>NC_092872.1:493935804-494247634 GCF_028372415.1 Notamacropus eugenii | reverse complement strand
AGAAAAAACAGAACCATTGGAAAAAACAGAACTAAGCCTAATCTTAGTATGAACAGACCAGATCTTGGATGTTGCCCTTCCCACCAGCAAAAGCCCCCAACAGCCCATGGCAGGCTATGGTGCTACCCTAGAGAGAGCCATCTGACCTGGATCTGCATCCACTGGGTCTGGCACCCAGTCCTCCGGCTCACAGATGTCATCATCACTCTCCTGGCCATTTTCCAGCGTCACCGGGTCAGCCTTGGAGAGCTCGTGAGCCAAGTCCCCAGAACCCTCAGCATCACCAGTCAGCCCAGCTACAATCTGCCTCACAGTGTCTTCCCGTGTCCTGTCAAGGTGAGACCATGTGTGGTCATGACATCAGCTCCCAGTACTGAAGATCCCTGCATGGTCACAGCCATTGTAATAAATAGCCCTATTCTAATGCTATGAGAAGTATAAGTGATACCCATATCCCTTTTTGCTACAGAAAGAAACCATATTTTGTTGGATGTAAATTTATAACTGACAGAGAGGCAAACAGGATGATGATGTCCTAGAAAGCATCAGTATAAACAAAAGGGAAAAACAGTGGGAAAAGAAGTTTCTAAGTACAGAGAGAGCAATGGGTTAGAGAAGTGAAGGAGTTAACTGAGCAGGTGGAGAACAAATTGAGGAGCAGACCTAGTGTGGATACTTGAAGGACTCCTGACCACTAGGAAGATCAAGACTGGGGTCAGGGTTGCTTTGCACAGGATGGGCCTGAGCTCAGGGCCTATTCCTGGGGCAGAAGGGATCTTGTTTCTTCATTATTCAGTCCAAAGGGGATAAAAGTATATAGCTCTGGTTTGAACTGTTAGGTTGGAACAGAGTAGAACTAGGAAGAGAAGCCATACCTTTCCAGGAAGGGAGGAGTGTAATCTGGCTTTAAGAGTGCTAATGAGAAAATGGGCAGAAAATCCAAACCCAGGGAAATCCTTCAAGGACCTTCTCTCTTAAGCAGCCCTCTGTGACTACTCTGGACAACTGCAAAATCCCATCTACCCCAGGCAGTCTGTCCTGAAAGGCTTCTCACAGGGCAATGAAACAGTCTCTTGCCCTCGGAACAACCGTCTTGAAAATGATATTGTTGATGACTCACTACAAAGGAGAGGTATGAATGAATGACTGTTTAATTATCAGTAAACAAAGTAGACAAAACCAGTGATACTGAGTGGGGGATGAGTACCTAACATCCTGGTTTTTTCCCTCACCTTAGATAGCGTCGTATAGGTTCACAAGCTACTTCCAGGATGACCATGGAAGAGTCGAGCTCCCGAAGGGCTTTGATGGCTGAGATGTAAAGGGTGATGATATCTGACGTATTTACCCCTGAAACAGAAGAAAGCAGGACAGCAACAGCTGGAACACCTCTAGGACACCCAAATGGGACTCAAGAAGCAAGCTAGAGGAGAAAGCTCTCAGGAAGCTGAGTTGTGGAGATGCAGGTGGCCAAGGTATCCATGCAAACAAGGGACTGGAAAAACTGTGCCCCTTCCTTGAAGCATCTCTTTAAATGCTGGTGTTGTTCTTGATTCCTCAATGGACATTGTGGAGAAAAAACATTTAACATTCACTTTCCCTTCTACTCCCAAGAAGCTCAACCTGATTCTTTCCCTGCTCTTTTCTACACGTGAAATAAGACAGACAAGAAAATGGAATGTGCCCATGCTATCTAGGTTCCTGAACCACCTTCCCACCACAAAGCTCTTCTATGTAGTACTGAAATAGGATTACTGACTCTATTTTGCCTTTATTCACCATTTTGTGAAGTTAAGTTTCAAAGTTACCTGAGTTCGGAGAAGCCACAAGATTACTATTTCTCAATCCCACAAGTCATCCAACTTAAAGAAGGTCACAAAATTACCCCTTTTTCTTCTCTTCTCATGTTTCCTGATTGTTTCCTAATCCCCTCCAACCAACCTTCACCCTCACCTCATAGTCTCCAGATCTCCTTCAATAAGAAACAAAGTATCTTAACCTTTCATCCTGTTTCTCATTCCCTACAAACTGCATATTAACTGCATAATAACCAAAATTCTGCGTTCCTGGCTACCAAGAGCCCTGAACCCAGCGTTTTGCAATGATGTAAGCATGCTTTGCTAAATGAGTCAATTGTCTGGATGATACTCATTTTTATTATTTAACCGTAACATCTGTGGGTGAGTTATTTTCTTCTTAACTTTGCAAGGTATCAAGGGTTCCAACTCAGACTTGGTCTACTTAGTTGCTATCATCTCTTCAAAAGGAGAATAAAAGTCACCTCAGTGTCCCAGGGACCCACAAGAGACTGACATTCTTTAATCTGCTTCTCTTCTATACCATGAGGGCTCAAATTCCAGCATAAGTCCAATTTTCACAAGCATGAAAACTAAGGCCTAAGAACATGAAAGAAGTAACAATAGGACAGAAAATGGTGATCAAGGCTTTGAGATCCCACTACAAACAAACCTAATTCCCCTACAAAATGGGACAGAAGCTAGACAGTGAGGTCCAGAGTAACCATCTTTAATGAACAAGACCAACCTGGGTGAAGGAGACGGGTTTCAAGAGCTGCTTTAAGGGAGCTGAGCAGTTGCTGTCTCTGGTTGGTCCTTTCCAGACAGTATTTCAAATCGTCAATTGCTGGTTTAGACTCTGGAAAATCTATAAATTAAACAGAGAATACTATAAAATCTTATCACTATAACCCACACTTGTATATTAAAAATATCCTGCACCTATGCAGATGCAACCCAAGATCTATACACATGCAAAATCAAAGAAAATATAGATGTGCACATGCAGGCACTATCCAAGGAACTTCTGCTGTCCACACTTTTGCTCTCATCTCTGAGATCTCACAATCAAATTCAACCAGAGGACAAAATAGCCAGTTTGGGTTTCTAATCCCACTCTCCACTTGAAGAATTCACACCTAAGAAAATCCTGGCTGGCTGTCCAGAATTATGGAAGGTAGTCACACAGTGAATCCGAGGGTCTCAGAAAAATATTAGTTTAATTAATCCAGTAGGTGAGAAAGTAAAGATCAGGTGCATGGAAAAGTACTAATCCATACATCAGCCAGATCAGGAAACCCTTAGCCTGAGCCAGAGGAGGAGAAGTGGGTGTGAGAAAAAGTAAGGTGAATATATACAGCAGTATAGCCTAGCCATGAGTCCAGTTGAGAACTGGGGAAGAGGAGACCTGTCATCACTTGACTGGTGAGGGTGGATGCCTAGGCACACAACCTTTCACAAACTGGGTTTGGTACTCTCCCTATCCCAGAACTTCCCACATGTGGAGACATGACCTACTCCACTTTGCATCACCAAACCATCTGAAGAAAAAAACACTCAGGGGACAACTCTGACAGCAACAGCTCTCCAATCTCAGTCCTCTCTGGGATGGAGTTTGGAGACCTCTTCACCTGAGGACCTACTGCCACTAGAGAGATACCCTCTCTACTGTGTGTCATCAAATGGTCTGTGAAAATCAATGCTTTAGCCCTCCATAACCATCAAGCCTACAAACACCAAGCTACTCAGTCATGAACAAATGGCACTAAATTTAAGCCCCTAGGGACCCAAACATCAGGTCTTTCCCAACTCAGCTGCCCTGCCCATCAGCTTGCTGACTCAATCTTCTCCTTCTTCAGTGTTTGAAGAGAGACATGTTACTGTAAAATCCTGAAAGGCAGGAACCCTCAGTAAAATGGTACTTCCCCAAAACTAAGGCCAGCAAACTCTTTCCTTCTCTTGTTTCTGCTCCTCTTCCTCCCCTAATCCTTGTCATTAGAGCTACTGTTTACAAAAGCAAAAATAAACCCCTTTCACTCTGAAACCACTCATTGCCTTTTCATCTCCATTCTGCTCAGCCCTACTTTTCTACTATTCCCTCTGGGAAGCTCATAGTATTATTTAACAAATTGCCTTTTATCCTAGACCTCTTCCTCTCACTTTCATCTCATCTTCTTGCACTCTCCAAAACCTCACTCTCCTCCCTTCACAGTCCTGACCAAAGAGCTAACCAGTTCAATTATATACCACACTCTACCCTTCAATCATTTGTCCTATTGCCTTTACAATTTGCCAAGCACCAACTGTGAATCAAACCCATCCTTTATCATCTTCACTCTCAATCAGACTGGGGAACCCTGCTGGAGGAAATCATACCACTGCCATGCCTGACGCTATGCAAAAACCCTTTAATTCTTCCCTGCTGCCACACTCCTTGTGGTGACTCTTCCAGTACTTCTCTTCTCTCTTCAAGCCCCCTATGTTATCCACAATTCCTCCCCTCATCAGAAAGTCCTGACTCCGACTCCTACTGAAAAAAATAGGACTCATCCCTTCACTGAGTACTTCTCTTCCTTTAAGATTCAGTTCAAGGTCCATCTTCTGCACAAAGCTGTAATGTTAATAGAATAGGAAGATCTTCCCCACCCATTGATAGGCCTATCACATGGAGCCTGTGATCACATGGAGCTTGTGGTTACATGGAGCCTGCATCACATGGATCTCAGACTGGGAGGAGCTTGCCCAAGTCGCAGAGAGAGGGCGCCCAAGCAGAGAATGAGAGCAGGCAGAGCGGAAAGAAAGAAGCAGGCTGTGAGTGGGAGCAGATAGCCCAAGATGGAGAGAGAGGAGCAAGCTGTGAGTGGGCAGAGAGAGGAATCTATCTAGGGGACCTTGTTTTTGTGGGGAAGTCTGATTGAAAGAAGGTTTAAGATATCAGGGCACTCCCTGGATTAGTGATAAGCACCCTGTTAAATCTTACCTCCTGGTATTCTAATGATGTCCCAAATAAACAATTTAGTTTTGCCTTTGAGGAAAACAGTTATTTATATTTTGCAAATTTATTCTGAAAATATGCATGCATATTCATAGCAGTGGCTATGGGTATCACACTGGCATTACAGAAGCCTTTCCTGATTCCCCCAACTGCTAGCAGCCTCCTTCCCAAACTACCCTGTACTTATCTACTTTGTATAAGGTTGTATTTATATTTATGCTGTACATAATTTTATTGGCAGTTAGGTTGGCACAGCAAACAGTAGGCTAGACTTGGAGTCAGAAAGACCTGAGTTCAAATCTGACCTTAGACACTTGCTAGCTATGTGATCCTTGGCACTGTCTTCTTCACCACTGTCTGCTTCAGTTTCCTCATTTGTAAAATGAGAAAATAATAGCATCTACCTCTCAGGACTGTTTTGAGGATAAAATAAGATATGAGTAAAGCACTTTGAAAATCTTAAAGCATTAAAACTGCTAGCTATTACAATAATCCTTATTGCCTCCCGAGATTGTGGTAAGGATCAAACGAGATAACAAATGTAAAGAACTTAGATTGTGTCTGGTAAGCGCTATATAAATGTTAGCTATGATTTGTTGTTGTTAAATATTTGCTCGCTCCCTCACTAGAACGTAAGGTCCTTGTGAGTAAGGATTGTTTCATTCTTTGCACTTGTATCTCCAGCAGCTCACACCATGCCTGGCACACAGCAGGCATTCAAGTGCTTATTGACTGAATGATTGATAGGATCCCTCATCTTCCCTCCTCTACACCTCAAAATCTCTCTCCATCTTCCCTCATTCTCTCCTGTGCTCTACTCTCTGAGAAAGAGATGGCCTTTCTTCATGTCAAGGCTTAGTTCTAAGATGACCACTCAGCATCCTTTTCTCATTTCAGGTTCACCTGATCCACCTCCTCTGGGGCCTGGTCCTGTCAATCATCCTTTTTCTCCCCTTCCTTTTCAATTTCCCCTTATTTGCTAGCTTGATGTTTAAGGACATGCCCAAATTTCCCACATCTTTAAAAATCCTTCATTTGACTCTGCTGTCCCCCTAAGCAAGCATGCTGTCTCTCTTCTCTCTTTCAGTGCCAAACTCCCAGTAATAGTCAATCTATATTGGGCTTCCACTACCTCACCTCCCACTTATTTACTAATCTCTGATAACCTGGCTTCTAATGCCACCAGTTGACTAAAATTGCTTTCTCCAAGGTTACATGTGATTTCTTAATTACTAAATCTGGCCTTTAAAAAAAAAAAACTAAATTAAAATTTTTTCAATTAATAAGCTTTCTTTTTCTCCCTCCTGCCTCCCGTTAACTGGGAAAAGAAAAGATAAATAAAATTCTTGAAACAAATAATCATTATGAGCAAGCGAAACAAATAATCATGAGTAAGCGAAACAAATTCCCAAATGCACATGTACAAAAATGCATGTCTCTTCCTTCATCTTGAGTGTCTAACAGGAGGTGGGTATCATGCTTCATCAGCAGTCTTCTGCAGTTGTGGCTGGTCACTATATTGCCTTCTTTCTATCCTCATCCTAACTAACACACTGCAACTTTTGACATTGTCAACCACTCCCTGTTCCTGAACATTTTCTCTTCCCTTGGTGACTCTGACAGCACTCTTCTCATTTTCCTCTTTCTTGTCTGACCACTCCTGTTTTCTTTGCTGGATCATCATCCATCTGCTACCTCCTAATTATGGAAATCCTCCAAAGATGTATACTCAGCCCTTAGATCATTCCTCCATAAATGGTTTCTTTTGGGGATCTCATTGACTCCCATGGGAGTATCTCTATGCAAATGACTCCCAGATTTAAACAGATGTTTAAATCTGGGAGACTGAAAACTCCAGTCTTAAAATGTCACAGAACCGCTGAGTATCACCCCTCCTCTACCCGCATATCCCTATGCCACCACAAACTCAACATATCTGAAATAGAAGCCATTATCTTCCTCATGACATTTGTTCCTCCTCCAAACTTTCCTACTTCTGCTGAGGTACCACCATCCTCCCAGTTATTCGATTTGTCATCTCAGTCATTCCTGCTCCTCCTTTACCCTCCATGTGCCAAGTCTTGTTATTATACATCCTTACATGCCTTGAATATCATTCCCTTCTCTCCACTCACATGGCTTCTGTGCTAGTTTGGGTTCTCATGACTTCTCAACTAGAAACTTCCTTGAAAGCTTCCTAATTGGTCTCCCTATTCAGTCTCTTTCCTTCTCCAATGTATCTTCTACATATGTGTCAAATTAGTATCATGGAGACAGTGGTTTTGAATATGTTCTCCTTCTATTCAAAAAGTTCTAGTTCCCCATTACCTCTAGGATAAAACATAACTTCTCAACCTGACATTTAAAACCACCTATGATCTGGTTCAGCTTTACAGCCCATGTTCCAGTACTGGCTATTATCTGACTGTGGCTTCTCTCTCCCTTCCTTATGCATTATTACATCTGTCACTCTGTGTCTGGAATGCTTTTTCAACTTAACTCTTCCTCTTGGAACCCTTATCTTCTTTTAGGGCTCAGAACAGTTACTCTTACAGAAACCCTTTACACATACCCCTAGTTATAGCATTTTCTTCTATTTCAACTTCCCATGCATCTGCTTTATGTTTACACACTGTATCCCTCCAGTAGAATACAAGGTTCCATATAGGCTAGGATTCATTTTGGATTTTGTATCTCCAGCTCTTTGCACAAAGTAGGTACTTAATACTTACTGAACTGAATTGATGCTTACCACGGATGATACTGAAGAGTTCCTCAATTCTCATTCTGGCATAAATTCGGTAAAAAAAT
This sequence comes from Notamacropus eugenii, assembly GCF_028372415.1. Classification (NCBI taxonomy): domain Eukaryota; kingdom Metazoa; phylum Chordata; class Mammalia; order Diprotodontia; family Macropodidae; genus Notamacropus; species Notamacropus eugenii. The sequence goes on along the minus strand of NC_092872.1, from coordinate 494,240,032 downwards.
CTCTGTACATGGCAGCGCCAGCGTCGCAGAGTACTACTGGCCTCAAGGGCTGTGGACCCTACAGGGTTATCTTGCAGGAATACTTTGCTGAGCCAGCCAATTACCTTCTCTATCCACTGTCAAGAGAAAACAGAAAGGTTTACCTACTGCACTGGATAATACAAGGGTAGTCCTGGGCCCTGACAGCTTCAGGGTAGAGAAAGACATACTGCAGGGGAAAGGGGAGGGACAGCAAATTAAGTTTCATCCAGTTGTAATGCTATTAGAAGCTTCTAAAATTCTTTGCTGATTGAACCTAGGAGATCTACTATTGTATAATGATAATTTATTTTTATGTAACATTTCCACAATGATGAAATGAATGCTTGTGTTACAAGATAAATATGACTTTCAGGGCCTATGACCAAAACCCTGGCCAAAATAATAGCCCAGGATACAATTTCTTCTGCAGTCTTTTTGGGTTCTTTGGTTTTAGGGGTTGTTCCCCTCAACTGTAAGTTTTACTCCAAATTTCTGTTCTCAATGAAAGATTCACAAACCTTGCTGAGTCTACTAGACATTTATGCTACCTTTCAAGCAGGCTCTCACTTCAGCAAGGCAATGCTACTGTTCCTCCCAAACTGGTATCACACTGGCTACAGTTGCTGTTTCAGACTTTTTCTTTCTCCTCAAACTTCCCATGCCAATCTATCTCTACGCTCACCATTCCTGATGAGGATCTCCACTTATAATTTACTGGGGAAAAAAAAAAAGTGAATCCATTTGCTGGGAGCTTCCTCTTCCCCATCCCACATCCTTCTGACATCATCCTCCACCATCTACTCCTTCATTCTAGTATCTGATGATGCGGCCATTTCAAAGGCTAATCCCCTAAACATTTATCCATGACCTTATTACATCCTGTCTTCTCATCAAACTGTATCCATCACCATCCCTACTCTCTAATCTTCACTCTCTCCCTATATATTATTACCACCTTTCTTGCTGCCTACAACACCAAATCTCCCCCATCCTTCAGGGAAAAAAAAAATACTATATCCTTTTTTAAATGCAGTAAAGAACAGAAGGAAGGCTAGAAAGAAAAGATAAGCGGAACAGTTTAAAAACTAAAGCTAAAAGGCTGAATTTATTATATACTTGAAAGGCAAAACAAGTGATACCTAATAGATATCTGCAGTTTTGTGTACAATCCTCTTTCTATTCTGCTATAGATGTGGAAATGTCCATTTTTATTTGGTGTTTATTAAATTCAGAAGAAAAATAAATTTAAAATAAAAAGCCCTCATTGGATCCTACCAAGCCTGCCAGCTATTGTTCTATATCTGTCTTTCCCTTCTCAGCTAAACTTGAAAAAATCATCTACAATCAGGAATCTGCCCTCTTTTACTCTCTAAATCCTCTGCAATCTGGCTTCCAATCTCAGCATTCAACTGAAACTTCTCTCCAAGGTAACATATCTCTGAATTGCCAAATATAAAGAAAGGACTCTTCTCAATCCTCACTCTTCTTGACCCCTCTTCAGCATCTGAAAATGTTGACCCAGATATTCCCTCCTCTCTGCTTCTTTTGGTTCATATTCTGTCTGACAGTTTCTTCTTCATCCATATCAAGCCCACTAAAAGTAGGTATCCCACAAGAATCATCTTCTGTTTTATCTCTATACTCTCACTTGGTGAGCTCATCAGCTACCCATGGATTCAATTATCTATGCAGATAATTCCCAGATCTATTTGTTTTATCCTAGTCTCTTTCCCAGTCATGCATCACAAATTGCCTGTTAAGACAGCTTGATCTGGATATCCCCTAGACATCTCAAATTCAACATATCCAAAAGAGATTAAATTCCCTCTCAAACCTCTCTTCTGAATTTCCCTATTCCTGTCAAGGGCAACACTATCCTTCTAATCATTAACATTCAAAGTCTCAGCAGCATCATTGACTTTTCTCTCTTCTTCATCCTGCACATCCAATTAGTTTACAAATCTTTTCATTTCTTTCTCTGCAATACCTCTTAAATATGTCTCCTTCCCATTCAAACAGCCACCACTTTGGTACAGATCTTCGATACCTTTCTCACCTGAACTACTAAAATACCTTTGAATTCGTCTTCCTGACTCGTTCCCTATTCTATCCAATCTATCCTCTACAGCTACCAGTCACTGTTTTGTTTTTTCTTTCTTGTGGTTTTTCCCTCTTGTTCTGATTATTCTTTCACAACATGACTAATGTGGAAATATGTTTAATATGATTGTATATGTATTGCCTGTATCAGATTGCATGACATCTTGGGGAGGGGAGGGATGGAGAGAAAATTTAGAATTCATAATCTTACAGAAATGAATTTTGAAACTAAAATTTAGAACTCAAAATCTTGTAAAAGTGAAAAGAGAAAACTAAAAATAAATTACTTTTTTTAAAAACTTGCTTTTGACTTGACTTACATATGCTGCTCCTACCTATAATAGAATGTAACATTCTTGGCATCTGGGATTGTTTTTGCTTTTTCTTAGTATTTCCAGTGCTTAAGCACAGTCCCTGACACATAATAAATGATTAATAAAATATCTATTAATTGACTGATAGTTTAGCTCTGATAACACCTGAGGCAAGGACTTTAACGCATTAGATGCTATAATAGCAAGTAAAATTAAGATCTTTTGCTGTTTTTGTTTCAGTATAATCAAATGCCTGATTGAATCTTGCCTTTATCAATCAAGAGTTTTTACAAGGAGTAAAGTACAGAAACAAAGAGTTTCTACAACTAGAAACAGTATATGTATTTGTATTGTTAATGTGATTAAAGGTCTTCCCTACCCATTAATGGGTCTGCCCATTAAGGAGAGTTTGATTAGGGAAGATTTGTAGGAACACCCATAGCTTTTGTTAATGAGGCACTGACTCCCAAGGTTGGGATGCACTCTGGCTCTAAAAAAGGTATAAATACTCTGAGGGTTTACTTTGGAGTTTAGTTTTTAATAAGATTTGCGTGCCAGATGAGGACTCTGGGAAGCCATTAAGGAGCTCTCCCACCCTCCTCTATGGTTTTGAGAACCCAGATGTCGGTGCTTCCCTCTCTGGTAATTATGGTCAGGCAGTTGGGGTCCAATTGTCTGTTGAATTCAGGCAGAGGAAGCCATGTCTGCTGATCTTTTGATTTCTCTATATTTTCTTTGAAATTCAAGGTGCAGACACCCTGAGCTGAATGATATACGTGCTTGGTTAAAGGAATGATACATGTGCTTGATTAAAGTGATTATTAACCCCTTAAAAGTTGCTTTCCTTTCATGAATGCAGATCTAAGAGCCTGTGATAGCAGGAATCCCAGTGTTTGCTGGGGTGCTTACTGATACAGATGCATTAAAAAGTATATATAGACACACTTGCATATACTTACTACATACTTATAGATGAAATGTGACCATAACATCATGACTGACTTGCTAACAGATATACCAAAATGTATACCTCCAAACGAATGGTCCTTCAGGGAAGTCCCCTTGGTGATTATTTTAGGGATGTTGTCGTTGCTCAAAAAATTTCTGGAAATACTCTTTTCAAACTCTCTTCTCAAAGTCTTGGCACATTCTCCTCACTATCCTTAAAGAAGGAAAGTCTTTATCCTTTGAGAACAGATTGGGTTTTTAGAGACATCAAAAAGTCACTGAAAGACTTCTACAGTGAATATAGTGAGGGATCATATGAGGTAATGCAATTTTGGGCTAAAAATTGTTACTACAAAGTAATAACTTCAACTGAATCCATAAACATTTACTAAGTGCATCCTTTTTGTAGTGTAATGCATTATGAACCAAAGAAGATACAAAGTTTAGATCAAACACCGACTTTACCTTTGAGTTCTACTTTAGTAGGTTTTTTCTTGTTTTAGTTGATAAATTGGTTTCCCAAGAAGTTCCAAAAGAGGAATTTCAGAAATGTTTCAAGCAATGGCTTCATTGCTGAAATAAGTATATAGTTTTCCATGGACAAAATTTGTTTAGAGATATGAGTTCTGTGTTGCCTATTAAGAGATAGTCATACATATCCTACTCTTTTTTACAACTTCCTTTCTTCCCCTTCTCTTCTAATTATGCTCAGTCCTGTTGGTGGTGCAAAAGACTAAAAAAAAAATTGTTGAGCATTGTTTTAGATTCCATAAGTAATTGTTTAGTCTTTCAGTCATGTCCAGCACTTCATGACCCCATTGAAGCTTTCTTGGCAAAGATACCAGAATGATTTGCCATTCCTTCTTCAGCTCATTTTACTGATGAAGAAACTGAGGCAAACAGGGTTAAGTGACTTACCCAGGATCACACAGCTAGTGTCTGAGGCCAGAGTTCAACTCAGGTCTTTCTTACTCCGAGTATGGTGCTCTATTCACTGCACCACCTAACCACACCCTTTAGTTAGTAAAATGTGGTTTAGGGGGGACTGGAATGAGCACTTCAGTCTTTTTCTTCAATGCCCAAGCTGTATGACAGTGAAGGTAGGACAGGCTAAGATTTCTGGTCCATGGTATATACCTCATACACAAAAGAAGGCTGGATTACACCTTAGGCAAATCATTTAACATCTTTGGGACTCAATTTCCTCATTAGAAAATAAAAAAGACTGGATCTGCTAATCTCTAGTCTTATTAAATGATTTCCTCTTTTTTGGCAAAAGTGAGGAAACTTAGACCCAGACCCAAAAACTAGATCCCAAATAGTGATATGGTGTGATGGCAAACAAAACATGATCTTTTGCTATTTTTGCGCCTCTGACTGAATCTTGCCTTTATCAATCAAGAGTCTTTATAAGGAGTAAAGTACAGAAACAAGAGTTTCTTTAACCAGAAACAGTATATGTATTTGTATTGTTAATTATTTAATGTGATTAAAGATATTCCCCATCCATGAATGGGCCTGCCCAGGAAGGGGAGTTTGATAGGGAAGATTTGTGGGAAGGCCTACGCTTTTGGTTAATGAGGCACTGATTCTCAAGAGTTATGATGCCCTCTGGCTCTAAGAAAGGTATAAATACTCTGAATTCAAGTTTTACTTTGGGGCTTAGTGAGTAGAAGTGTTTGTTTGGGCTCTGGGAAGCCATTAAAGGAGCCTCCCCCACCCTTGGAAAACCCAGATGTTGGTGCTTCTCTCTCTGGTAACTATGGTCAAACAGTTGGACCTGTCTGTTGAATTCAGGCAGAGGAAACCATGTCTGTTGATCTCTGATATCTCTGCATTTTCTTTGAAGTTCAGGGTGCTAAGTCCCCTGAACCAGGTGAATGATATACGTGCTTGGTTAAAGGAATGATACATGTGCTTGATTAAAGTGATTGTTAACCCCTCAAAAATTGCCTTTCCTTTTATGAATGCAGATCTAACAACCTGTGAGGATTCAGAATCTATTTGTGGAAGTGTTGACAGAGAAACTTCCCCTATCTAGGACTTGTGGCTGTTCTATTTTTCAGTCATCATAATGAAAACGGGGAAAAAACCCACTCATATCCAGATCAGCACAGCGGAAAGAGCAAGAAAGGAACAAAGTTTCTTTTTCCTTTCTGTGCATTTGAGGCACTAATAAACAAGGTTGGAATACTTGAGGTTAAGAACAAAGTGGCAATATAATGGGTTATCTGCATACAGATAATCTACTTTTGTATCATCCTGGCAAATGTATTTTTTCTTATACCCAGGCCAAGCCACCTAATGAAATTAACATTTAATGTTAGCCTAAGAAAATAGTAACTAACACAGGCTGGCTTAATACTTAAACTTAAAAAAAGACATTTCCTAGTTTTTAAACAATAAGGGCTTTTCAGAAAGTGGGGGGAAGGGGTCATGTTTCAAATATTTAGCAACACAAGTTTTCCTCCTCCTTACTTGGGAGGAAAGACTGAACATGCTTGTTTCACAAGAAATCTTCTAATTTTACCACCCACTTAGAAAACCCAGATGTTAGTGCTTCCCTCTCCGGTAACTATGGGCAAACAGCTGGACCTGTCTGTTGAATTCAGGCAGAGGAAGCCATATCTGTTGATTTCTTTATATTTCTCCTTGAGAAAGTATATAACCCCACTTCCTTTCCTCTAACTGGGTTCTAAACCTTCTGCAGGCTGGCATTTGACTTCATCATTAAACTGAAACCGCTTACTCCAAAGTTACCAGTGATCTCTGAATTGTCAAATGTAATGGCCTTTTCTCAATCCTTATCCTTCTTTACCTCTCTGCACAACTCATCACATTCTTTTCCTGGAAATTCTCTCCTTTCGAGGTGGATTATGGATTTTTGTGACATTGCCTGGTTCTTCTTCTACCTGTCTGACTACTCATTTTCAGTAGTCTCCTTTGTTGGATTTTCATCAAGGTTATACACACTAACCACTGATGTTCCCATTCCACCTCCTTAATGACCTTGTCTCTTTGCCCTCCATACTGTCTCACTTGGTGATTTTATCACCTCCTATAGGTTCAATTATCATCTCCATCATCTTCTGAGGCAGCTAGGTGGCACAGTGCAAAAAGCCTTAAGTGAGAAAGACCTGAGCTCAAATATGAACTCATATACTTCTCACTGTATATCAGTCATTTGCCTGTTTCCTAACTGTAAAAGAGGGATAATAATAGAACCTACCTCCCAAAGTAGCTACGAAGATAAAATGAGATAATGTCTGTAAAGTGCTTAGCACAGTTTCTGGTGTATAATGGGTATTATATAAATTGGTTTTTTATTATTATTACATGCACATGATTCCCAGATCTATATATTCAGCCCTCTGGATCTTAAATGACCAACTGCATACCAGACATCGCACATCTTAAACCCAACATGCCAAAACAGAAGTCATTATCTTTTCCCCTAACTCTCCTCTCTTCTGAAGTTCTCTATTATTGTCCTGAGCACTACCATTCTCCCAGTCACCAAGGCTCACAATCTCATTATCATCTATAACACCTCACTCTCACTAATCCATTGCTAAATCCTGTCTTTTCTGCTTTCTCCTCACTCTTGATCAATATATCTAATTCATTGCCAAAATCTCATCACTTCTACCTTGACAACATCTCTCATATACATTCCCTTCTCTCTATTCGCATTACCCTAGCTCAGGCTCATGACCTCATACCAAGAGTGATGCAGTAGTTTTCTAGCTGGTCTCTCAAGTTCTCCATAATCTATCTAATCCATCCTCAACTTAGCTGCCAAATCCATTTTCCTAAAGTGCAGGTTTGACCATGTCACTTCCACATCTCCCACTCAATACACTCCCAGTGACTCCTTGTAACCTTAGAAAATCCTCTCTTTGGCCATTAAGGCCATTTATATCCTGGTACCTTCCTACCTCTCCAGTCTTACTACTATTTACTCTCTTCCTCATATTCTATGGTACATTAATATTGGCCTCCTAGCTGTTCCTCAAACATAACACTCTGTATACCAACCCCATTCATTTTATTGGCTGTCCCTCATGCCTGCAAAGTTCTCCCTCTTCCTCTGCCTTGTGGCCTTCTTGAGGATTCAGTTCACATCCAATCTTCTTCTGACTCCTAACATCTTCCCTTTGAAATTACTTCCCATTTACACTACTTATGTACACTGCATATGCATAATTGTTTGCATGTGAGCTCCTTGATGGTAGAAATTATGTTTTTGCATTCTTTGTATCCTCAGCACTTAACAGGGTGCCTAGTTCAACATTTATAAATGTTTAAGTTACTGAACGATTAACAACACTACACTCACAAGAGCCTATATGAAACCTAGACCACAGCTAATAATGCAAGCCTGGGCAAGAACCATAAAGGTACAACAACAAAAACCCACATAAACCTGTTCAACTACAGTGTAAATAAAAAAGGTTATCTGTGTATTGTACCACTCTAAATTTAGATTCTGGTTCATTTTTTAACTAACTCTCTTCTACTTGTTAAAATTGTACTCCCTTAAGCAAGAATCAAGAATGCAAAGTCACAAAGAGAGCTTACCTCCTGAAATTCATTCAGGAAAGACCTTTCATATTCTCCCCGACATCGACGTTCCATCCTTTCCTCAATCATTCGGTGGAGGATAGTTGTAACAGCATCAGCACTGACTCTCTCCAGCAAATTTAGCCTGTGCCTGAAGGGAAGCCAGTGTTCAAAAATCTTATCCCAAGCCATGTGAAGAATTAGCTGAAGCAAGGGATGAGAGGGAAGGCGATTCAGAAGGTACAAAGTATGAAACCACAAATAAGGAGTTATGGTCCTCAAACAGGACCTGAACCTAAATCCAGAAAGATTAAGTCGCTAGCCCCTCTATGCTGTAAGAGTTTTCTCCCCATCCCAAAATATTTAAGCCACCTTCATCCTCCAATAAAAAATTCATACCATTAGATACACCACTTAAGTGTATATCACATTATTTATAGAAAGCTCACTGTTAAAATAAATGTTGAATCTGGAAAAGTTGAATCTGGGAAACAAAGTTCCCATAGTTCCTCAGTACCCCCAAAGAATGGAACTCTGAGAGCATTAATTGAAAAAGAGCTCAAATTTTGTTGAATGGAAGATCCTAGGGGCAAAGTCCAAGAAGACCACTACAGTGGGAGTTCCTAGGCAAATAGTAGGTCAGGAGTTGCTAAAAGTAGAGATAGAGGCACAGAAGAGGTGATCTACTTCTGCTGAGGGACTTGCCCTCAAGGGCAATAAAGGATTGGAAAATCTGCCAAGATTACAAAATTTCTTAGCTCTAACTGGTGAAGTAGCACAGGTCTGACCAGCAGGTGTCCACACAGATCAGCCAACAGACAAGTAAACATGGCTCCAATGGATGCAAAGGTACTTCTGGATAAGACAACTATCCCACTTGCTCTTTTTTGCCACTGAAAAAATTTGTAAAAATTCTGCCTGGGTAAATGGACACTACTGTGGTAACTTAAAAATGATTAACTTTTGTGATTTTTAATGTAGATCTAAACTGTAATGACAAATGCATCCTTAAAAACAATTAACCACATACTTTGTGTGTGTGTGTATCCTGCCCTTCCTACCTTGTGTGGTTCAAAAGGGGGTCCCTCAGAGAACCATACTTAAAGACTCATTTTGGGCATAACTAGTATCACTATAGTAAAAATCTGTAAACCAAAAAACTTCAAAGTTTACTCTGGGGCACATTTATTTAAAGAATTTTTGAATATACAAAATTCCAGTACAAAAGAACTGGGATAACCATTTGGATTACATCAAAATAAAATCTAATCCATGAAAATCAATGGGAACCCCAAACGTCAAACCAGAAATCTTAGTCATTTTAGCAAAACATCTCTTAACATATTGCTGAAAAGCAAAATTCTTTCCCTCAAACTCTTTGATGGTCCTTAAGTACTTCTAGAGAATGCTAGTAATTTTGGACATAAAAAAAAAGCCATGAGCTAATCTGCTCCAGAATACAAAACAGGGAACCTCAAGGGTCATCTAGTCCAACCCCTAACCATAATATGTATTATATCTACAGTGCTGTTAATAAGCAGTCATGAATCATTCACCTGGAAGCTATGCAATGATGGGGAACACAAGACAAATCTCTTTTCTGACTTACTCTCCACTGAGTATAACTAAAGTCTAGGAATGGGTGAAGAGATGAAAACATGATAATCAATGCCTAAAGGTGTGAATTCATTATTCCAACAAATAAACACTATTTTCTGCTAATGATATAGCACCTCACACACTCTGACATTCCCTGCAATTAGGAGTGAGGGAAATAGGTTATTTAGATGTCCTAAGATCCTCTTCCACTACCCAGAATTAAAAGGTTTCCTCTACTACAGCTTTGTTAAACCCTGCCTGATCCCAGGGAAAGTGACTAGGCTAGGGGACACTTTTTTATAGGTTAATAAGATATGGAGCTAGATGGAACCTGAGAGATAATTAAATCTGATTCCTTTATTTTACAGAGGAGATCCCCGAAACCAAAAGAAGCAGAGAGATATGCCCAACGCCACAAAAGTTACAAGTAGCAGTCACTTACAGTATCTCACTAAGCTGCTGGAATTGTTCCAGAGCCACTGAGCACCAGCACAGCTCCTTAGCACTGTTGCAGCCGGCACACTCCTGGCCCTCTGGAGACCCACTGTCTTCCAAGTCACCTTGGTCCAACTCTGGCTCACTCATGCCACTTTCGCTCATTCCTTCATCCACTTTCTTTTTCTTCTGCTGATGCATGTAGATTTTAAAGGTACGCGCATAGAACTGCTGGATCATCTCCTGAAAGGTTTTCGTGGTGGAGAAGAACAAGATGGCTCTAAACATAGTATAGACTTTTTCCCGCAGACCCTGAGAGCCAGTCCCCAGCAACAAGCCCATCTGCGTCCACTTCTCCAGTAAATCCAAGCTGTTGAGGTAGGGGTCCAGTCGACACTTGAGCAAGCCAAAGGCTTCCAGGAGGAGCAGGACGCACTGGGGCTCTTCCGCGGTGTTCTCATATTGAGCAATGGCATTCCAAAACTCGGGGGCGATGTTGGACTGCAGGTCAGTCTGAAGCACCTCGGTGAACCACTCCTCCAGGATCGAGTGCAGCTCATAGCACTTCAGCACCTCCACAGCAGCCTGAAGCTCCTCTTCTTTCAAACTCACTGCTCCGGGTGGCCTGGAAGCTGCCTAAAGAGCACAGAACTCGTAAGAAGTGGACCAAGAGGGGTCAGAAACAGAGCATCTCTAAAACAAGGAGGAAAGCAGCTCTAAAGGTCAGCCAGAGGAGGGAGAAGAGTCAGGACAGGAGGAGAGCGGACGAAAAATAAGAGCTGGAGCCTGAGAGACCAGTTGGGGTCTGAGAGGAGGCGTGGGGCTGAGTGGGGATGAGGGGCAGGAGGAGCGGAGAGGGAGATGGGCATGAGGACAGGGGGCTGAGCGGGGCGGGGGCGGGGCTGAAGGAAGAGAAGGGGCCGAGGGCAAGGATGCGGCCGAGAGGAGGCGGAGATGCGCCGGGAGGGACGAGCCCGCCCGCCGGAGTGTGGCCCTCACCAGCCCCAGGGCGGCGGGCGGCACCAGCCCGGTGCTCACGGTACTCCAGGCCACTGACAGCTCCGCCCCCGGGGCCCCGCAGGCTGCACCCTCTACCATGGCCGCCACCGTCGCCATTTGCGCTGACAGGCCCAGACCCCGCTCCGGCTCCCGCAGCCGCAGCGGCTCGGATGTCAGCCCTGGCGCGCGTCGTGGTGACGTCAGACGTCACGCAATGACTCCCCTGAGCCGACGCGGCGCGACCTGATGAGCTCACGGGCCCATTGGCGCGCAAAGGAGGGCGGGAGAGCGGTATCCGAGCAGGCGCAGTGATGCGGTAGAGGCGGTTGGAGCTGGAGTAGGAGGCTGCCGGTGGCGGGAGCGCGGGGAGGATGAGCCAGCAGGGAGCGGCGCTTCAGAACTACAACAACGAGCTGGTCAAGTGTGAGGGCCGCAGGCGGCGGCGGAACCCCGACCCCGAGCCATCCCGGCCCCCCGAGCCACCCCCCGCCCCTCCCCCCCTGTGCGGCCCCGAACCCCGCCCCCGCTCCCCGCCCGGGCCCCCACCAGCCTCTCTCGCCTCCCCCAGGCATCGAGGAGCTGTGCCAGAAGCGGGAGGAGCTGTGCCGGCAGATCCAGCAGGAGGAGGATGAGAAGCAGCGGCTCCAGGGCGAAGTGCGGCAGCTGACGGAGAAGCTGGCACGGGTCAACGAGAACCTGGCCCGGAAGATCGCCTCCCGGAACGAGTTTGACCGCACCATTGCCGAGACCGAGGCCGCTTACCTCAAGGTGGGCCTCCCCCCGGGGGCAGGTGGGCCGGCGCGCCGGAGCCGGACCCTGCCCCCCCCCCCCAGCCCCCATTCCCGCCGCTCAGGAGGGTACTTAACCCGTGGAGACCCCAAGCTCACTGGGCACCCCTCCCCGAGATGAGGCGGTGCTCCAAATCCATGTGTTGGTGCTAAACACCTCGGGGTCGGCAGAGGGGAGGTGTAGCCTTGCGAACGCAGGGTGGTTTGTTCCAGAGAGCAGACAGAAGGCTGGATTTGCAGCCCTGAAGTCATGGAGTCCAAGCCTACCTCAGACATTTAACTGGTTGTGGGACCCTGGGCAACTCGCTTAACCTCCCCCAGGTTCAGGGGCCTTATCGTTAAAATGAGAGCACTGGACCCCAACGTCAACAAGTCCATCGAGAGTGCCCACCAGAGATCTGAATTTTCAATTTTTTAAGGGTAGAGCTGCCAGACATTCCCCACCCCAAATGAAGTCCGCACCTTTATCCTTCTTGTGCTGCCCCACCCCCCCCCAAGCCAACACTGTGTACTAGGTGCTATGCTAGACACGAGCAGGAGTGGGAAACCTTCATCTCTCTAGGTCCTCAAGTATGGCCCTCTGACTCCAAACTTTACAGAACAAATCCCCTTAGAGTTTGGGATTCAGTTCAGAGGGCCGCACTTGAGGACCTAGAGCACCATATGTGGCCTTGAGGCTGCAAGCTGAACTAGAGGTACCAGGAGACACCAGGTGTGATGGAAAGAGAATTGCATTTGAAGGTGGAGGGTGTAGTTCAATGTTCTACTTCTACTACTTGCTACATTGAACAAGTCCCTTAATTTCCCTGGGCCTCAGTTTCCTTAAATGTAAAATGAGGGAGTTGGACTAGATGATCTCTTAGGTCCCTCACAACTCAAACTATGGTCTTACAAATATAAAAATGGCACAGTCCAGATCCTTGACTTATTTGAAGATGAAGGAGCATATATACAATATGTAGAGAGTACAATAAAAGGTAAGTAGTGATGGAGAGAGAGGGCCCCTTAGTACCCAAAAAGCTGCATCTTTCCAAGATGTGCAAGCTTAAACTGTTTCATTTTTTTCTGGTCACAGATTCTGGAAAGTTCTCAGACGCTACTCAACGTCTTGAAGCGAGAAGCAGGGAATCTAAGCAAGGCCGCAGCCCAGGACCAGAAGAATACTATGGGCAAGGACAGCTGAACTGGGACCATGGGCTAAAGCCTGGGGCTTGCCTTACACTCCCTTTTGTAGGTCTGCAGGTGTCTTCCTTGAGAGGGAATCTGTTAATAAAGTATCTTTGTTTTTCATAGCTGCAGCATTTCCCTTCTCTTGCTATTTCAGGCATGTGAGAACAACTTAGCTCCCCAGTACCTCATGGGTATTCACTGTTCTCTGGGTGTTTCATCTAACATGTCCTAAAGAAAAGGGGTAATTACAACAGCCCAGCCACTTGGGGTAGGGGTTAGTAATGCTCTGCACGTTTCATTGCCTTCCAGGCAGAAGGAATCATGGGGAAGAGGAAAACAGAGAGAGGACGAGAGGCAATTTTGCCTGAGAGTTGTCACTGCTGTCCTGGATCAGCCTTCAGGATATTTATTCCCAGGCCCCATGCTTCCTTCAAAGCAGGTGGCCAGACAAAGCCAGTAATTGTGGGGATGAGTGGCCAAAAACCCTAACTAGGGACATGAACCTTAATGTATACATGTAGTCAATATATTGCAGTTTTATGTGTGAATAAAGTTTTCCTTATGATTTTCATCTCTGAGCCTGCTGTCTGTGTTGTGGGGGGAGAATTTTTTTTTTAAACCAAGAACCAGAAGCCTTTGTTCATTGTTAATAGTCTTTGCCCAGATGGCTTCTTACCCCACCCCCACTCCACCATGGAAGTTGGTGAGTAAAGAGTATGTATGAAGAGCTAGAGATACAGGCACAAGATGAGGCTAACAGGACCTGGTTTGGCCACTTGACCAAGGGACCAGGACCTTTCCCTACATGGAAATGAGCAGAGGCCCCAGAGGAATAAAGGACTACACTCTCAGTTTTTTCTAATGTTCATTAAATGCCTAGTAAGGGCAAGGAAGGCCTTGTATGATTATATAGCAAGTCTGTATCCTATCTTGGTCTTTGATTATTCAATCTCTTTTCATATTGTTCTCCTTGTATGTCCACTATTCCATTCAAATTGACCTGTTAGCTTGTTCTTTCTACCTCTGTATTTGCACAAGTGGTTCCCCCACATCTTCATACCTCTTTCTCTTAGAGTCCTTGTCTTCCTGTACAACACAGCTCATGTGTTGCCTCTTAAAAGAGACTTTTTCTGATATCTTGGCATGTTAGCACATTCCCATTGAAATTATATTATTTCATACACAATTTGCATTGAGTTACTTGAGTACATGTGTAAGTTCTTTGAGGGAGAAATTGGGGGGTGTTAGCCATTTTTCCAGGGCCCAGAATAGTATCTTACATATAGTTAGCACTAAATAAATGTCTGTTGAAATGAAATAATGCAATCTTTTTTTCTCCTATTCCTGCTTATCCTAACTTCCACAAAAAAGTAATAAAATTCATCATCTTCTTTGAAGGTCATTTTGACACTGTCACCATCGAGATTAACAATGGCTTCCCCATCAAATTAAATTCAAACAAGATGGAATGTGTCTTGATGGGAATTTGTTTATGGAAAAACTATTAGACTAATGACATTAGTGTGTCTTAGATCTAATGAGTAGTATAGACTCATTTTTAACCCTTCTAAGCAAGAGTAAGCCTAAGAGAACACAGACTTATCGCCTTGTTTTACTTTCCCAATTCCAGCTGTATCTTCATTTAGGAATTTGTTGCTAATAACTGGGAACTGCCTTCATCTTCATAATCCTCTTTAGGTTAGGAATCGACTTCCTAACTCACTGCCTTACCTTTCCAGTTCACACCTAAGCAAGAAGTAGAACCTACAGGTTTACAGACCATAATGAGTACTTGAAAATTAATTTGTAACAGCCAAAGCTTGGTCAACTGAGGTACTGTGTGACATTGTCATCTGCTCTCTTGTGCCTTAACGAGATGAGAGGGAAATATCCAAGGTAGTTCCCAACAGATCACTCTTCTGAATTATGTCACTGGGGCATTAATCAGTGCTGAAATGTGTTTTATCACTTCCTGGGCTGTTAATCAACTTTTAGTGCCAGCCATTGGCAGTGTGAGTATTAGAAGGGCTTTCAGGATTTAAATATTTTCCAAGGCAACTAGGTGGTGTAATGGATACAAAACGAGTCAGGAGGGCCTGAGTTCAAATCTCACCTCAGACACTTGACACTCACTAGCTATGTGACCTTGGGCAAGTCAACCCCATTTGCCTCATCCTGGGTCATCTCCAGTCATCCTGATGAATATCTGGTCACTGGATTCAGACAGCTCTGAAGGAGAAGTGAGGCTGATGACCTGCACAACCCTCCCTCACTCAAAACAAAGTCAAGTGCAAGCCATGCCATTATTTCTCTGATGGCATGGTCTTCTTCCAGCAATGAAGGACAAACACATTTTCCAAGGCACAAAATTGTACTAAATTTTTGCTGCCTTTTACATTGCCTTCTTCCCTCATAGATCTGAAGTCTCAGCTCTTCAGTGAAACCTTCCCAAATATATCACCCCCACCACCACTCACATCTTTTGACTCTACATTGCTTAGGATTTTTGTCTCCCTGCTTCTACATCTGGCTGTTTTGATTGCTATCCCTTGTGCCTTTGAGTACTTATGAGATCCATGGCTCCCAAACTCTTAAGTTTCCAGGCCTGGGAAAGAAATACTAACTTTCCCTCTCCCCTAGAGATAGGCAGAGCACACTGAACATTGAGCACCACCTACAAAACAAAATACTGATTTTTTTCAAGAGGCTGTAACCTAAAAATCTGACTCTGTGTCTATTTGCATTATAGAAAAAGGTCATTGGCTGACCATCAAAAGGAATGGAATATGAACTGAGAGGGGCCTAATTGTGACACTGAGAATAGAGTAAAGATATGAACTTAGGGGAAAGCTGGGGGAGAGAAGGCTGGGAAAAGCTCACTTATGAGTCACTTTAGGCTCGAACTCACTGTACATTTTTTTTTTTTGATGGGTAGGGAAAGGAAAGAGGCAAAGTCACCATGGGACCACTGGGGCCTAAAACCAAGGATGTTGAGTCCCATCATGCTTAGACAGTGGTCTCCCTCCCTGGTCTGCTAAGGCCCAGGTAGTACTGGGCCTCACTTCCCTTATTTCCCCAGTAGGTTTTCTCCACAGATTTTTCCACCTGCCCCTTAAGGCTCTCACAAAAACATCATTCTACCTGCAACAGTGATAAGTAGTCTTTGGAAAGAGAATGACAACTGATAAAACAGGCAGTTTCTCTAGTGCTGTTTATTGAGTCCCATTTATCAGATAAGAAAGAAATTATTCTGGTTAATTACAAAGTGAATTGTGCTAATTTCAGCCATGTGTATAAGTACTGACTGGTTGAATGGAGGGCGAAGAACCATCTGTGAAGTCATAAGCCCCTAGGACCCCAGAGAGGGGACAAGGCAGAGAGGGCAGGGCAGGGTTCAGAGAGCGAATCCCTGCTTTCTGGCTAAGCCAGGTCTGGTTAAATTCACTCTCTTTTCATATGTGTACACCCACTCTACCCCTTCACATAAAATCCTGATATCCAGTGCAGATATGGAGTGCCTTTAAGCCAGTTAGGCATTGCTAGCCTCAGTAAATTCCGAACAGGAGGAGGACTGCCCTACTAAAACAAACAGAAGGAGACAGGTAACTAAACCAGAGCCTGGCACAAAAGGCAGCTGCAAATGGAGAGTAAATACCTAAGCTGGCTCTGGGCCTAGGCTTATGCCAAAAGGCCCATGCTTCTTTCCTTGGGCAAAGGAAAACGAAAGTCCTTTTAGGTACAGTCATGACCTTCTGTCTTCATGTCAACCTTCACCCTCCCAGAAGGGTGCTCCCCCTCAGCAGAACAGGCAGACTAAACAAAGAACGACCAACAATGGAGTGAGGGGGCAAGGGATGTGGAGAAGGCCTGGGAGTAGGCAGGAGAAGGGCAGGACAGCAATACCCCCAATCCCACCAGTATCAGTGCTACCAAGAAAAGAGAAAGCTGCTCCACTCCTGGCTTGGGTATACCAAAGCACTAAAGGAAGGAACAGGAGTAGATTGTGAGCCCCCTTTGAGCCAATGAAGAGGACGAGGGCCTGCCCTGTTAGGCCTCAGTAGTGGAACAAAAGCATGGCCAAGTCCTAACATTTCCCAAAGATAAGGTGGCAATGGAGCTTCTTAGGGTTGAGGCCCTGCGGAGGGGGAAATGCCATAGGCACAGATCCTGAGTACTCTGTCACTGGGCAGATCCAAACCAGATGGAAAGAGGGGACACAGGCCAGAGAAACAGCAGCAGCCAGAGTTATGACCCTGGTGGCTGAGCTCCCCAACCACAGCACTGGAGAATTGTGGCACGTGCTGCCCATGACTATCAGGTATCCCAAGCACCATGGTCCTGGGGGGAGAGGAGGAATGGCAGGATGATATCTGGAGACTTTCCAGCCCCACTCAGTCAAGATCAGGCCCAACAAGGTGAAGTGCTATCAGTCTCTCCATTTCTCAGTCCAAGGTGGTGGGAGATCAGAAATAGAGGGCAGGCTCACTTCGGAAGTCTGAGAGGTCATGCTTGCTGGCTGGGGTAAGCTATGAGTGAGAAAGGAAAAATTAGGCAAGAGGGCTGTGAGTAGAGACATATTGTGTCCATTTACCCCTCTACAGGGCCTCCCAGGAGGGCCCTCATTAGATGCCATGATCAAGGCATTGTAGGGGCCAGAATCTTAGGGTGCTTTAGATTGGGCAGTGAGAGAGGGGCCAATACAGAGACTGAAAAGGTCAGGACAGAGGGGTAAATCATCAGATCTGCCAAGGGGAAACAAAACTAGCCCTTCCCTATTCTAAGCAGAACCTGAGTAGGCAGAGGCCTCTGGACCCTAGAATAAGTGCTGTGGGGTTGGGAAAAGGTGGTAAAAAAAATCAGAGAGTTAAAGCTGGAAGGGACCTTAGAGATTAGTTAGTCCAACTCTCTTCATATTTTAAATGATAAAATTAAGACTGAGTCGGGGAGTGACTTTTGCTTGAGATCTCAGTGACTATGTGGCCCAGCTGGGCCTTAAAGGCAAGTCTCTGAGCTCCTAGATCAGGGCTCTTTCCACTAGTCTGGCTCCTTGAACCCACAGGGAGCAAACCCTGCCCCCCAAAGGCAGGCAGCCCAGGGGCCCTGTTCCAAACCCAGTCTTACCATGACTTCTTTCTGAGGGCTAGCCCCAGTTTCATATGGGCCTGCATCATACTTCTGTTCCTGCCATTTGCTGAACTCCACTGAGTGTTTTGGGGTATAACTGGACAGACCTAGGGAACCAAATATAACACATGCATAGATACATACTCACCCATTTGTAGTCCTGAAGAGCAGTGAGAAAGCAATGGGTCTCACCCCATGCAGGATCCATGTTGGCAGGCTCTCCCCAAGCAGGGTACCATCAGACCAATACCTCATGCACCCCGAATACCCAGTCTACTAAATGGGACAAGGCTCCCTCTCCAAACACTAGGCATATCAGGAATTATGGGCTCTCTGACTTCCAGGTTTTAAAAGGGCTGAGCAGCAGGCAGACCCAAGCTAAATCACACATAATCTCTCCCCCACTGCCAAAAGATGAGTTCTCCCCAACAGCTGGTTCACCTGAGCCAGATTCTGGAGGTCGAGTGGTGCTCTCCATCACAGTGCTGTTTACAAAAGTTGCTCGAGGAAGGAAAACAGCAAAGGGTTTCTCCTCCTCATCCCCTTCAGAGCCAGATGCCCCCTCTTCTTCTTCCTCCTCTGCCTCTTCTTCTTGTACCAATGAGCTCTCAGAGGGGTATTCAAATGTGGTCTGCAGACTCTTCTCATTGAAGGAAATCTTCATCTAGATCCAAGAAAAGAGTGACATGCATCCCTGAAGAGTGACAGGGACACTCCCTTCAAGGCATTCTCTGCCCTTCTGTATCTCATTAATTGCCCTTTCCTCCTCTCCCTGGGCTGGAAAGAATCTAAACCTGCCGTTCTGTTCCAAACACCTCCCCCTCTCACCTGGAGAAGCTGGTAGTTAGCTGCAACAGTGAGTTTCTGGCATAAGTCTTTCCCCTGAGCAAATCAGCACTGACCACTGACCTTAGGCCAAAAAAGGAGTGTTATGCCTTTTATCTGGAGACTAACTAGGCAACCACAGCAGTCATCTGCCCTCTCAGTCTTGGTTCCTAATTTGTAAAATGGGATTAACAGTATACTACTCACCTCATATAGCTGTTGTGACAAAAGTGCTTTGTAATCTTTCAAACAAGTAATACAAACATCAATCGGTCACTAGCTGGCCTGGCCTTTTTCTTCTCAAGTGCTCCTTGGAATGGCCGGCCACCCTCATTCTCCACCCAATCCCTTCCCTCCAAGAACATGGGCTTCATGACTGAGGGCCTGGCCAAGAAACAGGCCTCAGAACTGGGCTTTTTGGTTACCACACCCCAGGAGACTTCCTGCAAGGCTTCCAACTTGGAAAGTACAATAGCTGGGAGTAAAATCAGTCAAGAAGCATGAAGTCCTGACTATGTGCCTAGCACTGTGCTAACTGTTAGGATTACTAAGAAAGGCAAAAGGCATGATCCCTGACCTCAAGGAGCTCACATTCCAATAGGGGAGGCAAAAAGTAAATAATCGAATACATATAAAACATATACTATATATAATATACAAAGGTATGCTGGGGGAGGGGGAGCAGGAAAGCTCTTCCACAGGAGATGGGATTTAAGATGACTCTTAAAGGGAGCCTGGGAACCCAAGAGGCCAAGGTCAGGGGCTTAACCAGCACAGAGGCACCAACACTAGATGGTGTGTCTTCTGGGAGAACAAGTGAGAATGTGGCAGTATAGCTGGACTGTGCAGTAGGCAGAGCGGAGAAAAGGCTGGAAAGGCAGGAAAGGGCTGGGTCACAAGGGGCTTTCAATGTCAAACTGAGCATTTTTAAAAATTTGACCCTGGAGATAAGGAACCACTGGAGTTTATTGAATAGAATCATGGCATGGACAGATCAGATCATTGCATTAGAAGCTGAGTGGAGGATGAAATGGATTGGGGAGGGACGATACAGAGAGACCAGTTAAAAGGCTATTGTGATCATCTAAGTGTCCAACTCTCCATGACCCATTTAGGATTTTCTTGGCAAAGATACTGGAGGGGTTTGTCATTTCCTTCTCCTGCTCATTATACAGATAAGGAAACTGAGGCGAATAGGGTGAAGTGACTTGCTCAGGGTCACAGAGCTAACAATTATCTGTGGACACATTGGAACTTTGAACTCAGAAAGATAAGTCTTCCTGATTCCATACCTTGTGCTCAATCCACATCCTTGCCTAGTGTAATGTAAAAATCTACCCCACTCATTAATGGGCCTCAGATTAGAGGAGGCTTATTTTGTAGGAAGGCCCACACCTTTTGTTAATTGCTAATGAGACACTGGGTAACCAGGGTAGTGCCCTCAGGCTCTGAAAAGTAAGTGTGTGTGTATGTACACACATACACACACACACACACACACACACACACTCTCTGAGGTGAGGTTTTGCTTTAGGGCTTACTCTTTGGAAGAAGGTTCATGTGCCAGATGAGACTCTGGGTAGCCATTAAGGAGCCCCCCCCCCCCCCACCTTGGGACACCCAGATGTTGGTGCTTCTCTCTCTGGTAACTATGTATGTTTGTATGTAATGGTCAAACAGTTGGATCTGTCTGTTGATCTGTGATGTATGTATTGCTTATGGTCAGACAGAAGCCCTGTCTGTTGGCATATGTGATTAAAGTAGATTGGTGACCCCTCAAAAGTGGTTTTCCTTTTAGAAAAGCAGATCTAAGAACTTGTGCTAGCAAGCCCTCCTGTGTATGTCTGGATCCTTGCTGTTACACCTAGCTGCTCCATCTAGATGATAAATAGCCTGTACTGGAATGGAGACAAGGTTATATAAACACAACATCTTGTGAAGAGAAAAATGACAAGATCTGACAAGAAATTGGATCTGGGAGGTGAGTTTAAGTGTGAAGTAGAGGATGACACTGTGATTATGCGCTTAGATAATAGGACAGTGTAGGTGCTGGAGACTATAACAGGGAAGTTCAGTAGAGGGTGGGTTTGGGAAGACAGGTCATGAGTGTTGTTTTTAACAAGTCAAGTACCAGATGCCTGGGAACATCCAGTTTGAAATGTCCAAAAGGCAGTTGGTGATGTGGAAATGGAGCACTGGAAAGAGACCAGGGCTGGATATGTGGGTCTGGGAATCAACAGCACAGAGATGATCACTGAACCCACAGGAGCTGATGACCAGGTTCTCTGCCCCCTGGTCCAGGACTTAGCCTTGAAAGACACACATGATTAGTGGGTTAGTGAGGAAATAAAGACCCTATAAAAGAGAATTCAAAAACAGTTAGGCAAGGAGGCAAACTAAAAGAGATTGATGTCCTGACAACCCCAAGAATAAAGAATATCCAGGAGAAGATGGTGGTCAACAGTGTCAAAGGCTGCAGAGAGGTCAAGAAGGATGAGGACTGAGAAAAAGCCATGAGATCTGGCCATTCAGTAACTTAGGAGGGAGTATTTCAGCAGATGAGGTTCAAAGAAAATGCAGAAGGCTCAGAAGCAAGGGAGAGGAGAGTAGGTAAAGGAACCTGGCATAGACTACTTTCTCAAGGAGGTTAACTTTGAAGGGAGGAAAAAAGAGCAAGATAGCTAGTAGGGAGGGTCAGATCACATGAGAGCTTTTTAAGAATGAGGGAAGACATAGGTATGTTTGTACACAGCGAAGTATATAGGGAGAGACTGATGATTAGAAAGAAAATCAACATGATGATAAGAGCAATCTGCTAGAGAAGACAGGAGGGGATGGGGTCATATAAAGAGACTTGCCTTGACAAGGAAAAAGGCCACTTCTTCACGTGAGATAGGAAGGAAGGAGATAGTGGACAAATACGTTTGAGTGATATGAGACAAGAAGGATCTCTTTCCAGTAGGCTATGGATTCCACACCCCCTTCTCCCTCTCAGCAACACAACTATACCTTCTCCTAAACCCTTAGGTGGAAAAATAGCAATGGCTATATATTAATACACTGTTGTTTTTTTAAAATAAGTTTGTCTGGGACATTAATGCACTGTTGGTGGAGTTGTGAACTGATCCAACCATTCTGGAGAGCAATTTGGTACTATATCCAAAGGGTTATTGATCCAGCAATATCACTGCTACATCTATATCCCAAAGACATTCCAAAAAGGGAAAAAGATCTATTTGTACAAAAATATTTTTGGCAGCTCTTTTTGAGGTAACTAAGAATTGGAAATCAAAGGGATGCCCATCAATTGGGGAATGGCTAAATAAGCTGTGGTATATGATTTGGATGGAACAGTATTGTGCTGTGTAAGAAATGACAAGCAGAATGATTTTAGAAAAACCTGGACAGACTTACATGAACTGATGCAAAGTGAAGTTAGCAGAACCAGAAGAACATCGTATACAGTAACAGCAATACTGTACAATGAAGAACTGTGAAAGGCTTAGCTATTCTCAGCACTGCAATGATTCAAGACAATCCCCAAAGGACTAATGATGAAACATACTATCTGTGCATTCCAGAGAAAGAACTGACATTGTCTGAATACAGAATGAAGCACGCTATTTTTCACTTTCTTTCATTCATTTCAATCACCACCTGAAGGAGATCCCAAAATGAAAACTCCCAGTAATATTATAGCCAAATTCCAGAACTCCCAGGTTAAGGAGAAAGTACTTCAAGCAACCAGAAAGAAAGCATTCCAATATCACAGAGTCAGTCAGGATCACACAACATTTAGCAGCTACCTGTTAAGGAGAAGAAGGCTTGGAATATAATATTCCAGAAGGCAAAAGAGCTATAATTACAACCAAGAACAGCCTAACCAGTAAAACTCAGTATAATCCTTCAAGGGGAAAAAATGGCTATTTAATGAAATAGGGGACTTTCAAACATTCCTAATGAAAAGACCAGAGCTGAATAAAAAAATTTGACTTTCAAATACAAGACTAAAAAGAAGCATAAAAAGAAATGATGAGCAAGGTGTTTCAGAAAAACCTGGACTTACATGAACTGACGCAAAGTTAAGTGAGCAGAACCAGGAGAACGCTATAAACAGTAACGGCAACATTGTAAAGATGATCAACTATGAAAGACTTATGTGCTCTGATCAAGACAATGATTCAAGATAATTCCAAAGGACCCATGATGAAAAATGCTATCCACCTCCAGAGAGATAATGGATAAACTCTAAATGCAGATTGAATTATACTTTTAAAACTTTATTTTCATTATATTATTTCTGTGTTTTCTTTTGCAACATGGCTAATAGAGACATAAGCTTTATAAGACCTCATATGTATAATTGAAATCCAAGTGCTTGCCTTCTCAGGGAGGGGGTAGAGGCAGGAGGGAGGGAGAGGTTTTGGAATTCAAAAGTTTAAAAAATGATCGTTAAAAATTTTTACATGTAATTGGGAAATATTTAATGAAAAAATATAAATCCTTTTTTTAAAAGTTAGGTGCCAAAGTTAAAAAAATTTATGAAAGGGATGGGTTCAGAGAAATTTGGGGAAACTTTTATGAACTGATGCACAGTGAACAAAATTAGGAGAATATAGAAAAATGAAAACATCATAAAGACAAACAACTTTGAAAGACTTAAAAACTCTAACCAATGCACCAACCACAACTCCAAGGGAGCAGTGTTGCTACATGCTCTCAATTCCTGACAAAGAGGTGATGACCTTAAGATGCAGAAGGAGGTGGATATTTTTTGCACAAGGGCCTTTGTTTTGCTCGACTGTACTTATTTGTTACAAAGAAGTGTGTTTGTTTTTCCCTTTGAAAAATGAGGTAAGGGGCAGGAGAGAGAGAAAATCTGTCAACTGAAAAGAAAAAGAAAAACAATTTAAATGCATGGTTGAACCCTGGGTGGATAAATTAGTTGATCAATTCTCTCTTGGAAGTAAAAGATAAACCAGAGTGACTGATCCATAGCCATGTCTTATCTTAAATGTTCCCCTCTGTCATCTCTTTATATCTTAAAAAACACAGCTAATTTCAATATTCTCTTAAAACCAACAGGAAGGGAAATCACCTGCAATTCCAGGTGATTCCTTCAAACATGTTAAAAAAAAAACCAACTGTGTATCTGCCAGTATGAATACTCTGTACTATAGCATCTTCTTCTCTGGTTACTATAAATCACTGAGAGTTGACTAAATAGATTCAAGGTCCCCTAGGTCCCCTTTTTCTATCTCCTTGCCTCCAAGTAGGGCTGCAAGAACTTACATAGGAAAGGAGATGGGGCTCCCCTCTCTACCCTATTTCTCCTTCAGCATTTCTATTTCTCTGAACACCAATATGCTCTAAAGAACAAATCTGGGCAGACCCAACCAGGCTCAATGGGCACTGAGGCGAAGAAACTCTGAGTTTCATGCTCACCCACCTTTCTAGACTGATGAAAGGGAGGACTGAAAAGGCCAAGAAACATTATTATCAGCTTCCAGCCACCCACCCCAAACAAAAATATGTAGGTAAACTTCAGACTTCCCTCTGCTGAGGAGAAAAGGCTCCAAAGAGAGGCAGGGAATAAGGGCGAACAATGCAGAACTGAGAGTTAGGGAAACCTAGGTTCAAATCCTGTCTCCAACACAGACTAGCTGTGTGACCAAGGGCAAATGCTTAATCTGAGTGTCTGTATTCTTATTTGTAAAATGGGGATGATAATACCTGTGGCACCTCCCTTGAGGGGTTGTTGTAAGGTTCAGATGAGATAGTCTAGGTAAAGTGTTTTACATAAATGTTAGTTATGCTTAATGATCCAGAATGCTGGCAACCTACAGTGTTTTCTCCTACAAAATAAGCTCCCACCCAATCATATTTGCAGTTCCTGTGCCTGGCCTGGAGAAAACTTACCCAAGGTTTGGAGACACATCCACCACCTCTGGGTGCTTTGTCTTTGGCCCAATTCCCAGCCCAAAGAGCATCTAGTCACCAAGCCAGAGCATCGAGCAGGGTTTTCCTCTAGTACAAAGCTGGGTGTGTCAGTCAGGATCCCCAGGAAATGGCCTTTCCCCTAACCCCCTTAAGCCCACTTACCTTCTTTCCAGCCTTGCCTCTTTTCTATTGAAAAGCCTAACTCCTCCCACTGAAGCACAAAGAAGGACCTCCTCATTTCACCTTGCACATGTTCATGCTCATTCCCCCTCCCCCTATTCACTCATTCATGCTGCCCCTTCTCCCCTAGCCCTAGGAATGTCCTCTCCAAATCCTAACCTTTCTTCAAGGCCCAGCCTGGCCTACCCCCTTACCCTCCCCCCACATACCTCCGTTCTTTCTAGCATTTTCTCCTCCTTCCTGTCCCCACACTTTTCCAGTCAAATCTCACTCCCCTTCCCACAAACTCATTCCTACCTCTTACCTGTGCGCTTATTGTTTCTTTCCTCTCCTAGAATGACCCCCAATCCTTTCTACTTGGCTAAATCCTACCTACCTTTCAAGATCTAGCTCAAGCCCCACCTCCCCAGTCCTCCCAGCCTCCTCCAGCCCACAATGGCCTTTCTTCTCTGAACTCCTCCAGCTGAATCTACAGAAGGGTTTAGCACTTATTCTTCTACTCCACTAAAGTCCTCCTCTGGGGCCTCACCACAGCTTGGAGGTGACCCTTGGCTCTGCTTAAATATAAACAGTTTTCAACATTTGTTTAAAGTTAAGCCAATAGCCAACTATTTATAAAGAAGAAAAACACTGTGTGAACTCAGAGCCCTGACTTGCATGTTCCCATCAGATGTACCACTCAGGTCTCTCCCTCCACAGCCCTTTGGCCTTTTCCCTGAACACCCTGGCCTGCCTCCCCAGACCAAGTTCCCAGGGTCACAAGAATTCACAGAGGACATTCCAGTTCAGTGATCCGACTTCTCTCTCTGTCCCCTGGGAGCAGTCAGAGGCCATCCAGGGGGCCCCTGTGGAAGAAGGTGGACTTTGGCCTTGGCCTCCTCTTCTCAGCCTAGAGAAAAAGAATACCACTGCTTCCCCAAAACCCTCCCTAGGAGCCGAGAGGAAAAAACAACCAGTGGATGGCAGGTGACATGACAGCCCATCCCTCACTAATGATACGGGTTCCATTCAATTCCCCCAGGCCCAGAAGGCCATGGCCAATGCCATCTGTTTGTATCCTGGTGACTTCCTGCACATGAGGCCTGCTTATTAACCTTCCCTCACAAATAGCCACTCCCAGCTCAGAAATACAGTTATTTATACCTTGGGCTCCGGAAAGGGAAATCAGTGTTTAGGCATGTTGTACAGGGCGTGTATGCCTGTCTGCCTGGAAAAGTACCATTTGGCCTTGATAGGAATGGGGGTGGGGGGCAGGGAGGAGAGTATACAGCAGAGTCATGTGACCTGAAGACTACTGGTAGGTGGGGGGAACCCCATGTACCTGTGGAGCTGGCTATTGCCCTGACTTCAAGGAGAACAGTTTGATTTGGGTTCAGATGCCAATACAATGACCTTTATACCCTGAAGAGCCCAGGGTACTGCCCCTTCCCTAAAGAAATGCCCAAATGAGGGCTGGACACCCTCACTCCTCACTCCCCGCTACCAAATGCCAGGCTTAGTGTATGACAGAAGCCCAGCTGAGTTCCAGTCATAGCAAACAAACACCCTAACCCCCCTCTATCCCCCACACCTCCGGGCAAGCCACAACCACAGCAAGGAGCAACAGGCCTGCCCTGGCATCTTTCCAGGAACATGTCCCAGATGCATGTCCCAGCTGGAGGAGCATCCAGCTCATCTAGCATCCTGGTCTGGGCTCAGGCAGAGGCCCTGTATGCACGTTGAAGGATACAGTCACAACAAGGAAAGAGCACGGCTACCTCACAGAGACCAGTGCAGAGGATCAGTGCTTTCAGAGAGCCTGCCCCAAAGCCAGACAGCAAGGTGGAGGAACCTGGGAAAAATCCCCCTCTTTTGACTGGCAGGCCAGCTCCTGATTCACTAGATTGACCTGTCCTGCCTTTTCTTCCAGTGTTCAACAAGGTCCTGACCTCAACTTCTCTTGGATTAAAAAATGGTCCTTTAGAATGCCCTCTTAGGAAAAAAAAAAAAAAAGAGAAAACATGCCTAGTTCCTCTCAGCAGAAATATAGGAGACTCTAGGTACACAATATTTTGACCACCACTAGACATAGTTGGGTAGGTTTTGCTCAAGGAGGATGACCTGGAGGAGGGAAGACTGGGAGGTTATTGGCATGTTAAAAGAAAAAAAACATGTGAAGGGGGAAGGGATGGCCCTGTAATCACCAACCAGTTCCAAGGAGCTGTTCTCTCCATTATTCAGATTTCAGAAACATTTATAGGCATGACTCTTTCCCCCCACCCCTCCCATTTCACTGGAGCTGATTCTCTAGTCCTTTGCGATAAACTCTACCAAAACACCCAGGGCAGGGCATATAGAAGGGCATGGGCTGAGTCCAATGGAGAGGATAAGATGGGCCCAGGTGCACCCGGTATGGAAAGCAGGGGCCCCAAGAGTAAGGGAGTAGAGGGCAGCAAGAAGGGTAACAAGAGAAGGCTTCTTTAGCTTTCTAAGTTCAGAACCACAGATTTCATATAACCCAGGCCCCCAAATTCAGTCTGACCCCTACTAGAGAAGGAGGGGAAAGGAACAAGCATTTACATTGTGCCTACTACATACCAAGCACTGTGCTAAGATCTTCTTGCATATATTCTCTCACTTGATCTTCACAAAAATCCTACAAGATAGGTGCTATTATTATTTCCCATTTTACAGTTGAGGAAAGTGAAGCAACCAGAGGTTAAGTGACTTGCCAAGAGTCATGCAGCTAGTGAGAGTCTGAAGCCAAATCTGAACTCATGACCTGACTCCAAGGCTTAGTCCCTCTATCCAGTTCACCACTTAACTGCCTCTGCTTTCCATTTGGGCTCTGAAAAGTAGTTACCTATCCATGATTGGGGGGTGGGTGGGAAGGGGAAGACCATGGTGCAATGGAAAAACCACTGCAGTAGGAGGAAGCATGAAGGTGACATCTTGACACCAGTTTCCTCATCTGTAAAATACGGAGATTTGAACTAGATAACTGATAAGGTCTCTTCTAGCTCTAACAGCCTATAATTCTATCAGGTGAAGCTCAGACTATAGTCACACTTGATCATCAGGGGGTCAAAGTGGAAATGATTCATTCAGAGGTGAACAAGGTTCATGCCTGTCCAAGGTGCCAAACGAAACATTTCATATGCAAGGTAACATTCTGGGGCCAGCCATCATGACTGGCCAGAAGCAGTCCTATCCTCAGCCAGCACAACAATATCCCTTACCTGTCAGCAATGGAGATCCTGGCTAATGGGGCAGAAAGGACCAAAGTGGATCCTAGCTGCTTGCTCAGCAACCTTGACCCTAAAGAAGATCCCAGGTGCTCCAGCCCACTTTGAGGGACTAGACTTGGACTATTCCTTCCCCTGAAGGTTACTGCCATACCTTTAGAGTCCATTTACAAAGCAGGGGGAAAGGGGATAAGAGAGGGGGGATAATAGAAGGGACAGCCAATTGGGGGAAGGGGTAATCAGAAGCAAACATTTTGGTAGAGGGACAGGTCAAATGAGAGAATAGAATGGAGGGTAGGATAGGATAGAGGGAAATATAGTTAGCCTTTCACAACATGACTGTTTATGGAAGTGTTTTGCACGACTACACATGTATAACCTATATTGAATTCCTTGTCTTCTCAATGGAGGGGGAGGCAGGGGGGAAGGGAGACAATGTGGAACTCAAAGCTTTAAAAATGAATGTAAAAAACTGTTTTTACATGCAACTAGAAAATAAGATATATAGGCAATGGGAAAGAGAAATCTCTTACCCTACAGGAAAATATAAGGGAAGAGGATAAGGGAGATAGAAGGGAGGTCAGACTGGAGGAAAGGATAATCAAAATACACACTGTCCTGGGGAGGGGAGATGGGGAGAAAATTTGAAATTCAAAATCATGTGGAAGTGAATGCTGAAAACTGAAAATAAATAAATTTAAAAAGAAAACAGTTTATTTACTCTTCCCTGTATCCCCCTGCCAAAGACTTCCACCTGATGAGGAGGAGGCCACAGAAGGCGTCAAGGCTCCTGAAACCAGCATCCCTTCTAGGGGCTATCCCTAGGACTTGGCACAGTGCTTAAGACAACACTTAATAAATGTTTATTGAATTGAACTGAATTGCCAGCATGGTACAGTGGGAGAACACTATTGGTGGAGGCAGAAGACCCAAGTTCAAATCCCATCTCTGAAGCAATTTATTTCTCTCCCCTGAGTGCTAATTTTCTCTCCTGTGAAATGAAGTGACTGCTGCTGGACATCCCTACCCCATCAGGTATTTCATACTTTCTTTCCCCCTAAACCTACCCTTCCTCCTAACTTTCCTATTTCCTTTTAGAAAGGTACCATTATCCTTCTGGTTAGAAAGGTTTCCAGCCTCTGAGTCAACCTCAACCCTTCACTCTCCCTCACCCCTCACGGTCAGTCAGTTGCCACACCTTGTCAGTTTTACAACCATAATGGGCATCCATTTCCATGGCAAGCATCCTGCTTCAGGGCCTCTCCCCTCCAATAGCCTAATTGATCCTAATTGATCTCCCTGATTCTTGAGTTTTTCCTCTGTCCAGTCACCAAATCAGCAAGATTCAGGGGGACATAACCACATTGTGTTCATGGAATTCAGGAGAAGACTGGCCTGGCTCTCTCTTCTCAGGCACTGAAAACTTCTCAGAGGCCAGACCTCAACAGAAGCAAACATGCTGCCCTTCAGCTTTATGTGCCAATGTGATATTCCTAAAGCACAGGGCTGACTGAGTCACACCCCAGCTCAAAATGCGTCAGCAGTTTCCTATTGCCTCTAGGATAAAATACAAATTCCCATGTAGTGCCTTTAAAGCCCTTCACAATCTGCCTCCAACTTTTTTTCCAGAATGATTTCACATTACTCCCTCTCATTTTATGTTCCAGACAAACTGGCCCTACTTGCCATTCCATTTCCAGCTATGATGTCTTTGTAAACACTCTTTCCCCAAATCGGAAATGTCCTCTCCTCTAACTCCTTCCTCTTAAAATCTCAAACTCCATTCAGGCTCACCTCAAGTAAAACCACCTACAAAAGGTCTTTCCCTACCTCCCCAATTATTTCCCTACCTCCCCCATCACAAAATTACTATGTGCACCTATGTGTATCTATATACACATGCGCGCACACACACACACACACACACACACACACGTTTACAATTGTATATCCCCTAGTAGAATGTAAGCTACCAGAAGGGACTGTCATTTTTTCCTTTGTATTTCCAGCTCCTAACAGACTGCCAGACACATAGTAAAAACTTAATAAATGCCTGTTGAGAAGGCAGAGTCAAGATGGCAGAGAAAAGGCAGGAACTCACCTAAGCTCTCCCCCAAACTCTCTAAACAAATTCTAGAGGGGCAGAACCCACAAAAAGACAGAACGAAACAATTTTCCAGCCCAAATCAACTTAGACAGTCAGCAGGAAAGGTCTGTGGCACCAGGGCGAGAGAAGAGCACAGGCTGCACCAGCCCAGACTGGGCCCCAGAAAACCAGGAGTAGGCCTCCGGCTGACTGAATCACTGACAGCAGTGGTGTTTTCCAAATCTCTCAGCCCACAGATAAGTAAATAGAACAGCGGGTCATAAGATTTACAGGGGTACTTTTGCTGGCACCAGGGGCGGAATTCCGTTGCATTGCCTATACCTGGATCTGGAGTTCCAATACGAAGAGGAATGCTAGCACAGCAGAGCTTGTGACTTCGGGAAAGTATTTGGGACCTTGGTCATGGTTCCAAGGTTGAAAAGAGTGCTTGTGGTCATTCACAAACCAGTGCATAGTACAGAACTAGTAAACACACCTCTCCCTTTGTCTTAGAAGAGCCAAAAACTTACACAGGTCCCGAGGATTACTGAAAACAGCTGTACAAAACACCTGAAGCTTGAGACACTGTGCCCTCCACTTGGGAAGCAGAGACCCACTTTAGCATAGAGGTAAAAGTCAAGAATAGGCTGGAAAATGAGCAAACAGAAAAAAAAAATTCTGACCAATGCTTTCTTGAATTAAATCCACCCCTCCTCTCAACCTCCCTATTTTTTTGAAGGCACCACCATTTGACCAATCACATGAGTTTGCAACCTGAGTCATCCTTGACTCTTCACTCTCCTTCACCTCCCATATCTGAATCAGTTTTCAATTCTACCGCAACAGCTTTCACCCTCTTCTCTCTACTTCTGTGGTCAGTATCCTATTCAGGCATCATTACTTCTCATTATTCCAATAGTCCCCTAATTGGTTGCCATTATTTTCCTTCTCTTCTCTATAACCTATCATCCTTCCAAAGAGCCTTCAAATTCATATTTCTTAAACATGAATCTGTCATTCTCCTATTCAGAAAGCTCCAATAACTCCCATTTTCTTCTAAGAGAAAGGAAAGAAGGAAGGAAGGAAGGAAGGAAGGAAGGAAGGAAGGAAGGAAGGAAGGAAGGAAGGAAGGAAGGAAAGAAGGAAGGAAGGAAGGAAGGAAGGAAGGAAGGAAGGAAGGAAGGAAGGAAGGAAGGAAGGAAGGAAGGAAGAAAGTGATGACAATCAAAATAGGATCTTTTTGATGTGTTTTTTTTTTTTTGTTTTAGTATAATCAAGTGCCTGATTGAATCTTGCCTTTATCAATCAAGAGTCTTTACTAGAAATAAAGTACAGAAACAAGAGTTTCTTTAACTAGAAACAGAATATGTATTTGTATTGTCAATGTGATTAAAGATCTTCCCCATCAATTAATGGGCTTCCCCATTAAGGGGAGTTTGATTAGGGAAGATTTGTAGGAACACCCATAGCTTTTGTTAAGGAGGCACTGGTTCTCAAGGGCTGGGATATCCTCTGGCTTTAAAAAAGGTATAAATACTCTGAGGGTGAAGTTTTACTTTGGGACTTAGTTTTTATAAAGTTTGAGTGTCAGAGGAGGACTCTGGGAAGCTGCTAATGAGCTCCCCCCCCACCCCTTTGAGAACCCAGATGTTGGGTGCTTCCCTCTCTGGTATCGATGGTCAGACAGCTGTACCTGTCTGTTGAATTATGGTCAGGCAGAGGAAGCCACGTCTGTTGATCTTCTGATTTCTCTGTATTTTCTTTGAAATTCAAGGTGCTGACTGTCTGAGCTAACTGAATAATATACGTACTTGGTTAAAGGAATGATACATGTGCTTGATTAAAATGATTGTTAACCCCTTGACAGTTGTTTTCCTTTCATGAATGCAGATCTAAGAATCTGTGATAGCAGGCCCCTCTGTGCGGGGTGCTTACTGAAACAGAAGGAAGGAAGGAAAGAGATGTGGGAAGATTGTCACCCTGATAAACTACTGGTGGAACTATGAAGTGATCCATCCAGTCTAGATTTTCAGTTTGGAATTATGCAACACAAGGAACTAAACTATTCATGCCCTTTGACCCAGTAATTCTATGGCTAAGCATATGCTTTCCCTATCCCCCACCCCAAGGAGTCAAATTCAGAAATAAAGATACCAACAACTTCATAGTAACCTTCTTTGTGGTCCCAAGGAGTTAGAAATGAGGCAGGTGTCATCAATGAGGGGAATAATCAGACTAACCAAAGAGACTATGGTAGGACAGCTAAGTGGTGAGTTCAAATATAACATCAGGCACTAACAAGTTATGTGACCCTGGGCTAGTCATGTAACCCTGATTGCCTCAAAAGAGAGAGCAAGAGACAGACTATGATATATTACCAATGTAAAATGACTATACAGAATAGTAAGAAATGACAAAGATGAAGCATTCATAGAAACATACATAAATCTGTATGAATCAATGCAGAAGAGGATAAAGAGAACTAAGACTCTAATGAAGAGATACAAGAAGACATCTCCACCTGTTCTTTGGTGGAGGTGGGAAGTCCATAGGTGTCACACATTGTACATGTTTTCAGATTTTTTCAATGTATTCAATCAGTTGTGCTACCTTTTTTTCCCTCTAAAAATTACAATTTGTCATATGGGATGGCTCTCCAGGAGCCATATATGAGATATATGGTGATGTAAGAAACAATATATCAGTAAAAACTTTAAAAAAATAACCAAGAAAACAATATACTCACACCATAGCAATATAAATGAAAAAATCACTAAAAAAGAAGTTAAACTTAGTAACATAAAAGCAAATGAAGGTTCAAAACAAGAGATGATGAAATATATCTCATTCCTCATCAAGGGTTGAGACAGAATATTGTCTACATTATCAGACATGGTCTTTATATGAATTATCTGGGCTTGATTTCTCTTCATTATCACAAAGGGATATTCTCTCTGGAGCAGGGACTGGAAGATAGGAAGTACAGATAAAAGGTGTCAAAATTTTTTTTTTAAAACAAAAAGGCTAAATGAGTAATTGCAGGGTATGGTATACAAAGATTCTTTACAAGGCACAGATTGGAATGATGGCCAAAGAAATCCCTTCCAATTCTGAAATGCATTGTGCATCGATTCCAAACTTTTGCTTAGGTTATCCCCCACATCTAAAACTAGTCCTCCTCACCTTGATCTCTAAAGATCTGAAACTAACTTTCTTCAAGGCTCAGCTGGGAGTGGTGACATCTCCTTTTGCAAAAAGCTTTTCCTAATCCTCTCCATTGCACCCCCACCAGCTGGTCAGCGGTCTTTTCAAATCACCAGGCATTTATTTGTCTGTTGTACCTGTAGTATGCCTGATAGAAGGAAAACTCTAGTTAAATTTGGTCTTTATATTAAGAGAGATTCTATAGAAATGCTTCTTGTTGTTGTTGCAGTTATAGGAAGAAGTAGTGGAAAGAGTAGTGTATTAGAAAGGCAAAAACCTGAATCTGAATTCTAACTGCCCTTACCCAGGGTGACCTCAGCAAGTCACCTAACCAGATATGCAAAATGAAAGGGGTTGGACTAGAAGACTCTAAAATCCTTTCCCAGCTCTCTAAATATATTATTCTCTGATCCCCAGTCTAGTGAAGTGCAACCTTACACACAATAAAAGGCACTTAGATATTTGTTGAAAAGAACTGAATGTTCCAATGGCTTGATAGATCAGCCATGGGATTCAAGGGAGGTGTGTCCAGGCACCTCTGGCCACAACCTCCCAGCTCATGTAAACCTCAATGAGCGATCTTATGGTCTCTTCCCTAAGCTCTAACTCACAAATCCCAAAAGAAATACAGTGGAACAGGGACAGGGCTCTTCCCCAAAGCCAGGCTCATCTGTCCTCCCCAGAGGAAAGGGTTCCCTCATTCCAGAGCATTCGCATTCGTTGCTCTCAGTCAACTTGCTCTTTCCTCAGATTGTTTTCCATGACTCTAAGTCACCCATTCTTCAGAGTTTAAAGTTGTTAACTGTGCCATACTTACACTCACCTGTGGTTTGATGCTGCCCTGATCAGATAACGCATACCCATGAGAAAAGACACAGAAGGCTAGTTGGCGTTCCCACTTTCACCCCGGTATCTGCGGGGATTGTCCCCCTGGACTGGAATGCCCTCCCTTCTTGTAGGATCCCAAGCTTCCTATAGGGCATACTGCAGGAAAGCATCCTGGTCTGATATTAGTGGTCCCCTTCTACGCCAAACATATTCTGCATTTACTTTGTTTCTATTTTGTGACTGTTTACTTGTGTATACATTTCCCCAGGGAGCACAGAAGCTCTCTGAGGACAGGAACTGTTTTGTTTTTGTCACCAAATTTCCTTCTCCTAACACCATGACTGGCACTCAGTGAATGACTGTTGAATGGAAAGTTTCCCATCTCCTTGAGGAAACACTCCAAAGTCCAGTCTTAGTGCCTGTCAGATGGTAAGTATTTAATAAATAATAATTGCTTAACATTATTCATGATGTCTTGCTATGGACAGGTCCCATCACCTACTAAGTGTAAAGGGAAAAGGAACTTGGACTCGAGAAGGCAAATTTGGAGGCAAATTCCATCTCATACTCATGCTAGGTGTGATACCCTGAACAAGTCATTTAACTTGTCTATACCTCAGTTTCTTCATCTATAAAATGAGGGAGGTGTACTCAAGGGAGTCCTTCAAGCTCCAAAGCTAAGGACCCATATGAACCTACCAAAGGGCAGAAATATTTGAACTATTCAAGCCACCAGGGTCATTGATCTGTCAATACTTAACAAAAGCTATTAACTGCTTATGCCCTTTGAATCCTGTAATTGTGCTTTGGGAAACATACACCAAGGAAATAACAAGAAAGAAAACTGTAAAAAGATGTTTATGACTCAAAAAAATTTTTTAAATGAATGTTTAAAAATTGTCTTTGCATATAACTGGGGGAAAATAAAATATTATTTAAAAAACAAAAAGATGTTCATAGCAGCAATACATAGTGGGAGATCAGGGGGGAATTTCCGTAACACTCCCTAACACTGATCCCAATCCATCTATGATTTAGTGTGTAAATTTCACCAGAAGCACAGAAGCCAAGGGTCATACTGCTGCACCAAATCAGAGGCAGGACTACAACCCACATTTCTGTAACCCCAAGCCCAATATACTAACACACTCTAACAGGCAGTACTGATATAAAAGCAAAAAACTAGGAAATTGCTAAAGACTCCCACAGGAATGGGGGGGGGAGAGGGGGAGAGAGATGGCAGGAGGGCTCTAGTATGTGAAACTCAGGATTACTGATCTGAATACCAGCTCTGGGGCTGTACTGAAATGTTTATAGAAAAATGTTTACTTGAAAAAGCAAAACACAAGACAGTAATCGTGTATATAAAATGCTATACAAGGCCTTAAGGACACAAGACATTTCTGGA
This sequence comes from Notamacropus eugenii, assembly GCF_028372415.1. NCBI lineage: Eukaryota > Metazoa > Chordata > Mammalia > Diprotodontia > Macropodidae > Notamacropus > Notamacropus eugenii. Next base: position 494,204,276 of record NC_092872.1, on the reverse strand, counting down.
GGGACAGAAAGAGCTTAATGCTCTTTGTTTTCTGTAAAGTTGCTTAAATTCATAATTTTAAAAGCCATTAAGATCAACTTTCCCTTCAGCTAAGAGGAATAAACAAAGTCAAAGCTAAGAGAAACTGTCTTCTTTTCTAGAGCTTTAAAATCATTTTCCTGACAGGCAGAACCCCTACCTAATGCTTTCATCTGTGGATTCTGCTCTTTACAAGTCAGAGGTAACTTGATATGTGCGTTACTATAAGCCTTCTTTTAAAACTACTGGCTTTTTTTTTTTTTTTTTTGGACCTGAGAAACCCTAAATAGTTCTCTGAGCCCCTGGCAGGGCTGATCAGATTATCTACAGGCAGACAAATGAGCTATAATAGACAAGCAGTTGCTTCTACTCTACTTCCTCAAAAGTCATAGTCAAGCAAAATCTACCCCCCAAATCCCCCAGCAGAGGTAATCAGAGATTACTGAGGGCTAGGGAAGAGGAGATGGCAGGACAGTGTAAGGGCAGATGTCCCCTCAGACCCAGAGGGGTACACCTTGCCTTGGTGGGGAACTGCTGCCCCTTCCCAGCTCCGGACCTCTCCTACCAGCCCCAGTCCTAAGAGGCAGTAATTGTTCTTCAGGACAGCCAACGGACTTAGGGCCCATACCCCCAGGAGGAGCAGAAGCCTGCAGGAAGGGGAAGCCAAGGTGAGGGGCAAATCTGGAGCCCCACCTCTGCTCTGGGGCAGCTCCAAGATAAGATCCCATCTCCCAGCCCCAGGGCCCGCCCACACAACCTGCTCTCACTAGCTCTCTCGGTAATGAATACACTCAGCCGTGGCAGATGGGAGCGGCACAGCGGAGGCTCGAAATATTAAACTCCACCTGGGCACAGGACACCACAAACAGTTTCAAATTCCTCGGGAGGAGAGACAGCACGATCTAGATTCCACCATGGAAGGCAGAAAAATGTGGCAGGCCATGCGCCAGGAACCAGGAAGGAACTGCTCAAATATTCCAGCCACCAACAGAGGCTTTCCCCTCAATCAGGGCTGGACCTTAACAAAGAAGCTGCAGGACGGGCCCCAAGGAGCAAGGGCACAGCTTCCAGTCAGGCCTCGATCGAAAAGAACGATGATAACTGCGTGACAGTGCCCTTTTGGGATGGGAGTTCCAGGTGAGGGCCTGCTGTAATGGGGACACTGCCCCTCCCTATGCGAGGATGTCTGGCTGCTCCCTAAGCATGGGCACAGGTTTAGGTTACAATCACATCTCATAGGAACAGTCCTAGAAAGGAGCAGCTGGGTCTCTCACATGAGCATTAGCCCAGATCACACCACCAGACAGCAGGGCCTACACCTGTAACTCACCATGGGCACCCCTAACAGAAAGGTCATGGAGAGAAAAACCACAGATCAAGGGACTCACACACCTAACAGGCCTACACACGCATTGGGGCTTCCTACAGCGAAGGCTTGGCCGTTGCCAGAGGTTGTAGAGTGGCAAAGGTGAGGCCCCGGACAGAAAACAACCCTTTCCTGAGTGACAGGCTTCTTCTGACCAAGGCCCCAGGTCATAGGAGCCCCATCTCTAACTCTTAAATAACTAGCCTCAGATCCCCTACCAGGCTAGGGGAAGGGCTACTCCATGCTCAAAGCTTCACAAAGTCAACCCAAATTAAGTCTCCTACCAGAGTGCTTAGCCCTAGCCCTCCAATGTACCCCCAATGCCACAAGCAAGCTTTTTCCAGCACACACCCAAAGGGTCCACACATTACCACAAAAGCAAAGCATTCTAGTGTCAAGGAGAAACTTTCAAGACACTTTCACCTTCCAGAATTTAAGGGAAAACTAGTCACTGAACTTGCATCATCTAAAGAGAAAGAACCTTCCATGAGTGACATCACTATATTCATCCCCTCATCTTTACAAACAACCCTGCTACAGATCTAAGGCTGGGCTTACTCAGGGAAGACAGAACAGCCAATTCCATGAGAACAGTCCTCTCATCTTGCCCTGGCTAGCAAAAACCCTAAGGGAGGAAGACTTGAGTCACTCAAGCCAGTGATGATGCCGCCTTCTTAGATGGGTGCTTGCTCAATTTCAACATAACTGGCTTCCCTTACATGCAGGATAAACAATGAACCTCACCGTGCTCTTTTTCTGGGTCTGTGGAGTAGGTGAGCTTGAATTCTAGATGAAGAAGGTAAGGAAAAGTCCTTGGGGAATTAGGGAAGGAGAGGTGTCAGTGGCCATAATCTGAACTATTGGGATAAGGCAGGGCAAGTCCTGAAAAGAAGTCATGGAGCTAACACTCAGCCATCCCTCTGCCCTGTATGTACCCCCAACAGCTATAACTCATTGACCACTATGTACCCCTTCAGAAATAGAGGCTTCACTCTCTAAACCTGCTGGGAAGGACATCAAGATTAGCAAATGACTCACACATACATATACCATGCCAACTCCTGAGATGGAGAAAGGCAAAGAAGAAATATAACAATGGAGCTCTAGCTCTCTGAGGGTCCCTACCAATTTCAAGGCCCAGGAATGGTTAGAGAACACTTTAATCCAAGTGATCAGACCCTGGTGGAAAGCTTCCAAGCATAAACATGCCAAAAGGCTGAGAGCACTGCTAGTTCAAGCTGTCTCCTAGCCCCCTGCCTTTACTAAGGACCTCAGTGCCATATGGCTCAGGAGTTCTTTGTGCAAAACAGGAGGGATAAGAAAGGGTAGTCAAGCCTGTCTCAGCTTCCTCCCTCGGAGACACACACAGGGACAAGTTCAACAACAGGCTTTTGGAAATCATCTATAGATATACGCTGCCTTCCGACTCACAGCTTGGCTGCTGTGAGACTAAATCATTACCCCAAGGTCACAGCCTGTGCTTCTAAGTCATAGTCAATGGCTAATGGTCACTAGTGGGACCAGGTGGAATGGGGAATGGCTCATGGCAGACCATGCCCACTGCTAGAGAAACGGCTCGAACACGTGATGCCGGGTAAACAGTGTCATCTCCGCATACAAACTATAGCACATTATTGTCTTGTTTTTGGACTCGCCTTTTGTCCTTTTATCTCCTTAAATTGCAAATCCAAAAGGCAGAGATATCATTCTCTAGATGTAGTAAGGAGGCCACACAGGCTGCCACACCACTGATCTGTCTCTTCTGACTATCTTCACTCACCATAGAAACCAAGGCCTAACACTGGGTGGGGCTTAACACTGATCACTTCTCCTGGGCAGAAATAAGCTGGTCAGCCATTCACCTGGAACATTTACTGACTGCTGCTTCTCTCTTGGCTGAGCATTTATAAAATCTCAACAGGGAAACAAGCCTTCCCACATAGAGGATTAGCACTAAGCCCGACCAGCTGCTTCAATCAGCTTGTACCCATGAATCTCTAAAACTCACAAGGCACCTAACACAGGGCCAGGTTACCTGGGGGGTAGGGGCCTCTAACAATTCCACTATTCTTGTGCCTGTTCAGTTACCACCATAGAGCAATGGGATGAGGCTCTGGCTGCCCCCACAGGAAGCACTCCCAGTTCTGGGCCAAGACCCAAAGCTCATGGCAGCCACAGCAGAAAATGCCTTGCAAATAATCAGCCCTCTACTGAAAAGAAGGAGAAGGGCACAAGTCCAAGAGCCAAAAAGGAGTCAGGCCCAGAGAGGGAAAGGAGCTGAGAAGAGGCAAGCTTCTGCTGGCTTCCACTGCCGGGTGCTTATATAAACAGTATCACCTGCCCCATGGGGACTTTGACCGAAAGAGTTTAACACACCAGGGCAGATTGGTCACGGCTCAGCCTCAGCTTCAAAGCTGAGCTTTCCCAGCTTTCACAAGTGCCTTTTTGTTCTCTGTTCACGCTACACAAAGCCCCAGCTTGTGTTACATTCCTGCCCTCAGATTCTAGGCCCATGAGCCAAACCCCAACCCCAACTTCAGGGCACAGCTGGGAGTTCAGAATCCTGGCTGTCCTTCTATCATCACCCCTCATCCACAGTAATGACTCCCTCTCTCCCTAACTGTAACATGCCACATGACCCACACCCATATGCTAGCAATAAGAAAACCTAGAGATACTCTCACCCAACTCACTTCCCCACTTTCTGGTACTCAGATCCTCCCTCCCCACCTACCCAGAATGCTCTGGAAAGTGCCTTTCAGCTGCTCCAGCAAACCAGATAGATAAGGTATCCTGTGCAAAGAACTTGGCCTTGGAACACCTCAGGAAGTATGAGTAGGGAAAATGACTCACTGATTACAGTGCGGCTCAATGAGGCCATGAGATGGTTAATTGTAGGCATCTGTGGATTGCCAATAAGCAAAATAAGATAATGAATAGACCATGTCAGTTCTCAAACAGGAGACAATAAACTGTCTTGTGTCAATAATGACAAGGTCCTAAATATGAAGAAAAATGTGCTGAGAAGCAGTTATCATATGAATAAGTTCCCATCAGAAGCTACAACCAACACAGTTTGGTTAAGAAGTGCCACATGGTCTACCACCTACCGGTGTGACAAGATCAAGGATTTAGATGGTTGCTCCGCAAAACAGAGATATTCCAGAATCACACACAAAAAGGGGAAACAATTAGTATGGAGATGAAAAGGCCTCCTCACCTAGGAGCTAAGTGGTGCAGTAGATAGAATGCTGGGCCTAGAGTCAAGAAAACTTGAGTTCAAATCCAGCCTTAGGCACATACTAGCTGCGTGATCCTGGCAAGTCACTTAACCTTATTTGCCTCAGTTATTTTTTTTCAACTATAAAATGGAAATAATAATAGTATCTACCTGGAGAGGTGGTTTATGAGGGTCAAATGGTATGCCTGGCGCATAGTAGGAACTATATAAATGCTTATTCCCTTCCCCTCTTCCTGAGAAACTACATACCCTTCCCTGGAAGGCTGGGCCAGTCTATCTCTGCACACTGTTTTTTCAGAAACAGAAGATTCTTCATACTATGGCATCAATCATAAAGGCAATATTGGCTGTCGTATAACTAAATCGCAGGTTTTAAAGATTTCAGTAATATATAACAAACTGGAGCAACACCCATGTGATTAGGGGTCACTTCATTATCAAACAGACCTCACCCACTTTTATCTCACCTTTCCTCCATAGAGTACAAATTTCAAGAAACTCTCAAATATCCCTACGTAAGGCAAGGCAAAAAGGGAAATTTCTTTTCCCCAAAGATAGCAAGGGAAACTACAGGGCATCAGTGAAGTGACTCATCTCAAGACACAGTCATCGCCTGAGTCTGTAATCTGGGGGCTCCCAACTCTTTCCCCAGGGTCACAAGGATGGCTCATCAGAAGAGCAGTCAGCATGATACTGAGACTCGGGGCTGTCAGATGACAATTCCAAAAAGTCCACAACCTTAAACCAAACATGGAATTGCCACCCAGCGACTTTGTGCCAGGAAACTGAGGCCAGCTATGTCCAGATAAGGCCAAGTTTTAGTCAACATTCACTCCTGCTGCTGCCAGTAATAACAGTAGCACTAACAACTGACTTTATGCCTGTTTTAAAGTTTGTGGAGCATTTTACATACATTATCTCATTTGAGCCTCATGACAACTCTATGAGCTAAGTACTAAAGATATGCTCATTGTACAGATGAGGAAACCAAAGCTCAGAGAGCTTTGTAAAAACAGAACTGTTCCCATGGCCACAGAATAAACATCAAGAGAGGCAGAATGTGCACCTAGGTCTTCCTAAATCCAGCACCATCCATGGTGCTGTTCTGGCCCACCCCCCTGGACTAGGTAGCAGGAATTTGCTGATGGAAATAGAAGGAAGGGGGTAATGAACTACAACAGTTCCTCTCAGTAAGTCTAGCACTTCTTTCACTAACGGAGTGGAAAAACCTGGAGGCCTGGGGGGAGGGTAGCTCAGTCCTCAGAAGCCACTCCCAGGAACAACAGCCAGGAAAAACTTCCTTTGGGCATACTCAACTCCCACACAGGACCCAAGTGCCGCACCCCAGACTCAGGTGTGTAGGAGAAAAGGCAGCAGGAAACCAGAGAGGCTTAGACAAAATGCAAACATCACTTAAAAGGCCAATGGCAGTCTTTAGGAATAGTTACCTGTCTCTACTTCCTCCCTACAGTTTAAAGAGGTATAAAACACAAATTGCAGGCAGATACATTAGCCAAAGATCCACTCAGAAGAAGAAACAACTCTTGCCTTCCCATAGCAGAATCTTTCTCTGGATTTCAGTTCAGTAGCCCAAATAGCCCTGAAAGTAGACTCCTAGAATCTGAAGCAATAAGACCCCCCAAGGATGGAAGAGTGACACTTGTAGACCTAAAGCTGCAGCAGCCTGAGATGGGTATGGGAGGGCCGTCCCAAGGCCAAAGAGCTCCCCAACTTAGCTCAGGAAGAGAGGAGGTGAAGGCATGGTCTCATAGGCTTCAAAGCCAGGCCAAAGTTGCCTGTCACTCCTGCTGGCTTCTAATTTGTCTTCTTCCCAAGAAAAAGCACAAGGGAAGATGAGAGAAGGCCGAACAAAGTTCCTGCCTCTTTCCATTTTTGTCTTAATACAAGGAAGAGAGGTAGGGATGGCCCAGTGAACAGATCACTGCCCTTAGAACTGGAAACCTGGGTTTAAATTGAACTTGGGTTCTAACCTTGGCTCCCAGATCAAGTCACTATATGATGTAGAGAGGGTGAGGTGAACCAATACCACAGCAATCACTGCCAGAGAGGCTAAGTTTGGAAGGAAAAAACTTCCAGAAGAGCCTCTTAGAAGCCTTCATTTCCTTCAAAGCCCAGTACTCAAATGCCATCAGGGGATTCTTAACTTGGGGTCCATGAACTTACATTTAAACACATTCTGAGGAGTTTGTAAACTTCACCAGAATACAACAGAATAAACTGATTAGAAACCCTGTTCTACATGAAGACTTTCCTGACCCAATACCTCCCCTGCCTCCAGCTACTGGTTCCTCTTCCACCAAAATAACTTTGTATTTTGTATACATGTAATGTTGTTTCCCCTGTCTAGATGATAAACTCCTTAAAGACAGAAACTGTTTCACCTTTGTGCAGACACTTCATAAATGTTTTTGGTTTGTTGGGATTTTTTTTGAGAGGCAACAGTGGATGACAGCCCTGGACCTGGAGTCAGGAAGACATGAGTTTCAATTCAAACTCAAATACTTCCTAGCTATATAATCCTGGGCAAATTATTCAACCTCTGTCAATCTCAGTTTCTTCAACTGCAAAATAGGGGTGATAACAGTAGCACCTTCCTCTCAGAGTTGTTATGAGGATCAAATGATATACTATTTATGATGGGCTTGGTAAATCTTAAAGTACTAAATAACTAATAGCTAATAATAATATTATTATTGATAAGTGGCTCTGTATATCTCTGAAAGGAAACTGTTGCCCCTTGCTATTCTACTCCATGATCACAGACTACTAAATCTGAGTACCAGTCAGTCACTTCACAAAAGCATATGACTGGAAAATAGGTCCATTTATGCACTGTTAGTGGACCTGTGAACCAGGCCAACCATTCTAGAAAGCAATTTGGAACCGTACCCAAAAAGCTATTAAGCTGTATATACCCTCTGACCCAGCTGTATCACTACTAGGCCTCTACCCCAAAGAGATCAAAGAATGAAGAAAAGGACCCATATGGACAAAAGAAATAGCTGCTCTTTTCATGGGGGCAAAGAATTAGAAACTGAGGGAGTGCCCATTAATTGGAGAATAGATAAAGAAGTTACGCTGTCTGGATGTGATGGAATATTACTGAGCTGTAAGAAATGATGACGGGGTACAGAGAAACCTGGGATGACTTGTATGAACTTGTATGAACTGATATGAAGTCAGCAGAATCAGGAGAACAATTTACACAATAACAACAATATTATCAAGACAAAGAACTTTAAAAGTTCTTTAAAAGCTAAAGCATAAACTTTAAATGTTTAAAAGACTTAGGAATTCTAGTCAAGACAATGACCAAGAAGAATTCCAGAGGACTCATGATGAAACATGCTGTCTACCTCCAGATAGAGAGCCAGCGGATTCAGGGAAAAGACTCAACAATTTGGGAATTTGTATTGCTTGACTTTACATGTTTATGAAAGGTTTTGTTTTTCTTATTTTCTCAGTTGAGGGAAGAGGGAGGAGAAGATGGAAAGGAAAGAATCTGAATTTAGAAATAAAGTAACAGAATCAGAAGAACACTGTACACAGTAACAGCAATAGTCTAAGAATTATCAGTTTAGCTACTCTGATCAAGAAGACCCAAGACCAAAGGACCCATGATGAAAAGTGCTGTTCAACTCCAGAGAGAAAACTGATGATCCCTCAATGCAGATTAAAACATACTTTTTTTAACCTTCTTTATCTTGATTATTTTTGTTCGTGTTTTCTTTTGCAACATGGCTAATATGGACATATATTTTACATGACCTCACATAATATACTTCATATGTATAATCAAAATCAAAGTGCTTATCTTCTCAAGGAGGGGAGGGAGAGAATTTGGAGCTCAAAAGTTTGAAAAAGAATGTCAAAAAAATTTACATGTAACTGGGAAATACTTAAGAAATAAATAAAAATATATTTAAAATAATGGAAAAATAAAATAGTTTTTAAAAAAGGATTTACAACAAATGACAGAGAAGGTATTAACACAAGCTTATTCCTCTATTACTAGGGCCACTGCTCATAACACATGTCAGGGATGTCACTGACTGACTTAGGGTGTTACCACAGCTGACTACAGATTTGTGAAGTGATCATTCATATTTCAGAATCACTTTTAATATCTACAAAGCACTTTTCTCACAACCACCCTGGGAGACAGAACAAGTCTCATGAGCAGAAACAGATTCAGAAAAGTCAAATAATTTGCTAGTGGTCATATAGACAATGTATACTTAAAATGGGATTCACCCTCAAGTCACCTGACTTCAAGCTGAGCACTCTTTGCCCTGCATGAAATGCTGCCTCTGATGAATGTGAAGGAGACAAGTGATGCTATGTGTCCAAGGGCAGAAGCGGCTGCCCTGAATCAAGGCTGTGAATGAAGGTATTGCTCCCAGTAGGGCCCTGGCCAGGCCTGCCTACTCACATGAGAGAAGCCATCTGGCCTCTCCCTCCCTTTTCTGGATCCATTCTAGTGATCACTGCCAGGTTTGGTCACCTCCACAACTTCCCAAGGTCATATCCCCTTTTCTCCTGGCCCATGCTCAAGCCAACTTCCCTATCAACCTTCTCAACCTCTCCTCTTCCAATCTAGTTTATAGGGAAGTGCATTACTTTTCCCATACCTAGGAATGTCTATCCTTCTGTTCTCACCTCTCTTCACCTCTCCCAAATTTTTTGGTAGCCCCTTTTACACCCCCAAGTTTCCTTCAGCTCCCTTAGCCTCCATTTCTCAATTGCCAAACATGCTATCAGGGGTGGGGAATCTGCAGCCTCGAAGTCACAAGTGGCCCTCTAGGTCCTCAAGTTCAGCCCTTTGACTGAATCCAAATTTCTAAAGGGCCAAACCTGAGGACCTACAGGGCCACATGTGGCCTCAAGGCTTAGGTTCCCCACCCCTGCAGACCTAGATCAAGAGTTCTTCACTTTTCTGGGTCATGGATCCCTCTTGCAGTCTGATGAAACCTACAGACGTCTTCTCAGAATAATGTTTTCAAATCATTGAGAAAAATGCTAAACTTTAGTTCAACGTTAGTGAAATAAAAATCCAAGTTCATGGACCCCTGAAATCTACCCATGAAGACCCCTCCTTTCAGGACCCCGCCCTAGACAGTCTATGCTCCTTAGTCCTAAAGCCTCATCATCTCAAACACCATTAGACTCACAGTCTCCTAGAAATGAGAGATAGCCGAACAAAGTCCCTGCCTCTTTCCATTTTTGTCGTAACACAAGGAAGAGAGGTAGAGGTGGCCCAGTGAACAGATCACTGCCCTTAGAACTGGAAACCTGGGTTTAAATCCCTTGTTCTCTAGCAACTCACTTAAGTACTTCAAGCCTCAATTTCCCTATCCATAGAAGGGAAATAATAATGAGGATCTCAAAGGAAAATGCCTTCTTGTAAATTTTAAAATGCCATATAAATATGAATTAGTATGTACAGAAGAGATCCTAGCCCGGGGTGAGGAACTTGTAGCCTCCAAGCCACTTGTGGGCTTCTAGGTCCTTGGATTTTGTCTTGTGACTGAGTCCAAGTTTTACAGAACAAATTCTTTTATTAAGGGGATTTGTTCGGTGAAGTTTGGATTCTGTCAAAGGGCCACACTTGAGGACCTAGAGGGCTGAAGGTTCTGCCGTGGCAGAACTCTGCCTAGCCCAAGGTCAAATGACACACGGCAATGAGGAAGCTGATGTCTAAGGACTGGAGAGATATAGCTGGGGGGACAAGGGGAGGGCGCACCAAGAGAAAGAGGGCAGCCAAAAAGAATTGTTGTTTTTTTTAAACGGCAAGTAGGAAAGAGAAAGTCACAGAGTGAGGATAGTGGGTAGGTTTGTCTGCTAAAGTGAAGGCTGAAAAAAAATTAATAAAGTGGAGGCTGACATCAGCGGGATAAAAAGATGCAAGTGTGTAAGAGGGAAAGCCCCCATAGGGCCAAAAATGAGGTTGCAATAGAGCAGAAGTGAGATAACCAGATTGTGAACATGGGCTTTGCTAAGAAAGAGGCAGGGATAAAAGATGACATAAGGGACCAAACATGGCACTGAGAGAATGTGTGAATAAGAAAGTGAGAAGGACCAGCAGGAAGGAATTACAGCTGCCAACTGGGATGACAGAGCCTCAGCACAGAGGACAAGGAAGGGTTGGGTTTTATTTGCTTTTAAGCCATGATAATTCCAAATACAAAAAGGACATTCAAGTGTCTTGCCGAGATGACGAAGCACTGACTAGTACAACAGGCCAAGGGAGAGACAGGTACTTTGACCATCTATGTACGCATACATACATATTGACAAACCATGATGCCAAAAGATTTCACCAAAGAAACAGATGCAGAGAGAAAACAAGGCAACACCTAATCCCTGGAAGAGAATCCAGCAATGAGAGGGGAGGGAGATGCAGAAAAAAGGGAAGGGCAAGATGGAGAGGAGAACAAAGGAAGGAAATGTCCTGTAAGTCAGGGCCAGAATGTGAGGACCATATGCAACAGCTACGAGAGGGGGAGAGAAAAAGGGCCCTTAGATTAGTTTTGGAAAAGCTGCTAGAAGCTTTAAACAAGAGAACCTTTGGTTACTGTGATGTAAAGCAGAAGTCACATTAGGAGGATCTAGGAGGAAAAGAATGAGAAAGCCCTCACTCAGGAAGCTCTGAAATGATAGGAGAAGTCATCATTGGGGAGATGAGTAGGGCTGACCAGGATATGCTGTTAGATACTTGTCAGACCCAGTTTCACTGCCAAAGGAGCCCCTTATCACCCCACCAATAGGGAAGTGATATGGTATTTACTAGCCTTGGAATTTGCCCCAAGGTTAAACAAAGAACAGGAAACAATCAGGAAAATTTTCAGCTTTTCTGTAAAAGGCATTGGCAGGGAGGGGTTCTATAAAGCACTGTGTTCAGGTTCAGGGTACAAAGGGTTAGGCTGGCACTGCCTCTTCCCCTCCGTCCCTCCCTCCCAGAAACAAGCAGGGCTGGGAAGGAGCTGGCTCTGGTCAGAAAGGTAGTCAAACACAAATCTGAGCGTCTCTACCCAGCCTTCAAGCTACCTAGCATGCTTCTTACATTATTTACTATTCATAGGATTTGAGGACTTTAAAAAACATCTGGTCCAAACTTCTCATCTTTCATGAGGAAAATGAAGCCAAGAGAGATGCAGAGAACTCATACAAGGTCACACAGAGAGCAAGCAGCCAAACCTGGATTTGAACCCAAGGTCTCTGACTCTACCTAAATCCATTGTCCTTTCTATAATACACCCCACAATCTCTCCCTTTTACTTATTCAGTTATGATCAAAATACTCCTTCGAATGCCTTTAGGGGTCAAGATTCATAACAGTATATATTGCTTCCTCCAAATACATTCAAGAGCTCAGTACAATCTAGTCTTTCCTCATCTCATTAAATACAGGAGAGGCCTAGGGGTGCGGTGGGTCATAGCAGCTCACAGAAAGAGAGTAAAAAGCCAAGAGAATGGGACAGAGTCAAGAGTCAAGGCCGAGACAAAGACCGTCCAAGAACAGAGACCAAGCTCAACTCTATAAGAACAGGCTCTACCACTAAGACCCAGCTAGCAATGAGTCAGTTCTCCCATTTCTGCAAATCACAGTGTAAAGGCAACCAAAAAAGTCCTTCACAGAAGGTAAAGAGCATAACCTTCATTACAACAATGCTCTTTATGGATCTGGAAATAAGGAAGATTCATTCATAGTTCTAGGACTTCAACACTCAGTACAGAGAAAGCTGGATGGGGCATGTAGTTAACGAGGCCCAGTGATAGCCCTGCCCCATGACAACAGCATTAAATAGAAAGGAATTAACAAGGCTGTTAATTCCATGTGGCCACTCCGGTTTCTGAGGACTCCAGAGAGCTAAGGCTTTGAGCCCGTGTAAATTTCAGTTTCTACTCACAAGGTGTGGAGGATTTGTGGATTTACCAGACAGAGCTGGCACCACTTGCAGTAGGAACAAAAAAGACCTCCCACAGAAGGGAAACATTCTACAATGCTTTTCTGTGAAAAAGCCAAAAGAGAAAATATCCCTGCAACTTTAGAAATCAAAGTAGAGGCACCTAGTTTCCTAAGGAAAAAAAAAAAAGGTAGATCTTAAGGAGACTCAAAGGTGAGGAAATGTATAAAGCTCCAACCCAGAATGCTATCCAGAGAATCAACCTGCCCTAATTTCTCATGGGTAGCAACAAACTTCCTGAGGTTCTGCTAGGGCTTCTAATCTGAGCTTGGTTTCAGCTGAAAGTCAAGTAAAAAGTCCAAAAGGACATTGTGAATGTCACATAAGGTCAGTAAACTTTGCCACCTGCAGAGGACAATCCTTTAAGACAGAGGCATCCCGGGTCAGATTAAAACACAATTGGGAAATATTTAACAAAATAAAAATGCAATAGTACATACATATTAATAAGTGGTTTTCTAAGTCATTATGCAGGCTGAACGGGGATTAGTGGCCCTCATTTCTATTTGAGTTTGACATCACATCACCGCTTTAAGGGAGAGGAACTGGATCTTTATTTAATTAGTATATGGAACTCCCAACTAAGGAAGCTCCCTCTCACCAATGCAGATCAGCACTTTTCAGCAACTGGCCTAGAGTACTGAGAGGTGAAGAGAATTGCCCAGGGTTATAAAGTCAAGTAAATAGGTTTCACAGCCAGGATGAATTTGGGTCTTTCTGACTGAGACCTCCTCTCTATCCTCCTGTCCTATAGCTACTGAACTAGACACAGCCATAGCCAATTTGGAGCTGACTTAAGCTTCTTTCCCACTTGCCTATCTTCACCTGACAAACTATTTGAACAATAGCTCTAGGTGAGACCCTACAGGTTTTTTCTGCCAGATCTATTTTTGTCCCCTCAGGGGAGACCAGAAGAGCTAAACTTTCTTCCTTGGGATAAGGCTAGGAATCACAGGATCAGAAGATTGGTGACTTAGAGCTGAAAAGAACTTCAGAGGTCATCTGGTCATCTAGTCCCATCTCCCTCTTTGTGAATTTATGTACCTAAGGTTACTCAGGCATCTGGTAACAGAAATGAGATTCAAATACTGGTCCTTTTATTCCAACGTCAGTGTTCCTTCTAAAGTTTTCATGTAAATGGGAGTTGCCTACCAAGCAGACAAGCAGCACATCAGTTAAGTTCTTTCTTACAGCAGGACCCTTTTCCCATTTGGGTGGCAAACCTTGGGTAGGTACACCTGCATCTCCAATCAATAGGGCTGCCACCACTATCTTGCTATAAGGCAGGACAGGTTCCATCCTATGTAGAAATCTTGTAATGACAAAATTGTTCGTTTACAGAGGAGTCAAAACATCCCATATTAACTATTTTAAAATTATAGGGAACTTTCTAATCTATATCCACAGGTACCTGCCAAGAGGGCAAAGATATTATGGGGAAAAGCTCAAATACTTAATAATTTGAGGGAGGTCTGCTTTTTGTATCAAACAATTGTTTTTAACAATCCAACTATCTCCATCAACTGGGCACAACTGCCTGGACCAGAACAAGCTAATACTGTGTCCCTGGCCTCTGAACATTCAGAAGAGAGCACCTGAACAGCAGCAGTTGCAACCAATCTCAACAATTTATGACATGACTACAGATATGTGACAAAGAAAAGTAGCAGAAATCAGAAAAATCCTGATGTCCTTTTTTCTTTTTTTATTTCATTGTCACTTTCCACTGACCATTCCAGTTCCAATAAAGCCCTCTCCTGTGATGAATAAATTCAATCCAGAAGGAAGTTCACTTCACAGCTATCATTTTGGCAAAGGAGACAGAAAATGAGAAAGGAAAATATTGGAAAGGCTATCATGGGAAAACAGGCACACTAAAAATCTGCTGGTGGAGTTGTAAATTGGTCCAGTTGTTCTAAAAACAATTTGGAATTACACCTAAAATATCACTAAGCCATAGGTATGCTCTGACCCAGATACCACATTAGGATGTCAAAAACAGTGAAAGGTCTCAGACATATAAAAATATTTATAGAGGCTCTTTTTTTTTTTCGGAACAATGAACTGGAAACAATGTGGGTGCCCACTGACCAGAAAATGGCTGAATTGTAGTATACAAACTTAATGAAATTATTGTGATGAAAGAATTCAACTTGGAAAGGCTTATTTTGAAATGATGCAGACTGAAATAAAAAGAACCAGAAAAATAATTTACATGATGACCACAATAGTTAAAGAAAAACTGTATCAAAAACCTTCAGAACTCTGATCAAGACAGAGATCAATCATAACTTTAGAGAACTTTTTGTTGAAATATGCCTCCCAAGTCTTGAAAGAAAGGTGATAGACTAAAGATAATGAATGAGGCTCACACTTTTCTAACATGGTTAATATACTGATTTACTTTGTCTAACTATATTTATTGGTCACAAGAGAGGGCTCTATCAGAGCATGGATGGCCAGTGGAAAATGACTGTGAAGGATAAGCTAATAAAGAAAAGAATATCAGTAATGCTTTTCTTTCTTTCCTTTTAAAAGACTGGGAACATTCACCAAGTGCTAGTCAGTCTAAGTGTCTATCACCTGATCATACATTTTTCTTCCTTGCTAGGCAGACCTCTGATATCTCTCATTCAGTGTTACCTTCTTTCTTGAGGATCCAATCTTGGTTAAACAGGACTTCTTTAGGGACAAGTAGCCCCCAATCACTTCAATTTCATGGACAGTGGGATAACGTTTCTTGAGTAACATCCCCACATTCTCATGGGTTATTTCAGGATCTTCAAGAGTTTTCCCTTTCCACTGATCTTCCTCCTCCTCTTCCTCAGAATACAGTTCCCCATTTGGTGGGCTGAGACTCACTTCAGGGGTAGCTGGTTTCCTATTAGGCACCACCGTGAATGTATTGTTGCTCAGGTAGTGAACTTCAGATTTGCTGTTAGGCAGGGAGGGATGAGGTCGATAATGAGGAGCATCAGGGAATCTTAAAACCGTTTTGGCCTTTTGGTAGGATTCATCATCTGAATCTACTTCATCAATATAAGTAACAGGAAGCCCTGGTCCACTGGGCTCTTCAGGGATCTGGGTGACTGAGGAACTGAGAGATGTATCAGAAATCTCAAAGCCTCCACAAGGCTCTTGTTTGGAAGGTGTCAATACCTCCCCCTGCCATTTGCGGTTCCCCTCTGAGAGAGCTGTGGCCTTTTGTTTCTGAGGATCCCCTTCCTCAGATGCCTGCAGGGCCTCACCCCCCAAGTTATTCCTGTATGCAGATACAACTTCCTGTGGGTGCTGGCCCCCATTTTCCAGAGGTATATGGGTCAAGTGGCCAGCCTGAGAAGAAACACTGGCCTTTCCCTTTGGCTGCTCAAAGGCTTTGCTTCCCACTGGATGGCCAGGCCTGGAGCCTAGCACTTCCACCCTGGGCTTGGGAATGAAGACAAAGGAGTTTTTGGAGTTCATCCGGAGGTTGGCCAAGGCCTTAGCCTGGATGTCCTCATCAGAGATGGTCTCTATATCTGGCTTGGGGGCAGGCCTGATCTCAAAAGAGTCATTGGTGCTAGTGGCTGCAAAAACCCACCTTCGTTGACTGGGAGTGGCACTGGCCAGGCTGTGTTTGGGGAATGTGGAAGGGGCAGCTGGAGTGGCACTGGGTCCCCCATTGGCACTGCCCATCAGGCAAGGGCCAGGGGGAGGGTGGAGGACAGGTGCCTCCTCCTCAGCATTTGGCTTCCGATTGTTGGTGCCTTTGGAAGTACTGGAAGAGGATGGCACAGGCCCACCCACTGCAGGGAGGCCATTGGCAGGACCCAGATGGGGTTCCGGGGTGGCCTCGATAGCAGGCCCATTTGGTATTGTCCGGCCTCCTCTGGCCAGTCCCCGGGGGTGGACGGTGAAAGAGTTGCTGCCCGTCTTTTGGAGGAACTCACTGAGCCGGGATGGGGCAGCTGCCAATGCCTGCTCCCTCTGGAACCAGGCAGCTCTCTCCCCGACGCTGGGAGTACGGGGTCCGGGGCTGGGCAGGGAAGGGGAGGTCGCCGAGCTCCGCTGCTCGACGGCAGAAGGTTTTGGCACCAGAGGCCGGCTCCGTTCAGGGCTCCCACGACGCCGAGGCGGGGATGGGGCCCGAGCCCGTGGCTCGCCGCTGGCTAGCGGGGGATCGAACTTCTCCAACAGACGGCTGACCCTGCCTGGCTGCGCGGCCGCCTCGGCGGCAGCGCGGGGCGTCTCATAGATCACCACCTCGGCGGCCCGGATCTCTGCCACGGAGCAGCCACGCCGGGCCAGCAGCTGCTGCACTGGGTCCGGGCTCGGACTCGGGCCGACGATGCTCACCTCGTGGGGCCGTTGGCCGGGCAAGAAGCCGGGCTCGGATTCGATGATGAGGATGTTGTCTGCGCGAATGGTGCGGATGCCCGGGACGCGACTATAGAGCTCCAGTAGCTGCTGCACCGGACGCCCCGTCGAGGACCGGGCCCCGGGCGCCGTGCCGTGCCCCCTCCGCTGCCGCTTGCGCTCCGTCTCCAGCCGCATGAAGGGGTTCTCCCGCAGGGGACCCAAGCTATCGGCCAGCACCAGCCGCTCCGCCGCAGGGGCTGACTCCCCCGCGCACTCGACCCCGGCCCCGGCCGTAGTCCCTGCTACAGTCTCGACTCCAGCCCCAGCGTCGGCCCCCCCGGCCAAGCCCCGGGGCCCGGCCCCCAGGCTCGCCAACTTGGCTCGCTTCCTCTCTAGGATCTCCCGTTTCCATGCCGGCAGCACCGAGCGGGAGCCGGACCCCGCCAGCCCATCAAGACCCGGCGGCCGCCGAGGCTCGAGGCTTGTCATGGTGCCGTGCAGCGCTAAACAAGGCGAAGCCGGGCAAATCCACCCCAGCGCTAGTACCCGGCAACCTGCCTGGCGGGCCGGTCGGTTAGTGAACTGATGGAACCGTCCCGGTTTGCCTGACCCCCACCGCTGCCCGCTTTCCCGTCTGTGACCACACCCCTCTTCTCGGGGCTGCCTCCTATTGGGGAAAGTCCCTCAGGACCCGCCCCGTGTGTGCCAAGACCACCTATAGCAGACGGGAAAGGGTCGTCTCACCGCCCATAGTGGGAGGAGTTGTTTATTGGCCAGTGACCTTTCTTGCTCCGCCCCCTGAGATAAAGCACTGTTCATTGGGGAATACGATCATCACCAAGTCCGGGGCTTGTTGGGAAAAGAACCCTTAGACTCGCCCGGTAGGTGCCAGCAGCACCTAAGGGGAAAACTGGAGGCGGAGTGAGGCGAGGGGAACGCCCTCTCCCCGTGCCCCCCGGAAAAAGCTCTTCCTATTGGCTAACGATTACCTTCACTCAATCCCCTGGGGAAAAACACCCTTAATTGGGTAAGACTCCATCACCCGGGCAGGCGCCCAATTGGGGAAAGGCACTTTAGACCCTCCTCTTGGGTAGTCATGGTGTATTCTAATTACTTTCCTCCTCCTTCGATTCCTTCGGAAGACGCTAGTGTGGGCAACTATGTCCCTACTAGGGTGGAAAAGGGAGGGTCCTGGACCGCAGCCCAGACGCTTCCATCAGGAAGAGAGCTTCGAGCTATGAGTGATTAAACCTGAGTTCTACCTCTCGATGTGACCGTGAACCTTGTTCTTGTTGGCCCAAGGAGGCGGCCCTGGGTACACTGCGGGTAACAGGAATGAGCCAAGTCTTCTGACGTGACACTAGCACAAATTCCCTCTGCTGTCTCAGATAGACCTGTGTGTGATTCCACTGCCGACTCCTGGGAGGGCGGGAGGTAAAGGTTTTTGTTGTTCAGTGGTATCCTATTCAGTGGTATATATACTGGAGCGGTTTGCCATTTCCTTCTCCAGCGTGTCCTCATTTTGCAGAAGAGGAAGCAAGACAAATAGGGGGTTAAGTGTTTTGCCCAGAGTGAAACAGCTAGTGTACGATGGCCGAATTAGAATTCAGGTCTTCGGGACTGCAGGCCCGCTACCCATTTCATTGCCTAACTACCCAGGTAGAGGTTAGGTCAAATTACTGCTTAGTAAAAGTGGGTCCTTCATTTCCTCTACAAATTTGCCTCTGTTCTCATGGTATTTTGCTTTTATAATAAAATATAAGCAGTAACTTTTTGCACAGGTCACAGGATCACAGACTTGCAGCTGGAACATTCATTGGAAGTCATCCAACCCCCTCCTTTACAGAGGAGGGGAAAAATAGAGTGGGGCTTCCAAGATCCCATATCTGGACGGTTCACAATACTCTCTGGGAGTATTTAATCCAGAGAAAAAAATAACCTGACCAGAATATCTTCTTTAAGTTTGTTTCCTTTACACCAAGTCAAAGTCAGTGGTGGGAAAGCCTAGGATTGTGAACCAAATGACTGATGTGAGAATCTAAGCTGGAAGAAGCCAAAATAGCTAACACCAGCTGTGTTCCTACAATTGCTAACTTTTCATCTCATTTTCTCCCATTTTCTTAGAAGCCTTACCCCTACATTATAGTCATGGGAAACTACTCATCTTCCATTCCAGAGGCCTAGTGGTAAAATGAAATGGCCATACAGTGACTTCATAAGTCTTACCTCCATCCAGGATCACTGGTTGGCCAGGAAAACATCCGCACCCAGGCTTGCAACAGATTGGATGCCCTTGACCTCACCAAGTTTTAACAGGCTGCATTAGTATGTTTACCGAAATAAAGTGGGCTAACTGAGCAAAGTAATGAGACATGGAAATATTTGGGTAAAAGGAAGAGGGATTGTGAAGACTTTGGTGCACTGACATGGGATTTATATAATGTTTTAAGATGTGCCAAGTACATTCTTATTTGAGCCTTGCAACAACTCTGTAAAGAGCTATACAGAAATGCAAATGTACATTATGTAATCTAAGTCAGCAGTACTTTTAGTAACCAGGCTGCTATCCTGTAGCTGTTACCAACCTTTAAAATAACGAGTAGCAAGAATTTAACTTGTTACCTTCATTTAAGATTACTGAAGGTGGATCACTCCCAAATCATTCTACAATTTCCAGAAGAGTTAAGTGGGGCAACAGTAAAGGGTGAAGCATGAAAATGGAAATGAATAAATTACTGGAGCTGACAGGAAAATTCTAGATACCAACCAACTAAAATAAAAACTTTCTCACTAATATATGGGGCAAACTAGTCAGAAGGCTATCTAGCAACTGGGGTCCTAGGTCCCAATGTTTGATCTATCCTTTGGAATTAGTTTTCTCCATTTTCTCCTTCGGAAGGGAGGAACAAAAAATATTATGCTTAGTAACAGCAACCATCCAATTCCTTGATCAATTCAATTTGAGAAATAAGCTTTGCAGTCAACACGTGGTCTGCTCCCTGGGCAGCTTCCCTGATACAGGCTTCGGAATAAAACACTACTGACCAAAATAAGATTCCCGAATTTAGCAGTACAACCGACCACACCCCCTCCTCCACCAAGTCCAAAGAAATACTCATATTCCAACAGTACATTTTATTGAAAAGCAACTTCTAACAGCAAAGCTCCTTTACAATCCAGGCAATTAAACACTGTCCAATCCGGAAGTCATCTCAAAACAGGGAGAATGAAAATAGGAAGAAAAAAAAAGAAAAAAGAATACCTGTATTTAGTGATAAGTGTTTTTTCCACACATCTGCCCACCCTCCAGTAATTAGGGTGAAAAGCACGAAAAAAAGCTGAGAACTTCACAAGCAAATGAGACTCCTTGCACCTCGCCGGGGCTCCCGCGATCCGGCCGCCGGCTCGGGAGGGCTGGGGCTCGCAGCGCGTCCTTTCTCCCTCCCCTCCCAGCAGCGCTAATTGACGCGACAAGCCCGGATCATGAGCAGCTGCAGAAGGATGAAGACCGGGGACATGATAAGGCCAAACCAGAGCTCCCTCGTCTGCTCCACCAGCTTCTGGCACAGCAGCATCTCAAACACAAACTTGAGGCTGAGGATGGTGAGGATCCAGAAGAGGCGCAGCACGGCCAGCCGCTTCTCCCCGTCCTGGAAGAGGCGCACCGACACGATGGTGGTGAAGTAGGTGCTGAGCCCGTCCGCGGCGAAGAAGGGCACGAACACGTTCCACCACGACAGGCCCGGGGCCAGCTCATCCACGCGCAGCGCCAGGAGCACGGAGAACACGAGCAACGCCAGCACGTGCACGAAGATCTCGAAGGTGGCGAAGCCCAGCCACTGCACCAGCTCCCGCAGCGAGAACAGCATCGCGCCGACGCCGGCTCCGGGGCCGGCGGGGCCCGCTCCCGTCCTCCCGGCTCCTCAGCGGGGCCCCGGCGGCGGCGGCTGCGGGGACAGGCACCGAGGGTCAGCAGTGAGAGGGAAGGGGCCACCCGGCCTCCCTCCGCTCGCTTACGGCGCTCCGAGCCCCGCAGCCGGACCTGGCCCCGGTCCGCCTGCTGACCGAACCGCCACCCCCAGGGTCGGTAACCTCCCAGCCCCCCCTCCCCGCACTCACCTGGGTGGTGGGAGCAGCTCCTCTAGCTGCCGCCGCCGCCGCCGCCATGATGTGCCCGTCTCTCACCGATGGCGTCACTTCTCCCGGCACCGGAAGTCACCCCCGGGAAGTTGCTGATAGAGGTGATGGTCCTTTCCGCGTCTCCCTTCCCTCCTGTAGCCTGCGCTCCCTCCTCTCCTCTACGCGTCCTTGCTTTATCCGGGCCTCCCCTGCCCGCACACCCGAGGTCCGGGGCCCGTGACCCCCCCTAGCCCAGGGCTCCTGCCCCCAGCTGTGGTCAAAGTTCCAAGTTCTGTCTGCCTCGGCTGTCATCCGGTCAACTTTGACCTCGCCCGATGCTGACCGCAACACCCTAACCCAGCCTTCTTCACACCCTCCCCCCTCCCCGCCCTGGCCCCAGCCTGGTTTGAACCCCTCCCAATAATACTGCCCCCTCGATTCTGACCCTCTTCGCGTCTCTGCCCCTCTCCCCAGCACCAGCCCCACTTCCCCAGATGCTGACTCCGAGCCTCCTAGTCCTGTTTGGGAGCCAGACAGGGACTGCCCAGGATGTGGCCGAGAGGATCGGCAGGGAGGCCCGGCGGAGGCGGCTCCAGTGCAGGGTGCAGGCGCTGGATTCCTACGATGTGGTGAGTCAGCTTGGCAGCGCGGTCCTCGCCGAGCTTCCCCAGCTGCCCATGACTCGGGAGCAGAGGTGGGACACAGCCCTGCCCCCTGGGGCTCCTGTGCAGGATGACGGAAAGGTTGCCTTAACCAAAAATCTTACTTCCACTTAGCTGTCATGGGGCCTCAGATGACACCATTAACGCTTCACATCCGCCGCCAAAACATTAAGACATTTGTGGCGGACTTTTTCTCTCTGATGGGTAGCTGAAAAGAAGCCAGTTAAAGGGCACAACAGGACAACTGAGTAAAGATTTATTAAGGGTCTTCTGTGTGCAGAGGACTGTACCAGGGGGTGGAGGAGATAAGATACAACAACTCTTATAGCTCACGATCTCATTGCAGGATACAACACGAATATAATAATAAGAATACACATTATTACACTAAAACATTTGAAAGTTGCAAAACAAAGCGTGAGAGCTGAGGAGAAAGGTGTTGTGGAAAAAGTGGTATTTGATTTCGTCTTGAAGGATAGATGGTTCATGAGATGAAAAATGGGGAAGAAATGCATTCTTGACATAGAAAATGTATAAGAAAAAGTTACAGAGAAGCCAAAGCACCAGGCAGATTTCAAGGACAGAGTAATTCATACTGACAGCAGCATGCCATGTGTTGAGGAGAGTAATGTGAGATAATGTTGGAAAAATAGAGTGGCACTCCATCATGGGGTCCTTGAATGATAATGGCAGGGAGTGGGAACGTAGGGAACTGCCATGAGAGCTCAGGCTTAGAGATGTTTTAGAAGTAAGGCAACAGAGCAGGAACATGGAGATATCAGGTGAGGAAAGAGGCCAAAAATGAGAACTAACGGAATGGCAAGCACAAACTTATTTGTGTTCACATGATCTGATAAATTTCCTCCTGCTCACATTAATCCCTTTTTCTCTACATTAACTACAGTGAATTTAAAGTAGGAACAGATTAAAGAGTAACATTAGAGGTCCTTATTGATTCTTATTCTTCATCTACCTGGGCAACCAGATCCAGTTCTATGAGGCTTGCCTGTTGAATAGAGTGGACATTTTAAGGAACCATCCCTTTGATGCCACAGGCCAAGTCTATAGTACTTTCTTTCCCATATATCTACCTGAGAGGGAAGGAAGGGAAGATTTCTTATGCTGACACTACAAGAGATCCTTATACTTCTGTCTTTTATATTGAGGTGAATCTGATTAATGAACCACTGGTGATATTTGTTTGTGCTACTACAGGCCAAGGAGACCCCCCTGACAACATGAAGGTAAGGTTTTCCCAATACTTGTGAATGTCCCTGGGGCCAAAGAATCTGTCCTGGTCAGTTCAGTTCCACAGGCATATTGTTAAAACAAGTCACTTTACTGAGCTTGTAGGTCTTAAAGACATAAGAATTGTTATCCAGCCAGCTCAGGTGCATGTCTCTAATTAGGTCAGTACAGCGATCTGTTTGGTCAGGCCATAGTCATTCTTCCTGACATCACTGCACAGATTAAGGACAGCCCCAGCTTTTCTTATTGACTTGCTATAAGTCCGTTGTCTGAGGGTTCATCTAAATTCCTCCAGGTCTTAATTGTATTTTTATCCCATATCATCTCTCAAGATAACAAATTCCAATTTAAATTAAGATAACTTTGATTTGACCTATATTTACCTCTCTTCAGCCTTATGTTATAGTATACAGTATGATTTCTTCCATGATTTTGTAAACTTTTCCTCATTGTTATCAGAGGGTAGAACTAGTACTCACTGGTTCTACTAGAAGTAGTAACTAGTAGTTCTGTTACTAGAAGTAACAGAAACACAAACTTAGGTTAGATGTCATGAAAACTTCTTAATGATTAGAGCTGTCCCAAAGTGAATGGCCTACCTTAAGAGGTGGGATGTTCTCCCTCCTCAGATGTCCTCAAGCAGAGGCTAGAAGACCACTTGCCAGGCATGTTATAAGATGGAGTTCTTTCATGTATGGGTTGGACTAGGTTCCTTCCAACTCTCAGATTCTGTGAGTATTCTCACTCTCCACCTGTGAAGACTAAAAGGAGACCTTATCTCCAGTGGTCTGTTGCCAGTGTGCTGAAGGGAAAGGAAAACTGTACATGAAGCCAGATGACCCAGGTTCAAGTCCCAGCTCAGACACTTTTAAGATAAAAGGACTTAGACTAGAAAAAGGCTTGGGGTCATCTGCTCAGGCTCCCTCTCCTTATAGAGGAGATCTTGACCATCCAGATGGTTAAAAAGCCAGGATTCAAACCCAATTGGATTCAGGGTCTGACTCTTGACTCTGAATCCAGTTCTCATTGTCTTAGTGCTCTCCTCATTTGCTAGGTGAATGTGGGTGCGTAACAGCCTCTCTAAGCCCTGACCCCAGAATTCCAGGTCCAGACACACCTTTACTGGAAATACTTAGCCCACCCAAGATCTGAACTACATGAGCAGTGCCATATTTATCAGTCCCTGACAGGCAGTTTCTTTCAGGAAAAGCAAATTAACCTAAATTGCTCTATATGAAAATAGCAATCAGTTACTAGGGAAACACTAGTGGAGTATTCACTCAGACTTAAAGGCTACACTATTGACTTAGATTACCTGAACCCATGCACCTGGAACCCAAATCAGGGAGGTCTGCTTGCCCTGGGTGGGTATGCCATGTTATGAACTCCTCCGTTATCTTGACCTATGGTATCTAAAGAGTGGTTTTAATTTTAGAATTTCTGGAAGTTTATATTCCGAAAAAACCTGCCTCCTACCTCCCTTTGTCAGATGGATTATGCTGTGCTGGGTCTTGGCGATTCTTCCTATGCCAAGTGAGTAGAGTGTTTTAGAAGTGGGAGAAGATAGAAGGCAGCCTGTGTTCTGAGATTGACCCCACCCTGTGACTTAGTTGTGCCCCCCATAGAAAGATGGACTCTATGCTAGATATCTTTGCCAAGATGAACAGGGGCCTTTCCCTTAGCCCCAAACCTACTAATTCTTTGAGGTTTCCTAACCTTCTGATTTCTGCATACCTAGAGACTGACCAAGAAATCAGGTTTCTCCCTACAAGTGCTACCTTCCCACTGGGATCCAGGCTCCTTCTTTCTCTAGTCTCCTGAGTACTAGTCACAGGGTTGTCTTAGCCTGAGAGTTTGCCCATTTCTAGCACTATTACCTAGAGTCCGTTTGGGAACTTGGGCCTAAAATTACTCCACTGAAAGCAAACATCATTAAAACCTTTCTTGTAAGGACTCCCTGACCATGCCCCAAGAGTGCCCAAAGTATATTACTGTGAAGAGATCCTAGACTCTAGTCCTCTCCTTGCCCATTCACAGGTAAGTCCTGACCCTCTTTGAACCACTTCTGTAAAAATGGGAATGATACCACCACCACCACCCCCTCTCCCCTCCTCCCACAACCCCCCTACACACACACACTCCCAGACTGAGATCCTACTGAAAGGAAAAGACTTTTTCTGAACAATGATAGGATCACCCAAGAAGAAGGGACCTCATGGATTGAGAGTAGGGAGTTTTACATTTGTTTGTATATGGGTTTCTAAGTATATTTTTTTCTTTCAACAGGTTTAATTTTGTGGCCAAGAAGCTACACAGACGCCTGCTGCAGCTTGGAGGTAGTGCACTCTTGCCCATTGGTCTGGGTGATGACCAGCATGATCTGGGGTGAGTGCTTCACAGGCTGGGGCTGATATTCCAATCAGACAATGGTCAGTCAACAAGTATTTATTTAGTACCTACTATGTGCCAGTCACTGTGGTTACAAAGACAAACATGAAACAGTCCCTATTTTTATGGCGTTTGCATTCTGTTGGGGAAGACAGTGTAAGTATATGCAAAAAGTAGAACTCTTCAAGGAGTTTTAGGTACTGCTGTGCTCTAGTGAAAGGTGTCTGGTCCAAAGTTCAAACTAGGCCCCAAGACATGCCTACTCATGCCACCTCCTTCCCACAGGTCTCTCCTGGTCCTGTGGAACACAGAGTGTAGAGATGCTTAAGTCTTGATTTGGGAATAGGCTCAAAGGGCAAGGAAGAATGCTATTGAACCAAGCTACCTTTTCCCTAGGGTTCTGGTTTGAATGACCCCTAGTCATTGGTGATAGTTGTAAGACTATCCTTAGTTCATCTGCCCTCTGGTTTAAGAATGAGATAAGACACTCTTTTGTCCTAACAGTGGGTATTCAAGTCCTGTCCCAGAGTCAGACTAGTTTCAGGGAAAATGAAGGGAATGTAGGTGGATATGGGTGAAGAGTTGTTAGAAAGGAGCATGCTTGCTTACCCTGAATTTTCTCTGTGTTCTGGCAGGCCTGATGCAGTTATTGATCCCTGGCTTCTGAACCTGTGGAGAAAGGTTCTGGGACTGTATCCTGTACCTTCTGACCTTAGTGTGATACCTACTAATATACCGTAAGGATCAAATGTTGGGGAGAGCTGCCAGCTCTCTTCTAGAAGGTTTCTATGTGACTCCCACCCTACTCCCCAATCCCTCCTGCAGGCAGTTAGCATTTCTAGATCTCCTCCCTTTCAGTAGCCAAATCTAGGATCTCCCCGGATTTGACATCACTGATCCAGGTACCTAGTTCTAGGCTTTTCTTGGGGCGAACTCTGAACAGGAGTAAATCTCTAATTGAAACAGATCCAAACACATTCCCCTCTGGCTCAATTTAGGTACTCCCTCTGCTGGTCACTGGGAAAGGAATCATCATGAAAACTACCCCACTTCTCTTGTGGGCTCTCTTTACTCTCCAGCTAAGGTAGCAAGGAGAGGAGGTGTGGCATATCCTTAAAGACTCTTGAGGGAAAAGAGGGTCCTTTAGTGGCTTACTTCATTAAAATGAAGCTCCTCCCCTCCCTCCCCCTCTGCTGCTGCCAGTCTCCTAATGCACTGGCTTCCTTTGCCACCTTCTCCTTTCCTTTTCTAGTTTGCCTTCAAGGTTCATTTTAAACTTTTGTGATGAAGCCCCAGGGATTTCTTATGAGGAACAACATTCAGAGAATCAAAGACCTGAGGAGCTCCCTTCTGACCACAAACCCTTCCTGGCTCCCATGGTCTCCAATCAAAGAGTGACTGCCGAGTCACACTTCCAGGATGTTCGGCTAATTGAATTTGACATCACAGGCTCTGGAATCAGGTGAGATGCATCTGTCCCACAGATCCACCCCAACTTCTCACTGGGATTCTCCCTTTGTCATCCAGAGATCTTATCAAGTTAGGCGTTTGTTCAATAAGCTTTTATTAAGTATGAGATATGTTAAAGATGGAAAGAGATATTCCTTCCACAAATGTACATACTGATAGGTGAGATGTGTAAATAAACAACTATAGTACATCACTGAATAATAGTACCATATGAGATAATAAATGCTAAAGGAATTCAGTAAAAGGAGAAATACATGAGCTTCTGTGGTTGGAGGAGGTTTTGTGGGAGGAATTTGAGCTTGTACCTTGAAGGTCAGGTTTGCAAAGGCAAATTTGGGCAAGGACGATGTTCCAGGAGGTGGAATGACAAACAAAAGCACATAATCAGGAATATATGGGGCACATTTGGAAGACAATGAGAAGACCAGCTTGGCAAGAATATGAGGTTTAAGTAGGGAAAAGAATGGGAAATAAGGCTAGAAAAGTAGGCAGGGGCCTACCAAGCTGAGGAATTTGAACTTTTATTTCATAGTTTGGAGCTACTAAGCAGAGGAGTAATGGAATTAGACCTCTGTTTTTAGGAAGATTATTCTGGCAGATATGTGGACTGGATTATAGTGGAGAGGCTAGAAGATCCTTTAGGACACTCATGCAATACTTAAGATGAGAGAATAAGAGCCTATGGTAAGATGGAGAGATGGGGAAGAGAGAAAGAACATGGAGATGCAAATGTATTTGGGATGTAGAATCAACAGACTTAGTTTCTAGTTAGATGTGGGAGGCAAGGGAAAAGGAAGAGTCAAAGATGACTTCTACCGTGACTTTTAGCCCCCAGTTTTCAGCAACTCATTTTATGGGTGTTAATTCTGAGACCCAGAATCTAAAGAGCTACTTCAACCCTTGTCTCCTCAACTTAGTACTTCCTTGCCTTTCCTAGTTATCTCTTCATAAAGTTTCCACCTCCTGCTCCCAATTCCCCTAGACTCACTGCTTCTGCCTGTCTACTGCCATACCCAGAGGGCCCTGTATCCAGGCCAAAAGGAAGCTTCTCTGAAGCTTTCCTAGGCAGGTTCCTAGGGGGTAACTGGAGTAGGGTCCTTTCCCTGCAGCTTTACCGCTGGGGACATCGTGATGATCCAGCCTCAGAACTCAGCCAGTGACACCGAGCAATTCTGTCACCTGCTCAGTCTGGACCCAAACCGTCATTTTGTGCTACAGCCTCGGGAGCCAGGTGGGTTTCTCAGTTTCTCTGTCCATTTCTTCATTTTGCTTTTTTCTTTTCCCTGTTTTTCTTTTGCTGCCTCTCTCTTCTGTCCATCTCTCTTTTCCCTCTATATGACTTTCTTTTCTTCTATCTTCTCTCTTTTCTTCCTCCAAAAGCCAGAGAACTAATTGGTCTTCACAGCCTCAGCTTAGTTCCTACAGTATGACCTAGAGAGAGCTAGCCTGACTCTACCAGGTCAGGTTGTAAGTCTTATCACCCTTGAGGCATAAGGCCCCCCTTAAAGGAAGGTAGGCCTCCTCCATAGCCCTTTTATTCACCTTGACCCAAATGGGATTCCCTGCTTGCTGTTTCAGATGTCAGTTGCCCAGTTCAGCTGCCTCAGCCCTGTACCATTTATCATCTTGTGTCCCACTACCTGGACATCTCCCGTGTCCCTCATCGCTCCTTTTTTGAGATCCTGGCCTGTCTCTCACAACACCAGATGGAACGTGAGAAGCTGCTTGAGTTCAGTTCTGCACAAGGCCAGGAAGAACTATACAACTACTGCAATAGACCTCGAAGGACCATCTTGGAGGTGAAGGGCCAGGATTAGGGCCCAATTCTGGACCCCTGGGTCAGGGAGGCTCCATAGACAACTGAGGATTTGGCCCCAAAATACCGTCACGCTCTTATGCCCTCACCCTTCAGCATCTGGGGGAAGCCAGAGTTGAGTTCCAAGATAAAAGTCAGGTTACTCTGCTTCTGCTTCCAGATCCTAAGTGACTTCCCTCACTCAGCAGCTTCGATCCCACCAGACTACCTGCTGGACCTCATCCCCCCAATCCTGCCCAGGGCCTACTCCATTGCCTCTTCATTGCTGGTAAGAGATAGTTCACACCTCAAAGAGAAGGTCATTACCAGCAGCTTCTGGGGAGAGAGAGCCTGAAGCAGAAGGCAGGCCTCCACTTTGAGAAAATCCACAGATAGCTTATAAACATCATTTAGAAGCATTGTTAGTCCTTAATTCCTCTCTTGATACTTTAAGTGTCTATTTGCAGGTTAAGAACAAACATAATAGCATAAATAGGGAGAAAAGATTTAATATTTTAAGTAATTCATACATACCTTTTCAGGAACACAGCTGTTGTCTAGAGTGGTCAGTCTAGCCATAGTCTCAACCTTCCAATCAGAGAGTGAACAGTGCCTCAACACAGAGTACTGTAACAGCCCTGAAGGAAATGAAAAGACACAAATTCCCCCCCAAAAGTCTCTTTCACTGCCTCTTGCCTCTTATTTTCTCCCTGGTTTTAGAGGCATATGTGGCATTTCCAATTTGACCAGCAAAGGAGAGGCAAAAAGGGAGAAGCTTGGTAAATTCTGTGAAGCAAATTGATATTTATAAGCTATCCATAGGCTTTCTGAAAATGAAGGCCTACTCCTATTCCTTCCTCCTTACTCGTCCGAAGCATTCTGTGATCCAGCTTGTTCCCTCTCCAAGGCTCATCCTCTCAGGGTGCAGATCCTTGTGGCTGTGGTGCAGTATCAGACTCGCCTCCGTAAGCCCCGCCAGGGCCTCTGTTCTTCCTGGTTGGCTTCCTTGGATCCAAAGAGAGGTAAGCTCAGCAGTCCTCCAGGAGTAGAGCACAGTGGTTAGGCACAGTGTCATAGACTCTCTCTTCTTTGCCACCCCAGTCCTACTCTCTCCACTCATCTGAGCTGAAATATCACAAGGCATGGGAAGTACAGAGGGACTCCAAGAAAGGCAGGTGTCAAACATTGCATGCAAGACACTTTGTCTCCTCTGTTCCTCCCAGGGCTAGGAGTATATCTTGGATTTGCCTTGGCCTAGGGCCACCCCTTCCTGGTACCTTTTCCCTTCCAGGCCTCCTCAGACAAGATTAAAAACTGAGAAACTCTCAGGGACTGCCCTGTCTTTGGATGTCACTGCAGCTTCTTCTTCCCTATGCAGGACCAGTAAGAGTTCCCCTTTGGGTTCGAAAAAGTGGGCTGAGTTTCCCTTCGAAGCCTAACACCCCTGTGATCATGGTGGGTCCTGGCACTGGGGTGGCACCCTTCCGTGCAGCCATCCAGGAGCGTGTGGCACAGGGCCAGACAGGTGAGCATGAGGGGCAGCATCGATTGGGATAGGGACTGGACAGCAACTGCATACAAAAAGCTTCCATGGAATGCAGTACTTTTGTGTATTCCTGTCTTACTGTCTCTTGTCCCAACTGGAATGTCCCCAAAAGAATATAAGGTCTTTGAAGGCGGGATCAGGTCATTCTCATCCTTGTACCCCCAGGTATCTAGTAAGTCAGAAGTAGAAAAATCAAAATTAAAACCAAAAGCAAACAAGTCTCCCTGAGTGGCCTATTGGAGAGAGATCCAGAATTAATTAGACTCATTGTTCAGGACAGGGTCAGTGGGTGAAGGTCAGCTCTAAAGTAATTTGCCAAAAGATAGTGTCCATCCTCACCCCTTCTGAATCCCAAATCAGAAACTAAGGTTAGAAAGATTGAGAAGGGGGAGTTGAAATGGCTTTTCCAAGTTCCCCAAAGCCCTTGGTATGGCACCAGGCACCAAGATGCTTTGGGTGATCAAGTCCAATTTTTTGGAATTGTCTTACCTTTTTTTTTCCTTTTGGAGACAATTGGGGTTAAGTCACTTGCCCAGGGTCACACAGCTAGTATGTGTCTGAAGCCAGATTTGAACTCAGGGTCTTCTGACTCCAGGGCCAATGCTTTATCCACTTCAGCACCTAGCTGCCTCGTCATCATCTTCCTTTTCACACTCTGACCCCATTTGCCAACAGGAAACTATCTGTTCTTTGGTTGTCGACAGAAGGACAAAGACTTTTACTGTGAGGCAGAGTGGCAAGAACTCATTCAGAGAGGCTTCTTGACCCTCATCACTGCTTTCTCCAGGGACCAAGTGAGTGGGAGTTGGAAGGGAGAATAATGAGAATGATAGCGTGAAAGATGAAGGAAATCAAAGGAGTCAGGGTGGAGAATGGGAGATCAAGAAAGGGGGTGGTAGTGCTGGACCCAGCAAAGATGAGGTATTAGGTAAGTGACTGCCCTGGCCCCAGAGGATTGAGAAAACAATACAGCATCTCTGCAGGAGGAAAAGATTTATGTACAGCACCGTCTGCAGGAGCATGGGGCATTGGTGTGGGAACTTCTGAATCAGCATGGAGCCTACTTTTACCTAGCTGGGTAAGTCTCCCCTCCCTTCTCTTCCCCTCTCTTCTCTGACTTCCCATTCCCTTTGCCCTTAGGCAAAGGAGAGATCTGTAGGGGTTGGTAGCCCAGATTCATACTTTGGAGTAACCAGGCATATGGGGACCCAAAAAAAGGACTGGGGACCTAGAGGATCCACTGGAATCTTGTAGTAACTCCCTCCCTTTCCTTTCCCTTTTCTTTCCATCAGCAATGCCAAGTCCATGCCAGCCTCTGTTTCAGAGGCATTGACGTCATTGTTCCAATCAGAGGGTGGACTCTCTGGCCCCGATGCTGCTGCCTACCTCATCAAGCTGGAGCGGGTCATGCGCTTCCAGGCGGAGACCTGGGCCTGATGGTCTTCACAACCCCTCTTCCCTCATAAGGGCTCAAGCCTGAGGCTGACAGACCACCCTTCATATCTTGGTCTTGAACACATTCTCCAATCCCTCTCTGTTGGGCCTTGTTTTCTTCACCCTGTGACTAGGTGTCATCATCTTCACCCTGTCCTAATATCTGGATGTTTTCCTTTACAACTGGGGAAGCTGATGATCTTCAGTTGCTGTGAGAAGAGAATGACTGATGGGGTGGAGCAGGGCCAGGGTATTTGATTTGTGATTGGCTGGGGAAAGTGGTATTGAGATGTGATTGGCAAATCAATAATGATATGGCAAAGTCATCATCTTCAGGTTCTTTAAAAGGGACTGGGAAGGGTTGGATAGTGCGCGCGCGCACACACACACACACACACACACACACACACACACACACACACTTTCTCTCTCTCTCTGTCTCTTTCTCTCTCACACACACCCCACCCTCACCTCCTACCCCACCCCCAGACTTAAGAGCACCTGGCCAGTGGGACAGAATTCCCCTCTCCCAATTTCTACTACAAAAAGGAGAGGAAACTGAGGAAATGGCCTCGGGTGGATATATAATAAAAGAATGAATTCAAGGGGAAAATTAGGGAAGTCTTCCTGGAGGAAGTTCTGGATGATTACAAACTGATGGGGAAAGGGCAGTTTTGATTTGGGGATGGCAAGTGTGGGTAAAGAAACTGAAGAACTGGAGCTCCTAGAATAATTATTTGTGTCTCTAGGATTCGTAGTCCCCCAAGGCTCACCCTGAGGTTTGGGATGGTGAGTTGACTCATTCTCATCTGATCCCAGATGCCTTAACCCCTGTGCAGGTGTGTACCTATGAGGTCCAGTCATCTTGAATAGAGGGCACCTCTGCCCTGAGGAAAGAGCAAGGTTTCCTGTCCTAGGAAGGACCTTTCCTGCATTCTGGTCTGACCAGCAAGTAGGGATTCCTTACCCTGACTCAGCAGGGAGGGGTGACTCCAGGAGCCCTGCCTCACACCTGTATTCCTTCTTCTGGAACATGGCTCATGACATTCCAAGGGCCCAGAAAACCTACCCTTTCCATCAAGCTATACTGGAGCCATCTTGCCACCTCTAGGAAATTTTCCCAAATTAACTATCTCCAGATGAATCCCTTCTTTTTACTACCAGTATCCCCTCTACCTTACATAAAATATTGACGCTGTTCATGGGCATCTGCCCTCCTGTCACTGATTCAAAACTTCATTTCCTGGAGTCACTCCCTCCTCCCCAGGCTAGAAAAAGTCCTTCAATTTGGGGGATTCCCAAGTTTAGTTGGGGGTCTTTTGTGTGAGTAGTTATTCATTGGGTGGGTGTAAAGATGAGGTGACTTCAGTTTGGAGAATCAGAACCTGAAAATGGAATTGAAATCTGTAACATTGTGACAGAATGGGAAAAGAAGCTCATGTACTTAATCAATGCTATTATTGAGAACTTCAAACTTGAAGGATTTTTGTAAACAAGTCCCAATAAGTCCTAGGGTGCTATAGACTGAAAAGAAAGCCTTAGGAACTAAATTGCAAAGGCTATTTCCCCATCATGGTCATGCCCAGGAAGTGACTGGGACATGGAGTTGGGAGCAAAGCTACCAACCCTTCCCCTGGGGTTCTTTGGAGCCAAGTATCCAGTAACCTCAAAAACACTCATTGGGTAAAGTTAAGGGGTAGTAATGTTGATGCATATCAACAAGGCACCCACCTTCCCACCCTTTCAGGCCTGTTTCACAAACCCTGAAAACTGCCATTTTTAAATGACCATCAAGTGGTAGACAGTCTACAGTCTTAAGACTGTAAGGATCAGAGGGCAAGATGCTACCCAACAGATAAGACTGCCCTGTCCCTCCTGACCAGGCCAGACTCTCAACTAGGGGAAAATGTCTATTCTTAACATTTCCTTTTCTGAAATGTAAAATGGTCATCACTTTATCCAAAAAGCTCTGAAAGATAGTGTGGAAAGTTAAACATCCCTAAGGACCTGCCAAGTTGACATTAACTATTAATGACTACTTTTTGAGTCTTAACATTCAACTGGTACCAAATCCATCTAATTGAATTATCCTTTAGTCTATCATAATTCCATCTTTTCCACAAGAAAATCTGCCCTCATTTTCTTACCCCACACTCAGTTCTCAACCCCTTACAATTTGGCTTCCATTGCAATCGATCAATAAACATTTACTCAGTGTCTACTCTGTTAAGTGGGGAAAAAAGTCCTTGCTCTCAAGAAGCTTACAATCTAATGGGGGAAGATTAAACACAAAAGGAAGCTGAAAAGGAGGAGGGGGAGAGGAGAAGGTACTCAATGAGGGGGTGTGGTAGAGAAGTCAGTCAGAGAAGTCTCAAAGTAGTACACAACCAGGTAAGAAATGAGGAAAGGGGTGTGGTTTTTGTCCTGACAATGTACACCCATGTCAATGCAAGCATGACGCATAAATCTAATTGTGCCTTTTCCATCCTGTCTTCCTGAAAAGTTGTATGTAATAAACTATGTAATAATCATTTCTGACAGATTTTTGGAGTAGGTATCTGAACACTTTAGAATGGAAATCTTCAGTCCTTCTTGACGGCCTATAAATTTAAAAGTACTATAATTTGTGGTTTCAGAGAACTATTGGGTGCTAACCTAAGGAATCCTTGGTAATTGAATTAAAACATTTATTGAGAATCTATTAGAGAATCTATTTAATTTTAATAATTATTAATTTAGAGATGAGCATGTTAACACAAGAGAAGTAAAATCATAAGGTTAATTCAGAAATTTGTTTTGCATATAATTTTTAAAAATTTTTCTTATCTTCTCAATGGGTGGGGGGAGGAGAGAATTTGAAACTGGGAAAAAATAAAATTGAATTAAAGCTAAAAAATTAATATCAAGCATTAGTTTGATTGGTCAGTATTTAATTAGCTTTGAGCCTCAAATAAGTGCTGACATCAAATGCCATAGATTCAAAAGTAAGATTATTATACTATACAATGAAGGCTTTCTGGGAACAAAAACTCCTTTCTAGTAGAATTATTTCATTCTTTGTACTTTTATCCATAGTGTTAGGCATATGGTAGATGCTTAATAAATGTTGATTGATGGAGAGGCAGGATTTGATGGGGTCTTTTTAAAAACTTATTATTTTTAGTTTTCAACATTCATTTCCACAAGATTTTGAATTCCAAATTTTCTCCCCATCTCTTCCCTCTCCCTATCCCTTCCCCCAATCTGCCCTCCCTTCCCCCTTCTTCTCTTATCCCCTCTTCCCTTCTATTTTCCTGTAGGGTAAGATAGATTTCTATACCCCATTGCTTGTATATCTTATTTCCCAGTTGCATGTAAAAACAATTTTTAACATTCTTTTTAAAACTGAGTTCCACATTCTCTCCCTCCTTCCACCTTCATTGAGAAGGCAAGCAATTCAATATAAGTAATACATGTGTAGTCATGCAAAACACTTCCATAACAGTCATGTTGTGAAAGACTAACTATATTTACCTCTACCCTGTCCCACCCTCCATTCTATTCTCTCCTTTGACCCACTGTCTCTCCTCAAAAGTGTTTGCTTCTGGTTACCCCCTCCCCAAATCTGCCTTCCCTTCTATCATCCCCCCTCTTATCCCCTTCCCCCATATTTTCCTGTAGGGTAAGATAGATTTCTATACCCAATTGAGTTTTTATGTTATTCACTCCTTAAGCCAAACTGGATGAGTAAGGTTCACTAATTTCCTTTCACCTCCCCCCCTTTCCCTCCATTGTAAAAGCTGTTTCTTATCTCTTAACTCTCCCTTTCTCCTCTCAGTATATTCCTCTCAACATTTAATTTTATTTTTTAGATATTATTCCTTTATATTCAACTCTCCCTGTGCCCTCTGTCTACATATAGGAATTGATGTTTTGTAGAATAATAATAATAGTAATAATAATAATGGGGGGGAGAGATTGAAGAGAGCTCTGAATGGTATGCTGAAGAATTTTTTTTAAAAAATACTCTAAATAATCAACATAAACAATATATTTACAAAATAAGTACCAAAATCTTACCCTCTGATAAGGTGCATAAAAGACAAGCAAACAAAATGCTTTCTGCCCTTTTCTGGGCCTACCAAAAATAGGCAAAGATATCTCCAGTTTATCTTTTAGGAAATGGGAAAAGACATATACAGGCTGGGTTGGAGAGGGGAAACTGATGGTAGAAGTCAATGAGGATTCTGCTTAACTTGAAGCTCTGATCAAAGTAATGAGGTCAGGGAACCATAATCTTAAGATCTGGATGCTCGGGGACCCCAAAATACCAACATGCCGGGTCCTGCAGAATGAATTCAACTCAAGCCTTCTTTCAGCCAAAATAAAACAAAGTTTATTAAAGATTCACCATATTGGGTTGACTTTTTAGAAGCCTAACCATCTGTGACACTTTTATTGACAAGCAGACCAGTTAGAATCTCAGCTAAATCGCATCAAGAGCTTTCATGGAGGCGAGATGGAATTTATATAAAGAAAGATCATGGTAGTGTTCTGGGGGTGGTCTAGTAGTCTGGGAGGAGGGGTCTAAGGAAGATCTTGATGGGACCGGGGTAACTAGTGATGTAATCAAGGGTGGGAAACAGCTGGAGGCAATTGGGAGGTATCAGACAATGTAGATTTGGGTGGGAAGTAATCAAGGATAAGAATCAGTCAGAGGCTATTTAGAAGCAACTGACAAAGGAGAGGTTAGAGGTAACAAATTTGGGTATGAAAAGCCAGACTAAGTTGGAATATTGAAAGAGGTTCCCAGAGTCTGTATCCCATTAAAAGCACCTTGAAACTTTGCAAAATTTTGATGTTTTGTCTGTATTCAATTTGGGCTACCTGCAGCTAGTGCACATGGTTGATTAAGAGGAAAGAGAGAAGGACCAGGATCTGAATAAGTCAGTGAACAACCTAGCATTAAATTTGGAGTGCAGTTTTAGGTGTTTACCTGTGAAGAGTCAGTCTTTCAGTGAATCACTCCATAAAATAACAAAGTTATTCAAACATTTATCAAGTACCTATTATGTGTAAAGCTCCTTGATAAATACTGGAGGTAACAAAGATTACAATCTAATCTTCCTTTTTGGAGTTTATAGTGACTTCCCCACTAAAAGAGAGAGAACCTCTGAGTAATAATTCTCCCCCGGTAACTCCTAATCAGCTCAAGATCATCTTCCCCTTCCTGACAATCCACATTGCTTAACCTTTAATGCCATTGTCTTCAAGTTCCTAGGACAACAGATTTGGCACTGAAGGGGACTGAGAGGCTAACCATTTTTCAGTGAGGAAGCTGAGCCCAGACGAGTGACTTCCTGAGGTCACACAGGTGGTTAAGTGGAAGATCTAAAATTTTCAACCAGATCCTCCAACTCTAAACCTGGAGTGTACATTCAGACCCATCCTAGAGCCTAGCCTTATTCTCCCTTCCAAGTCTCTTCCCAACTAGACTGTGACTTTCCAAACAGCAGAAGCTGTAGGTATCTTCTTGCCTTCTCCACAGAATAAGGTTATTATAAGAAGGAACTGGAACTAGGCAAGGTCTAAGTGCCCAGTAAAGACTTGGTTAATTAAATGCCTTCTCTTTGAAGATCTTTTCTTCCCTCTTCTTCTCAGAACCTGAGAAATCCTGACAATGGATTTTCCTGGATTTGTGCCTTGAATAGATGCAAGATGGAGTTGGAAGAAATCTGAAGAGGCCTAAGTGTTAGGATTTCTAGCTTCAGGTTTTCTGGGCCTCCTCTTCACCAGGCTAGGGAGGAGCCTGCCCACCTGAGGCTATCCCTTACCTGCTCCACCCCCAGTCCTGGGAGGAGCCTGAGTTCCCAGTCAGCTGAGCCACTTAAGAGAGAGAAATACTACTAGAATCTGTGCTCCGGCAGATTTCTTCTCAGCTTCCTTCATCATTTGGTCTATCTGGATTTGGCAGGAGCCCGAATCGGAGCTGGCTGTGACCCAAGAACTAGGAGCCCAAAGCCAGAAATTAGGAACCTAAGCTCACAAGGAATCAGGACTACCAGGCGCCAGCACCAACCAGGTGTTTGTGACTACAAATTCTTAGAGGTTTGCTCTAATTACTGGGGAGGATTGTGCTGGAAGTCTGGGGAAGGAGAAATTGGTGGCCCTAGATCAAGTGCTGGGCGTGTGTGATCCCCATAGAAAGCCTCGGACCCCGGCCAGGCTGAGCAATGAAGTCCACTACTAAAGTCTCAGAGGAATTAAGGTAGTCAGCCAGGAAATAGAAGGCGTTTTTGCTTTTTCCTTCTGAATTTTAAATTCCTAAAACTTTTAACTCCTAACCTCTAACCTCTAACCCTGGTCCTGCCTTCCTAGAAAGATATGGCTGTGGGCAGCCAGGAGCCAGAGCCAGCTGAGCCTGTGTCTAGCTCCCCAGATGAAGAGGAGGAAATGGAGAGCTTGGCCCCTTCAGCCCCCTGCCCTCCTGAGGCTGCCCCCAGGGAGAGCAAGCCCCTATTGGGGGCTGGAGCACAGTGGACTCTGAGGCTACTGGAAGACGCAGAAGATGAGTGCCCTATCTGTACAGAATCCTACGGGGTGGACGCACACCTCTTAGTGTTGCTAAACTGTGGACATGGACTGTGCCAGCACTGCCTGAACAGGCTCTTGGGCACAGCTCCCAGCACTGACCTGGGCCGTGTGCGTTGCCCATTGTGCCGTCAGAAGACTCCTATGTTGGAGTGGGAGATCTACCAGCTTCAGGAAGAGTTGCTCCAGGCTGATGGGCCTCAACCCCCACCACCTCCCAGCCCCCCAGCCCTTCCTCCCCGAGGGACAGGGCTCTGGGCTTCCCTGGAGCACCGCTATCAACTTCGAGGAAACCGAGGTTGCCTCCCCTTCTTGCCTTGCCCACCCTGTCTCATTTCAAGGCTCTGGGCCCTTCGTGACAGGGGTCCCTGCACCCGTTGCCTGGTCTTGGCAACAATGCTAGCGCTGGAGATATTTGGACTGGTACTCATCTTTCTGCCCCTCCTACTACTTGCCTTGCTCATGATCCTACTTAACCATCTAGGTCACTGACCCTCCAGCCAGGACTCAACGACCTTTTGAGGGGGTGAGCCTACTTACCACTCACCAATGATTTTGCTCATTAAGAAGTACCAATCTGAGAGACTTGAGCACTGCAACATCCTATTACTGGAAGTATCCTGAATTGATTGAACTGACATTATCTCTGAGAAGATCTGGGGGACAATTCTTCCCGGAGCTAATGGTCACTGATTTAGAGAGCTAAGACTTTGATCACAACTCCCTCAACTGCTCCCTTTGATAGTCAAGACTGAATAGGGGAAGAAAGAACTGGATTACTGTAAGAAGTAAGTTCACAACCTGGATAATTTATAGAAATGATCATTTACATTAGTGAAAAGAAGTAGGGGTAGGGAGTGGGGAGAAGACAGTGAATATATTGAGATGGTGGGTGCGGAAAGAGCAGGTATGGGCAGCCTGAGTGGAGAGACACGTGCCCTCTTGGGATGGGAAGTATAGAGCCTGGTTGCTTAGGGGGGAGGGGCAGAAATGTCCTTCTCTGCCCCTCTCCTTGTCTGAAGGCCTCAGAGATAAGGGCCTTGCAGCTCATGTTCCCTGAAGGTCAGCCAAGCTTGGGCTTGAAGGTGGGGAAAGAGAAACTACTCCCACCCAGTTAGGGTGGAATGTCAGGCCTCTGACTGGTAGAAGGGAGATCTCTGGGGAAGAGCTGTACTCTGACCATATAGGCACATGCCTCCTCTATGGCCAGCTGTGGTGAACACAGAATTTATCCGGGTGTGAAAATGCCAGAGGGCACAAATAGACCTGGACTGAATTTCAAGGTGACCCCTTCTGCCGCCAC
The DNA here is from genome assembly GCF_028372415.1 of Notamacropus eugenii. NCBI lineage: Eukaryota > Metazoa > Chordata > Mammalia > Diprotodontia > Macropodidae > Notamacropus > Notamacropus eugenii. The sequence goes on along the minus strand of NC_092872.1, from coordinate 494,164,790 downwards.
CCTTCTCCTGGAACTTGACTCCCATACACTTATACACACCACAGACCATAAAGAGAGGAGCCCTTAAAAAGAAGAGCCCACAAGCTCTGGGGGCAGAGACTTGACAGTGCTGGGCAGGAGGGAACGGCAGCCCAGTGTACAGAATGAAGAAGCAGAGAGTCCAGTTGGACCCTGCTCTCATTAGACTACATCTTAAGAACTATATTCAGGATGGTGAAAAGCTGGAGTGCATCCAGAAGAAGGCAACCAGATGTTTGAGAAGCCTGGAGATCATGTCATGTGAGAACTGGTTGAAAGAATTGGGTGTCATCCATTGGGAAATGGTTTAACAAGTGATGCATGAATGTAGTGTAACATATCACTGTGTTGTAAGAAATGAGGAAGACAGAGAAACATGGAAAGACTTGCCTAATCTGATGCAGACTTAAGTAAGAAGAGTCAAGATAACAATATAGACCAGCAATTCTGAAACTTTTTGGTCTCAGGACCTCTCTACCCTCTTAAAAGTTACTGAGGCCCCCAAAGAGCGTTTGTTTATGTAAGTAATATCCATTGATATTTATTACATTAGAAAGTAAAACTGATAAATTTAAAATATATTTATTCATTTAAATAACAATAAACCTGTTACATGTTAACACAAACAATATTTTCTATGGAAAAAAACTTTTACAAAACAAAAAATTTAGTGAGAAGAGTGGCATTGTTTCACATATTTTTGCAGATCTCTTTAATGGCTGGCTTAACAGAGATTTTCATATTTGCTTTTGCCTTCAATCTGTTATGATGTTTTAATTGAAATATTTGAAGAAATCCAGCCTCATTCATAGATGTAGTTGGAATGGAGAAGAATATTTTAATAGTCAAATAATGTTTTAATATTATTATGAAAATAGTTTTGACCTTGCAGATCCCCTGAAAGGGTCCCAGGGACCCACCGAGGTCTGTGGACCTTGCTTTGAGAATTGCTGATATACACAATGGCTACAATGATGTAAATGGAAAAGAACCATCACAAAGCGATCAAGTGTTCTAAAATTACAAGGAACATGCATGGCCCCCCCCCCCCCCTCCAAAAATGAGGACATCCCTACCCTATTCCTCTGCAGAAGTAGGCTGTCCACAGGCATAGTACATTGCATATATTTCAAACTTATTAGATCAGTTTTGATGATTTTTTTCACTTCCAATTGCAAGGGAAGGGCTCCTCTAGGAGGGGGGAAGGAAAGGGGAGGATACTAGGAGAAATTCTGCTGATGTACAAAACAAAAGACACCAATAAAATTACTTCAAAAATAAAAATGCTAGCACTAGAGGGGACTTTGTTAACATCATCTCGGCCAACTCCTTCATTTTCCAGAAGAGAAAACTGAAGCCAAGAGAGAGAAATCAACCGTTTCTGGGGTCATTGTTGCTGTCTTGGAATGTCATTAGGAAGGGTTTAGATTTATTCTGTCCACAAGACAAAGCTAGGGCTAATGACTAAATGTTTCAGGGAGGCAGTTTTCAAATCAATTTAATTTTTTAAAAATCAGAGCTATCTAAAACTGGTAACCTTTGAGGTAGGTGTGCTCTCCATCACTGAAAACATTCAAGCAGATACTGGATAACACCTCCCCCAACCCCACCCCCAAGAAGATGTAGAAGGGGAGGTGATTAGACTCAATGGTCTCTGTTACTTCCTACAATGAAATTCTGTGGCTTCTGGCTGCATCTAAACCCCTTCTGCCCTAACAGATGCTCTAGTTTTCACTTAAGAGGGTGCAAGATTCAACCAACTGCTTAACATACTGGCATTAGCATCAGGGACAAATGTATTGGGTGGGTATAGTGCCTGGTGTGTGAAAACCAGCCCTGGGTGCGAAGGATTTCCACACTCCAAAGCAGTTGTGGTCCAGCTCCATGTAGGTTACATTGCTGCTTTGTCCTTATATGGTTCTACCCAGTCACCCACCCTTATCAGCCCAAAGACTCTTATACTTCCCTCTCCCTATCTGGACTCAGTTCTAGCCCCTAAAAGGTGGTGCTAGGGCAAAAAAGAGCCTGGCCCTAGGATGCCTAGGGATTATAGGTGAAGTCCAGTCAGGAAGAGGTTACCATAAATCAACTAATCAGTTGGTCCACAACCCTCCACCCCTTTTTCCCTCTGTCCCTCAGTGCTGTGGGTTCTCACCAGCCTTAGGACTGGTTTGTCCACCCGCCACCTTTACCCCCTCACTGGAATTGCACTGACACCTTCACACCCCCCCTTCCCACCCTCTTCTCCCAAATTCAGGCACCAACAAGTTTGGAATTTTTCAAAAGGAGTCTTTACTCGGAAACTCTGGGGCAGAAGGAAAGAAACACAATAGCAGAGAAGCAGATGAGTTTGCAGAGCACGCATTCCCAATCAGCAAATATTGGGCCCCAGATCAGCTTATGTGGAATAAGTTACAGATCGCCTGCTCCTGGGGGACAGCAAGGGGTGGTGGGAGGAGCGCTAGTCTTAGAATTCGATGATTGGGGTTCGAGTCCCTTGGGCAAAAGTCATGTCACCTCTGAGCCTGTTTCCTCATCTGTAAAATGGGGATAATACTTGCATTGCCTACCTCACAAGATTGTTGTGAGGAAAACACTTTGTAAACGGTAAAGTGCTATAGAAATATGAACTGTCCTTGGTAGTAGTTATTGACCTTCTTGCCCCTGACACAGTCTGGGCTGAAGCAAGATAAAAAGGTTTACCACACAGGACCCAGGGGAAGAATAGATCAGTAGGCCCCTGGATTCAAGCACAGCAGTGGTAGAGGACCAGAGTTGCAAGAGGAGTCACCCAGGCAGAAGAGAGATGGGCTGCTGTAGTCCCTGCTGGGGAATCCTTGGCAGAGGGAACTAGCCCAGACATGTAAATGAACTGAAAGGCCTCTGGACCCAGCTGTCCATGTTTCCCAGGCTCACACACGGTCCAATTTAGCACAGCACACAAATGGAGCCTCGCTGCATGCTGACCTGAGACTCCAGGGACCACGTCTTCATTGCTGGAAGGGAGAACCTGGGACCCAGCCCTGGGCAGAAGGGTGGGTTCCTGGGAAGGATGCAGACCTGTTAGGTTGAAAGGGTTCTAGGTTGGGCCTCGTGGGCCTCTCTCCCATGACTACTCTGCTATAAGGGAGGAGGGAGAAGGGAGACTGGAGCTGGGGCTTAAGTCCACCTGGGGAGGAGGGTTGTGCTGTCAGAGATGGTTCCAGTTAGCAATTGAAATGGCAACTTTGGCAAAGAGTTTTAATGGCAAAACTGGCTGCAGAGACCCCTCCTTGGAGGGGTGAGGAATGGGAAGCAGCAGGGCAGGGGCAGAAAAGGCTTCTTCCTAGGGGCTAGCATGGCCCCACTTCTAGGAAAAGCAGTTTCAAAGGGTAAGCAAACACCCAGGGAGGTCAGAGGAAGTGAGGATCCCAGGACATGTGGAGATAAGGAACATCTACGTTGCAGTCCTTTTCTGCTGAGTCCTCTGGGATGTTCCAGAAGGCTGGCATCAGTCTGCGCCTGGCATTTGGAGGGACCAAGGGGAGCAGCAGTCCTAGCATGGGGCATGAGGGGACAGCAGGGATAGAGGAGGGCACTACATGATAGCACAGGAGGACAGCGGGTTCCGGACGTGGCAGGTACAGGCAGCCCCACAGTACTGGCGGAAGGTCTGGTAGCAGCTGCCCTCCGCCTCACCACCCCACTGGCCAGGTGGGGCAGTCAGTGCCTCCGGTGGGAGGCGACTTAAGATGGACGTATTGACAGCCAGGGCAGCCAGTCCATAGTCAGTGAAGAGCACAGTCTCCCTGCGGCAAGTAGGGCAAGAGATGAATTTGTACTTGGGGCAGGACTCATAAAGGATTTGTAGACACTGCTCACAGACAGAATGCAGACAGGAGAGCACACGTGGACGTCGCTGGGTCAGGTTGTACGTGTGCCCACAAGTCGGGCACTCCAGAGGCTCCCCAGCTGGGCCGGGCCGTAACACATATTGGTTCACAATGACCTCATCACCGGGAGCTACCCGGGGGAAGCCCAGCTCGGCACTGCTCTTCCGGGGCCTCCTGGGCGGAGGTGGTGTGCGAGGTACCCCTTCCAGGGCGGGCACATCCCCACCGCAGGCCTGGTTGACAATGATCTCGGTGTCAGAAGGCCAGGCCCTCTTGGGGGCCAGGGCAGGAGCAGGCCGGGGAGTGGGTGTATAGCGGGGGGTACCCGCCTGGAGCTCTGGGAACTTCTCAGGGTGGACGATCTTCATGGTCTCCATCTTGAGGATGACCTGTGGGCCCTTCAGGCAGGACATGAGGAGGCCGGGCCAGCCGCTCGCCTCGGGCCCAGGGGGCGCCGGCATCCGGCTAGTGGCACTTAGGCCGGTTGGGCCCTGGGTTGTGGGTGCTGGTGAGGACCCAGCATCGGGAACAACATCCTGGCACGGCCAGGTTTGAGGTGGTCCCCGGCCGCCCCCCTGACTCCCAGGGACAGCCGGTGAGAATGTATGGGGACAGATCTGGGGGGGAGACCCCCCCAGGACTCTCAGCTTCCTCCCAGGGTAAGTCTCAGGAGAGGGAGAAGTGACAGGACGGGTGGATGTAGGGGATCCCCAAGGTACAGGTGCCTCCCCCAGGGCCCCTGTCCTCTATCTGAGGAAGTATGCAGGAGGCTTCCTCTCCGACCTGAGTCAGTGGTCCCCAAAGCCAGGCAGCTGGACACCCAGGCACTCCGCGGCTGCCATGGCTCCAGGGCGGGGCTTCCCGGGGGGGTTGGTTACCTTACCCTCCCACCAGTCATGGGGCACCAGGGAGAAGAGGAAAGAAATTGAAAACAGAGACCGGAGGGTAAAGGAGGTCACCAGGCTGAAGGAGACTTGCACCTAGAACCAAGTGCCTGATCCCCGAACCACCCCCATCCCCAAAACTGGGACCCTGACCTCCGGCTCCCCACCCCTGTCCGGAAACCTGAGGCCCCCTCCCCCCTCCAGCCCAGGTGTGTGCTCCGCCCCCAAAGCCCTCGGAGAAAGCAGGGGATGGAGAAAGGGCAGGGAGGGCTTAGCCGCGTACCCCCCGGCGGCTGGCCCTAAGGCCGGGGCAGGGGGGCCCGCAGGACCTGGCCGCGATGGCCGCCCTCCGCCCCGTCTCCGGCCCCCTCCGTCACCTGGCTCGGTCCGCCGCGGCTCCGATGCGGCCCCAGGCCCGGCCAGCCCGGCGCGCCTCCGCCGAGGTTATCTGAAAGGCAGAGAAGGGGATGCGCCGCCCCAGCCCGGCTCGGCCCGAGGCGCTCCTCCGGGCACGGCGCGCTCCAGCCCCGCTCCCCGGGAGGGCGAGAGCCAAGGAGGGGCAGGGCCCGCGTCCGGATGCCGGGCCCGGGCGGGGGCGCGGGCGGGGGGCGCGGCGCGGCCGGCTCCGCTGGCTCGGCGCGGCGGCGGCGGCAGGTGCGTGCGGAGCCGAGCGCGCTCTGCGGCGGAGACGCGGGGACCGCAGTGAGTGCGCGCCGCGCCTCGCGTCCCCCTGGCTGGCTCGGCGCGGCTGCGGCGCCTCCCCGGGCCCCCGACCTGACCCCGCCCCCAGCCTGCCCAGCCGGACCCTCCTCGCCGCCCCCGCTGCCTCTGCTCTGCTCCCCGCTGCAGCCCCCCACTCCTGCCCATAGACTCAGGCCCCCCTAGAGGCCAGGGCTTGGGGCTCCCAGGCTGAGCCCCCCCCCAGTACACGAACGTTCCCCCTACACATAGTTCATGGCCCCCAATTCCAACAAGGGGCCATCAAGGGTCCCGAGGGTCCCCCTCCCTCTCTCTGCAAGGCCAACCTGGAGGTGGGAGGTGGGCATGGTTCAGGACCACAGCAGGAGCTGATGCCCGGCAGCGAGCCCTAACTGTCCCAGCCCTGGCTCTTCCATATTTTCTCGTCTTCAACGACTGCACCCTTAGCCCCATGAATGAGCCACACACACGCTACTGGGTATAACGAAATGACATATCAGCTCCAGCTCTAGGGTCTCTAGCTCCCACTCCCAGGCAAGGCCTCAGTCCTGGGGGGGTCAGCTCCAGGCTCTGGGAGCCAGACTGCCACAGGAAATGCGGGCTTTCTCCTCCCAGGCCACAGGCCCGCCACACACAATGCTGCTTAGGGGAGGGGGAGGAGGAGGGATCACTGGGGGAAAGGGGGGACCTGGCCAGAATGGACTGGAAGGAATTTTGTGTATGGCTTTGTGGGGAAGGCAGTTGTGTCTCCTAGGATGCAAAGCCACAAGTGATACCAGGCCATCAGGAAAACATGACTGTCCCTCTCACCTGCATTCTTTCCATCATACTTAAATGCTCCATTAGCTGAATTCAAACCTGACCCCTTCCTCTGCTCCCCTGGTTGTGTCACAAACATACTGCATGACTCACCATAACCCTCTATTCTCTCTGCTGAACGCTCTGCAGTCCTGCTTACTTCTGAACTGGGGGCTTAGAGACTGGCCAGAGGGAGGAGTCCACAGATCCTAGTGTGGTGGTCAAGGAAAATAGCTTTTTAACTCCCTCATGCCAACCTGAAGAGCAAGGTGTGGCTTAGAAGACTTGGACTCAGGGAGTCAATGAGTTGCCTGCACACCCCAGAATCTGTGTTTAGCCCACACATGGCCCATTTAGGGAAAATAAAATTTGAGCTGAGGGGAAAAAAGGTAAGTTATCATAGAAATTAGAGTAATATTTAAAGTTGGAATTATCATCTAACCACTCTTCTCCTTTTACACATCAATCTACAGACCCACTGCTACAAATAGAAGCCCAAAGAGGTTAGGGTCTCCCATCTGTGGTCAACCAACTGTTCTACATCCTCAAACTTTTCAGCCAATATACCTACCCCTTCCCCAATTTAATTGAAATCAAGTTTTCTTGTAAAGGCTCTTGTATCTCTTACAACCTTCATTAGAGACACTTCTCCTACTGCCCCAAATTAGAGATAGAGAAAAATAATCAGCATCTCTCTCATTCCCCATTGCATTTCTAGAGCATATCTCTACCATTAGCCCTGAATGATCTTTCATCTTTCAAAGTCCTTTCAACTCCCACATGTACTTTCTTCTCCCCATCTTGGTGACTGATACCTTCTGACCTCTAGGTCATTCTCTCAATTTTTTCAGTTTTTTAAAGTCCTACTTGCCTTAGCTTCTATACAGCTGCTTCTACACCATCCTGCTAGTGATCATAATTTATGCCCCAAACATAAGGCTCTACTTCATGTCTATCCCAGGATGCCTTACTCCTTAAAGGAATATTATCACTTGAATGTGTAACCCAAAGCCCATTGGCATGGGATTCATATCTGGCTTATGGTCTTTTTCTCTAAACTATCTTCCGCCATCATCCTTAGTGATTTTAATATTCCTGTTGACAGTGCCACTAGAACCTGATTTCTTAATTTGTCTACAACCTCAATTCCAATGACTTTCTTCACCCAACAAGGACATACTTTAGACTTTATAATATTTTAGAATTACACTATTTCAAAGATTCTAATCTTGGAATTCCACTTTTCAATAACTATCTCCTATTCTTCTACCTCCCTCACTCTGTCATTCCTAACTCTTCATCTTTATAACCTTCAGTTCCTTGAATCTTTCTAGTTCCCATTCTGTGTCCCCTGCTCCGGTTTTGTTTACCTCCATGCTCATGGTTTGTCATTTGAATGTGTTACTAACGACTATCCTAGGACCTCTTGTCTCCTTGATTATTCCCTGTACCTGGGTAACCCTTGACATCTGGTTTTTTATTTTGTTTTGTTTTGCTTTTTTTGCTCCTGTTCCAGGGCTGCTGAAAGTGCTTGGAGAAATTGTTAGATCATAGATTTAGGCTTGCAAGGAATCTTAAAAGTGCCCTAATCCAACCCTTCATTTTGCATATGAGGAGACCTCAGCACCAAGAAGACTTGCTTAAAGTCATACAGGCAATAATTGAGCAAGGATTTTGTTTGAATCTTCTTATTCTAAATCCTTTTTACTCCAGAAACTTTTTACTCTTTTTACTGGTGTAGTTAATATCACCCCACTATAAATGGATGGTATATGTACCATCAAAACCAAAGAACCCTTTCCCATTGTCTGTTAAAAATTATGAACTTATTGTTTTCAAGGAATGTACTTTATAGAGAACTTTCAAAAATATTTTGTAAAAATGTATCAATAGATTTAAAAAATAATTCATGGTACATAATTTCAGCTGACAGCTTGACAATACTGTTCTACCCTTAGCAACTCTTTATTCATTTCCAATAGCAACAGTTTCTTCTATTGTCTCACCACCAACCGACCATACTGTTACTGTCCACAATTGATGGCCTAGTCTTCTTCTCCCTGGAGAAGGTTGAGGCCATCCAACTGCATTTCTTTTGCTCTCCTTCATTCCTCAAACCTTCTTAGCATCACTGCCCTTTGTTCTTTCCCTCTGGTTACAGAAGATGAGATGTTTCTAGTTTTCATTATGGTTAAGCCTTTTTCCTGGACCCTTGACCTCATTCTCTCCAGCCTCATCTGGTACCTTACCCCAGCAGTCATCCCTCCTTCTTCATGCATCTTCAATCTCACATTCACCAGTGACATGGACAGATATTCACTTTAGAAATATCAACTTGGTTACTGTGTGGAGGATAAACTGGAGAGGAGAGACTAGATGCTAAGAGACCAACTAGGTTGATAATCCAAATATCCAGGGAAGAGGTGATCGGCTACTGAAATGGACAGTTGTGGTATAAATTGGGAGAAAAGGATGGATAAGAGAGACATTAAGAAGGTAGAATTAGCAGGATTTAGCAACTGATTAGATAAAAGATGCAACAGCACAGTGCTGACAATTCTTAAATTTTGCATCTGGGTGACTTAGTAGTAGTAGCCTTAACAGAAATAAAAAGGAAGTGTAGGTCTGGGAGGAAAGATAGTAAAGTATTTTTTGGACGGAACGTGTGAGTTTGAGTTATCTGTAGTCATACAGTTGGAGATATCCAGTCAAGCAGCTGGTAGGAAGCAATCTTAGGAGAAAGATAAGGGCCTGATATATAGATCTGAGAATTATTTGCATAGAGATGATAATTAAATTCTGATGAAATCATCAATAGAGAAAGAGGGAGATGGTAAAAAAGAATGCAAAGGAGACTGCCCAGGACAGAGTTTTGGGGTACACCTATGTATGGCAGGCAATGAAGGGGGAATGTATGACAGTTTTGCAAAGGAGACTGATAAGGATTAATCTGACAGAAAGGAAGAGAACCACAAAAGAGAGGAGTCATAAAAACCCAGGGAAGAGAAGTACCCCCCAAAGCAAGGGATGTCCAACAGTATTAAACACTGCAGAGAAATCAAGGATGAGAATGAGGACGCAAAAATACCACTGGAAGAAGGTGAAGGAGGAGGATGAGGAAGAGAAAGAAATTACTTGAGACTTTAGAGTAGTGTTAGGTGAGTTCATCATTTTATAAGATCTCCTCAGTCTCAATACTTACTTCATCACTACCCTCTGAAGGGTAGGACCATGAACTCCAAACTCTCATTTAAGGAAAGAGAGCACAGATCAGACATCTGATTTCTCACCTGGCTAAGCTATTTTAGGACTTCTTTGACTGGCTTTTCCATCAAAGCCCCTTAGGTACCTTTTCTTCCTCCTCTTTCACACTAATTTTAGCTTCCTTCTGTGTTTTTTCTTCCCCCATTAGACTGTGAGTTCCTTGAGAGCAGACACCATTTTTTTTTTTTGCATTTAGCACAGAGTTTAGCATGTAGTAGGCAATTAATGTGTTTATTGAATAAGACTTTGTGCAGCTCTGCCTCACTTCAATCCAATTCACTTGCCAGTCAAGACATCACCCTCCTGAAGTCATCGGTCCTCTTCAAGAACAAAGGAACAATCTGTGAGTAATAGCACCTGCCCCCTGGGGGACCCAACTGGCCACTTCCACTTGAGTAATGCTGCCATTTCCTCCCTCCACTTCCTCTCCCTCCTTCCCATCCCCCCTTCCTCTTCTCCCTTTGTCCACATAAAGAGAAATACCCTTATGTGCGGGTGCTCTGCTCAAAGGAATATAAATTTTGGTCACTTATGCTTTGCAAAATATCTTGGAATTGAGGAGCTAGATTTTTTCATTTATTATATAATTTATATTATATTTATTATATCATTTTTAATGTATTATATATTTATTATTCATTACATCATTTATTTAATAATTATATTCTATCATTTATTATATTAATTATATTATTTATTTATTACATCATTTCTATATTATTATATCATTTTATATCATTCATCTATTATTTATTATATCATTTTAATGTATATATTATAAATTTTTTTATTTCATTTTATCATTTCCTGCACCTAAACTAGGACAATTAGTTCTTTTGTCTCATGTAGTATTCATTTGTGATTTCTTGAAATATAACTGAAAAACTACGCTTTGTCAAGTCCATTAGGATTCAGATGGTGATACCTTTTGTGAAGGCAAATCTTTTGCTTCAATTCTTACCTAGCCTTTAATCACTGACTGGGTGTTGTCTCAGACAATCTGAGACCTGGGAAAGACATTACTTTAAAAAGGCCAAGGTCTTCCACTGCAAATGTGGTGGGGGTTGTGAAGGGGAGAGACATCCTCAGTCATCCTGACCTATGTCTTGCACTGGACTCTAATGACTCTGGAGGAAAGAATGAAGCTGATGACTTTGCACAGCCCTGCCTCCAATTCACTTGCAAGTCAAGACATCACTCTCCTGTTGTCATTGGTCCTCTTCTCTGAATGAAGGACCCACAACAATAACACCAATCTGATTGATTAAATGATTGAGTGACTGAGATAGAGTCCACATCACAGAGGTTTGAGAACTGAGTGTGAAGTGAGAAAGTGAAGGCATATTTTCTTGTGGAAAAGATGGAATAATATACTCTAAAGGATAATTCAAATATATAGATTTGGAAATGGTTGAATGGCAAGACTCAAAGAAAATAGTCATTAATAGTCAATGTCAACTTGGCAGGTCCCCAGGAATCTGTGCTTGGTCCTTGGTGATGTTTAATATTTTTCCAGTGATGTGGATAAAGGTATAGATGAATGAATGAAAAAAAAAACATTTATTAATCCTTTATTATGTGCCAAATACTGTACTGACTCTTAGAGATACAAATATAAAAGAGATATCTCTTATCTCAAAAAGCTTATAATCTAAGGAAAAAATAATACACATAGAGAGGTGGTAGCACCAGGGAGAAGCTATTTTGGTCCAGAAAGCTATAGGGATCAGGGGTAGTGAGAAGAAGGGGGCTGTAAAGGAGTGGATTGATTTTATTTGATCATGGTTCATGTTTCCAGAATTGAAGAGTGACTGAACACACACATGGCTGTAAGGCTCTTGGTGAAGAGGCTTTGAAGGAAGGAGTCAAAGAGAAAAGAGAAATTTTAGTTGAGTGATGGGTTCGGAAACCAAATTGTAAGCAGTTGAGAAGTGAGTGAGATGAAGAAAAAATGGAGGTATATTTACTTGTGAAAAAGATAGAAAGATGTGAACTATCTGATATTAAGCTTATTAAATTTCCGGACATGAACATGGAAGGGTTAGCTGTCATGATTGACGACATTTAGGAACCAAAAAGACCTTGACAGGCTAGAGCATGAATGTAGTAAGATGAAATTTGAGGTATTTATTTTCCTTGCCACTTTTTCCTCCCCATCGATTCCATTTTGTACCTATATCTTTGTTTCTTTCAGGTATTCTTCTAGTCCTTGTAGGAAGGGCATTCTTTTTTTCTGAGGCTCTGTTTGGGTTTATTGAGGCATTACTTCTTCTGGATTTACCCCTTGGATGTCTTTCAGTTCTATGACTGAGCACCTTTTTCTAGGAGTTAGGGTGTGAGAGAGAGATACAGAATGATAACTTGAGAGGATGGTTGAGTCAAGCGAAGGTTTTTGAAGAATGGGGGCAATCTAGACAGATTTGTAAGCAACCAGGAAAAAACCAGTGAATAAGGAGTGGTTGAAAATTAGGGATAGAAAGGGAGTAATTTATGGAGCAAGCTGTGAAAGAGACAGAAGGGATGGGATCAAGGAAGAGTAAAAGTAGTGGGGCTAATATTGACAAGAAGAAAGGCTACCTTATCCTCTGAGACTAAAGCAAAGAAGAGAAGAGCAAATGATGTTGAGGTTATTTAAAATATAGAACTGGGAAAAAGAGAGAACTCCCAATAGAGTGCCTCAGTTTTTTGAGGATTTTTCTTCACTAAAGTCTATCTTTATGTTCCCTATAGAGAGAAGGAGACAGACACAAAAACAGAGATGTAGGCAATGGTGTGCTGAAGCCAGCTTTAACTGTTCAGGTTAATTTCTAAATCTGAGCATTTATACTTCAGCTATAAGCAAGCATTACAAATCAGGTCTTGATTTATTGTTTTATTAATTATTTAGACTTAAGAAAGTGATGGAGAAAATGTTAATAAAGTAATCCACACTTAAGTGTGTTCTGTACGTTTCTTTTTTTTTCCTTCTGGCTGCTAAACATTCACTAGGACACCTCTGGGTCAAGGTCATTTGAAAAGAAAAAAAAGTTTGAAACAGCCTGTGTAGGAAGTGAGAAAGAGTCAACTAGGAAAGAATATAAGACTTGGTATGCAACAGTGAGGTCTGAGATTCTTAACTTGAAAAACACCAAATAATTTGTTTGTTTTCTTCTAAACTGCCTTTTCTTTCCTTCTGCATATTTTTAATATTTCATTGCCACCCCTTTCTTTTTTTCTTTCTTTCCTCCTTCATTTCCTTTTTTCTTTCTCTTCCTTCCTTTATTTCTGCAGTGCTATCACTATTACGTACCCTCCCACCACCACTCCCCAAAATTAAAATTAAGACTCTTCTCATACCAAATTAGGATAGTAATACAAAACATATCCACATATTGGCCAAGCCTGAAAATGTAGGTCTCATTTTTCACTTCTGGTTCATTACCTTTCTGTCAAGAGGTAGGAACCATTTTTTATCCTCAGTTTTCTGCAGCCATGGTTGGTCATTGAATTATCAGATTTCTTAAGTATTTCAGTTGTTTTTCTTTACAAATGTTGTAGTCATTGTGTAAATTATTCCCTTGGATCTGCTAACTTCACTGTGCATTAGTTCATACAAGCCTTCCCAAGTTTCTCTGAATCCATCACTCATTATCTCTTAAAGTGCAACCATATTCCATTATATTCATAAACCATAATTTGTTTAGCCATTTCCCAGCTGATGGACATTCCCTCAGATTCTATTTCTTTTACGATAATAAAAAATGCTTGAATATTGCAATGAATATATTTGAATATATGGGTTCTTTTCCTATTTCCTTGATCACTTTGGGGGAATATGCCAAAAACTGCTATTGCTGGATCCAAAGGTATGCACAGGTAAGTGACTTTTTGAGTATAGTTCCAGCTGCTTTCCATCATGTTTGTACCAATTCACAACAACAAAAAAATGGGGATAACAATAGTACTTTACCTCCGAGGATTGTTGGGAGGATCAAATGAGATCATATTTGTTAAGTGCTTAGCACTGTGCTGGGCACACAGTAGGTGCTTAATCAATTCTTACTTGTTTCCTCTCCTCTCTCCACCTCAAATTCAATGTGCTCAAAACTGAATTCATTATTCTTTCCTCTAAACATTCTCTATCTGATTTCATTTTTCCCTCTGTGATACCACCATTCATATGACCTTGGGATTATCTTTGTCTCTTCCAATTTGGTACCAGTTTCTATCAACTCCATTTCTACAATATCTCTCATATGTAGGTGTATGCTGGTAAATGTTTAACACCTGACTCTCTGAAAAAAAAAAAAGGTGGAATACACTTTTAGGTTAATCTTAATTACTAATATTTTCTCCATCATTTTCTTAAATTTATATAATCAAGGAAACAAATCAAGCCCCAATTTGTAGCATTGGTTGAGTTCTGAGGTGAAATTTAACAATTGGATGTCCCAATCCTGTATAAACTGGTTCCAACACACTCATGTCACATTCCTTCCCTTTTCCCTATTCTGCCATCTCTCTAGTATCAGCCCTTATTACAATTATCTTAGAATAATGAAACAGCTTTCTACCAAATCTTTTGACCTCCACTTTCTTCCCATTCCAAAGCATTCTTTATACAGAAAAACCTAAAAAGTCTGGCAAAAAAATCTTTCTTACCTATATATCTCATGATGTTACCCCTATGCTCAAAAATCTTCAGTGAATCCCTATTGCTTCCCTTCATACACTTCTGCCTAACAATTAAGGTCCTAATTCCACCTTGCCTTTCTAACCTGAGATCTTCCCCTTAGATCTCATACAATACCTAATTTTGTAAATGTTCCATGCACCATGTAACACTGTTTATTATAGCTATGTTGATATTCACCCCCATATTATACTATAAACTCCTTGAGGGCAGGGATTGTGTCATCTAAACTTTGTTTTTCCCACAGCACCCTGGCATAGTGTTTAGTACTTAGTAGATAGTTAGCAAATGTTTGTTGTTTTTTGTTAATCTTAGAGTCTAGAGGCAAGAGATGGCCATCAGGACCCAGGTTCTGTTTTACTGGGGTTAGATATGCTGAGTGTCTAGCAGACAGAAGAGTGTATATGGGATTGAGGACTGGGAGTCAGGATCCCTAGGCTTTGATCCTGCCTCTGATACTCATTAGCTATCACTGAGACTTAATCTCTGTTTTTCCCTCTTTCAATGAGAACTAATGTCTGCCCTATATATCTTGTCCTCTTTTTAGGCTGGCAGAAGATTTTGTAATGGGAACAGGCAGAGACAGTGTTGAAGGATACTTCCTTAGAAAGGCCCAAACTCCTCAGGTTCTTGACCAACTCACAATCTTTTTCCTTATTGGTATCAATAATATTTTTGTGACAGTCAATCAACAAAATCTGGAGCCTTTAAACAGAATGAGAGTAAATTCTGTCCCTTGGACAGCTCACATCCTTTGTGGTACAGGCAATAATTCTTGCAGGAGCTCAGTCAAGGAAAAGATCACTGTGCTGAGGAAACATAATGTAGTAGAAGGAGCACTGGAAGATTGAATTTGAAGGTCATAGTTGGAGTCATGTGACTGTGGACATATCATTTGGAGACATCAAGATCCCCTTTGTTCTGGATCTACTACTCAGATTCTGACACTCTATGCCTCAGTTTCTTTATCTTTAAAATGAGGATAATAATATACTACCTATTTTATAGGGTTGTTGTGAAGATAGGTATTTTTTTTTAACCTTAGGGAGATATAAAAATGTATTTGTTTTAACCTTAGAGGGATAAAGATAGAAAATATCGATATTCACAAAGGGGTGGTAAGACAAAAACTTTGCAGGACAGGCAGAGAGGAGGGGAAAAGAATGTTAGAAGGAGGGCACAAATGAGAATAGATGAAGAAGATGAATCCCAGAAAGTGATTTACCAAAGTGAGCCTCAGTCTGGGCTGAGACTTAAACCCAGGTCCTTTGACCCCAAATCTAAAGCTGTTTTCACTTTGCCCTTTCATTTCCACCTTACCTCTATTACAGGGCTGCTGTGAGGACCAGTCAGTCAATAAGCATTTAGTGCCTACTTTGTACCACACACTGTGCCAGCCTCTGGGGATACAAAAAGAGGCAAAAGACAGTACCCGCCCTCAAGAATCTCACAATCTAATAGGGGGAACAAGCAGCAAATATGTGCAAACAAGTTATACGCATGAAAATTAAGAAATAATTAAAAGAGGAAAGAGTAGAATTTGAATGGGGTTGGAAAAGGCTTTCTGCAGAAAATGGGATTTTAGATTGAGTTTGAAGGTATCTAGCAAAGCCAGTAATCAGAAAGGGGAAGGGCACTTCAGGCATGTGGGACAGCCGGAGAAAATGTCCCGAATCAAGAGATGGAGTGTCTTGTTTGTGGAATTAGTGTCATTAGATAAAAGAGTATCTGTGTAAGAAGAACAGAAGGGGAGGGGATTACATTATGAAGGGCTTTGAACACCAGACAGAAAAGTTTTATATTTGATTCTGAGGCAATAGTGAGCCACTGGAATTTACTTAATGGGAAGGTGACATTTTCAAACCTAGGCTTTAGGAGAAACACTTGAGTGACTGAAGAATGGATTAGAGGCAGACCGACCAGCAAGTCATTGCAACAGTCCGATCATGAGGTGATTAGAAACTGCACCACGCAAGATCAGAGAAGGGGACCTGTTGTTGTTCAGTCGTGTCTGATTCTTTGTGACCCCATTTGGGGTTATCTTGGCAAAGATTATGAAGTGGTGTGCCATTTCCTTCTCCAGACCATTTTACAGATAAGGAAACTGAGGCACCGGTTAAATGCCCTGCTCAGGGTAAGCGTCTGAGGGTGGATTTGAATTCAGGGCTTCCTGACTCCTGGGCTATCCATGCGCCACCACGCCCACAAGGTTCTTCTCAGAGAGATGTTGCAAAGGTGAAATCGACCAGCCTTGGGCACGGATTAGCTGCGGGGGGGTGGGGTGGGGGGGTGAGAGATCGCGAGTTGAGGGAGACAAAATGAGACCACGGCTGCAAAGACTCCAGTAAACTGTACTATAGACATGTCCTCTATTCCTATGATTGGCTGAAATTTCAGTCCTAGAATGGACGAGGGGTGCCAGGTATACAGGGTGTGCAAGCTATTGTTCTCTATCTCAGGGATTCCCCCTCCCTCCCACCTCCAGGGCACAGCGCTTAAAATAAACGCGTTTTTTATTCATTCATTACAATGTCTCTAGTAAGGCTTCCATGGTAGGAAAGGTTTTCAGAGAGCCCAAAGGGCCTGACGAAAGAAAGGCCTTGTCTGGGTATCGGTTTTCCCAACTATAATTAAAAGGTCGGACTGGCCTAAAGTCTAAGAGGGGTCTGCTAATGCTGACCCCGACTTCCGGCCCCTCCCACGCACCCCCATTGCACACAGGCCTCCCAGAAATGCAAACCCCACCCACAGGAACTGTGCAAAGCCACAGCGTAGGCCGAACCAGCCGCGTACTAGCTTTAAAGGCCTTAGATAGGCGTGGGCCCTCCCGCTTGGAGACCAAGGATTGGCTCCGCCTTCCTGTCTCTCCCTCGCCCCCACCTTTCCCTTAGGCTCCGCCCCTTTCTTTCAGAAGTCTCCCATAGGCCCCCATAGGCCCCATCCAGACTCTCAACTGTTTTCCCTCAAGTCCTAGAAGGGCCGGGGGAATCTATAGCGAGAACCTAGGAGCTTCGGATAGAGGGTGGCAGCAAAGCGGAAGTGTATCCTTCACAGAGTGACTTCTGGGAAAGCGAGTCTGCGTGCGCGGAGGCTTCTGGGGAATGAAGTCTCAGTCCTTACGATTTACCGCTGGGTTGGCGCCGTGCTCTTCCTGCGCATGCGCATAGAGAGGTTGGGGGACGAAGGGTTCCTGTTCAGAGAGGATGCAGGACTGGCATTTACCCCTTGGGGGCGGGGTGAGGCTGGGAATTGTATGGTGTGTGCCTCCTACCTGCCGGGGGACGTTCCTCCTCGCCGATTTCCGAAGTGTAAACGCTCGCAAGGAAATTTAACTATCGGATCTCCCAGCCTGTACCAGCGGGCTCTCACACACCCCTGCACCCCGGGACCAACCCGCCTAGGGCTGTCCTTTCCTCCCCAGACCTCTGTCACCCCCAAGCTTTGGGCGGATTCCCTCCTGCTCATGAAACGGTGACCCTCTGGTTCCGGGGCCCTGACCCTAAGCCGGGGGGTGATTTCGCCTTGCTTCCCTCTCCCTCACCTCCTGAGGCAGAACCCTGAGTTGTGGGTTCTTTAGTCCCTAACCCTAAAGTTGACCGCAGACTTGACCGCCCTGACCCTGACTGACCCTGGGGCGGGCTCCTCTCATAGTGCGGCTGCACTTCCCGGCCCCCATCTTTGCACTTGTTCTCTTGACCCTAAGGCTAACTCTGGGACTGACCCCGCTGACCCTGACTGACCCTGAAGAGGGCTCCTCTCACAGTGGAGCTGCACTTCCCTGCCCCATCCTCCATCTCTGGGCCTGATCTCTTGACCCTAAAGCCAACCCTGGGACTGATCCCTCGACTGACAGATCCTGGAGATGACTATTCTCTCTACAGAACTGGTCTGCTTGGAATATCGTGTCTGTGGGGATCCTCCCTATTTGAGCTGGGAGGATTTCCTAGTGGTTTCCTTCTCCTCCTCCAGACCAAGGGTGGAGACCCCCTGGGGAGGCGGACTAGGTGGTCCTGAGGGTTCCAGCAGTCTATGACACCCTCAATCAATCTTCCAGGGTAATGGAGCCTTTGGTAATTCCTAAGGGAGGCTCCTTCTTCCTTGCATTTGACTCCTTCCATTTCTTCTGTTCTCCCCCTCCACCATTCTTCTCCCTCCTGTCCTCCTAGTCAGCCTCTCCCATCCTTGTCTAGCTGGCTAAGTCTCATTCAATTGTCTCCTCCACCTAGAGGAGGGTGGGCTCGAGGGCTACGAATTGACGAAGATGGCATGCCAGGGAGGGGCTAGGGATGCCTTAGGAGTGAGCCAGCTCTGTGGGTCACCAGAGACCAAGGACTTGAAGGGCAAGAAACCCCTTCTGTGCTGAACCCACTCTATCAGGCACTGATACAGGAGAAGACATTCCTGATCTCTTAAAGCATAGCTGGGAGCAAGTGTTGGCAGAACTGAAGCAGAAATGGATCTCTCTGGAGCTAGTATTCTGAACCCACCTCTGAGCCCCCCAACTCTGGATTTCTAAGATTCCTGTACCCACCTTCCACAGCCCCACTGGGCTTATTCTGCTCCGCCCTGGCCCAACCCCTCCCAGGACCTCCCCCGCCCTCCCCCAAAGAAAAAAGGAGGAGGCCCCACAGAGTTCAACTCAGCAGACACCTATCCTGATCCCAGAGTGTCACACCGGACTGGACCCACACAGAACACTTGCCTGTTTCAGCGGAAGGTAGGTTCATGAGCTTGTCTGCGTTTGCCCTCTTCGGGAGGAAGGCTAGGTGCTTGGGGCATCCCTGGGGTTGCTAAGCTCTGAGAAGAAGGTGGCAGTGTTCTCCCTCTCTAGGACATTTGTGCCCTGGTGAGTGGCAGAGGACATGGGGACTCGGGAAGTTGCAGGTCAGGAAAGAATCTTACCTTGGGAGCTAGAGCTCTTCTCTGTGTAAAACCCCCATACTGGAGGATGGGGAGGAAAGGGTGAAGCGATGTTCTCTACTGAGGAACAAGATGCTCCCTTCACCCACTGTCCAGTGCAGGACTTCATCCTGTTTCTTAGCTGACCCATTCCCCAGACTCCTAGCTCTCATCTCTGACTTCCTTATAGAGCCTTGTCCCACGGAAGTAGAGTGAAGCTTGGAGTTTTGGGGAGCGTTCCTCATATACTAATTCATACATTGTCACACCTGCATCTCTATACTGTCATACTAATATATCCTATTCTGTCACACAAGCTGTCACACTGTCCAGATTCACACACATACACTCACATATACAATCACACGTACACATGGTCATAGGCATATGATTTTATGCTCAGATACTTACATGACCTGTCTTACAAAGTTGAGTGGTTCCACTGGGAGATTTAAGGCTCTGGGCTGGGCTGGGAGCCCATGGTGAGCAACTTGGGTCCTGACTAGGAGTTAGGTCTGTCTCCAGGTCTGGGAAGCTCTGGTCTGCTGCCCTTCCCCCCTCTGTACTGGGTAAATATTTGTGTCCTTCCTCAGCAGGGCCAGATCAAACTGCTCCTCCCTTCCTCCCTCCCTCCTTGCCTGCCACTTCTCAGTAGCTCCATGGACCCCCTTGAATCTGTGGTGAAGAACCCATACGCCAGCATTAACATCCCCCGAGCCCACCTTCGCCCAGACCTAGAACAGCAGCTGGAACAAAGCCAGGACACTCCATACCCTGGGGCCAGGCCTAGCCCTGCACCGGCTTACTCCCTGCCAACAGTGAGTGGGTGGACCCAGGAGGAAGCCAAAGGAGGGTCTCAAATCCAGCCCCAGGCGTCTTGGCAACAGCCAGGGAATCCTTACGCTGGCCTGCAGCACACATCAGGGACCACAGAGCCACCTTACACAACTGTCCAGCCTTCCCGGCCTGGGGACGACATCGCCCATCACTGCTGCTGCTGCCCCTGCTGCCGTTGCTGCCACTGTCCTCGCTGCTGCCGATGCCACCGCTGTTGCTGTGTGATCTCTTAGCTCCTCCGAACACCTGGACTGAAGGAGACCTGTGCCATGATGCAGCTGGGCTTGTCATTCAGGGGTAAGGAGGCATATATCAAGCTGGGTGGTTCCCTTTTGGAAGGCATTAAGCCCCCTCTGCCCAGAGGAACTGGAGCTCAGGACAGAGGCTGAAGTCATTAGTATGTGATGCATTTGAAATCGTCTGCCTATTTCCCTCCCCAAATCATTCATCATGACAGGACAGAGTCCTGGGCAAAATCAGAAGTTCAGGAATTACAGAATTTCCCAGCTCAAATGGACCAGAGAAATCAGAGTCCAACCTGTACCTGCAAAGGATTCTTCGATATTCTTGATAAATTGATATCTAACTGCTGCTGAAAAATCACCTGTGGCTAGGAGCTCACTACTTGCCAGAGGAGCCCATTCTGTCTGGCCCACTCTGTTACATTGAATGGAAATATGTCTCAATGCAGTTCCATTCACTGATTTTAACTCTACCCTTTGGGGCCGAGTAAAACAAGTTCAATACCTCTTCCCCATCACAACTCTTCAGATATTTGAAGACAGTGACACGTTCCTCCAGGATTATTCTTTTCTCCAGAATAAGCATACCCCGTTTCTTCAACTTACCATAGTCATGGTTTCCAGGCCAGTCTGCCTCCACCAACTTGTTAATGTCCTGTCTAAAATGTGATACCCAGACCTGAATACACTGTTATAAGATTTGGGGATGAGTCCAAGAGTGAGGAGGGGATCTATCATGAGAAGCTGGTTGAGGGGGTGTCAAGGAAATTGGAAGCCAAGGTTGGGAGAGAGAGGATCTCTACCTAAGGTGGAAGAAGGTATTCAAAACTCCTCTCTGAACTGTGGCGGCCTAACCCTGTGCCTATTGAAAGTCTCAGAGGCATAGGGCAAGCCATCAGCACTGATGATTCCTATTAACTGCCCACTAGAATCCTGAGCTAGTGATTGGAATGGGAATGATTCCTATTCTCACACAGCTCAACTCAAGAGTCCTGTCACCCCATACCCTACCTCACCTGGACTAAGGCAGTTGCATCAATGACCATCTCCAAGGGACTCCTCATTTCTTCAGTTACCCCTGTTGTTCCCTTAACAATAAACCTAAATAATATGTTGAGCTCTGTCTTCACCATTGCTTTGCTTGATTATCCAAAGACCATGGAAAGATTGGAAAGGCTAGGCTTGGGGTCTAGGGTCTAGGAAGTTTCACTTGAAGCTTAGAGATTTGTAAGAATTGGATCATGGCCAGAGAGGAAGGGATTCTTGGGTTTGAGAAATATAGCTCACATTTGTAAAGCTTGCAGTGGACTTTACTCATAACAGTCCTGTAAGGTAGAGTAGACCAAGTATTATTATTTCCATTTTAAAAGTAAGAAAACTGAGACTCTGAGGCACTGTGACTTGTCTCACATGTTGGGTCATGTTGTTAGTATCTGGCTGAGAATCTAACTGCTCTTTCCTGATTCCCACATTCTCCACCTCACAATCACATTCCTCTATCCCTGTTCTTCAACCTTGCTTCCATTTTGGCTAGGGCTGGATCAGCCAGAATCTAGAGGTTCTAGAGGTGGATTGAGGAGATGGCCAAAACTCTTCAATGTCATTAGGCAGCCCAGACCTCACAGCTCTCAACCAACACTTCTCTTCCACTAGCTGGCTAGGCAGTAGAAGTTCTGAGGAAGGACCCTGTTCACCTTTTCCTCCCCTTCCTTATCCTCAGGTCTCTTATGCTTGGCTCTGCCCTGACCCTGTGACTACATGGCCTTTGGCCCAATCTTATGACCTGTCTCACACATCGGTCCCTTGGACCCAGTAATGAGGAGGGGATCGAAGTTTACCACCCATCTACTATGAGGAAGTAGTGGGGCCAGTGTCCAACCAGGGCCAATATCTAAAATCTGGCTTATGAATGAGAATGAAGAATACATGTATGGAATGTCAGACTCAAAAGGGACCATCAGACTCAAAAGGGACAACTAAGATAGTACAGATCAGAGCCCCAGGGGTCCCAGAATACAGAAGTGAATAGAGCTGGGTGAGGTCAGTCTTGGAAGGCTTTCTAAGGGAGGTAAATTTTGTGCTGCAGTTTTGGAAAGAAGCTTTCACATTGCTATCATAAAAGTCATGAGGGAAAGAGGTTTCCTAATGGTGAGGAAGAACAGAAACTAGCAAGCAGGGGTTGAAGGATTGAGGGTGCAGAAGCCAGAGTAGAACCTAGCTAGGCCAGTGACTCATCTTCTAAATCCTCAGCCTGGGTGGAGAATGATTTCCTAGTTTCCATCGAAACCTTGGTTTCCTCTGACCCTTCAGTCAAGTGGTCTCACCTACTCCCCTACATATCCTTGCCCCACCCACTACCAGCCTCCACTTCATGCCCTCTCCAGTTCCCACATTCATTTCTTCCATTCCTACCAAAGTGGGCCTAGGGCCTATTCTAAAAAGTTGGAAGAAACCTGAAAGATTATATCACTGCACCCTCATTTTGCAAACAGAGAACCTGAGGCCTGAGAAAAGTTAAGTGATTTATCCGAGGTCACACAGATAGTATTGGTGGCAGAACCCAGATTTTTTTATTTCAAATTCATCGTTCTTTTCCTAGAGAAAACAATTCTAGGGTGTCCATGCCCTCTGGTTGGTGAATTACCAAACTACCACTGTGGGGTTTTTACAGACATTGTGTGAGGACCTCTATGTGCCTGTTTTCATCCTAGTCAGGAAACTCAAGAAACATGAAGAAGCACTAAAGGAGACTCTTGTTCAAGAAGTCAGTCATGTGAAACATTAACTAGGACAGTATGGGACTGAATTTTAAACTGAGTGCAGTGAGAACCAGGGGAAGTAAAGGGATCATAGAGATCTCTGACTTCTGCATGGTGGTGGCTCTGGCATTGCATCGTAAAGGGAAAGATGCAGAGGCTAAGAAGGAGGAGAAGAGACACAGACAGAAAGAAAGAAGAAAGGAAAGGCATTACAGAAGGGATAATAATAGCCATTATTATTATGTTATGTAACTTCATTATATATTAATTATTAATATCATATGTTATATAACATATACATCTATGTTATATAACTCATAATAGTTAACATTTCTATAGCACTTACTATGTACCAGGAGGCCACCAGGTGGCTCAGTGGATGGAGTGTTGGGCCTGGAGTCAGGAAAACTTGAGTTCAGATCTGGCTTCAGACACTTAGTAGCTGTGTGACCCTGATCAAGTCACTTAACCTCTGTCTGCCTTAAACCACTGGAGAAGGAAATGGTAAACCACTCCAGTATCTTTGCCAAGATGATCCCTGTTGCTGTACTATGGTCGGAGGGACCATAAAGAGTTGGCCATGACCAAACAGTAGCTATGTGCAAGGCACTGTGTTAAGTGCCTTATAATTATTATCTCATTTGGTCCTCCCAGCAATCCTGGGAAGTAAATGTTATTATCATTCCCATTTTACAGATGAGGAAACTGAGGCAGACAGGTTAAGTGACTCTCCTAGAGTCACACAGCTTGTCCATGTCTAAGATTGGATTTGAACTCGGGTCTTCTTGACTCCAGGCCCAGCACTCTATCTACTGTTTTAGGAATGCAGGGTACATTAAAGGAACACTGAGAGATGAAGCTGAGTTTGGAGCCAGATCATAGAAGGCCTTGAATGCCAGACTTGGGAGTTTGGACTTTATCCTGTGAGCAATGAGGAGCTGTTTACATTTCTTGAATAGTAAAGGAACACCATGGAAGTAAGATTTAAGAACAATTAGTCTGACAGGATAGGCAGGATGGACTGGTCTCTCCACACCTAACAGTCATAAGGAAGCAATCACTTCCCAGAGGTGCCTGGTATGTGTGAGGTGTTCACTGTGTATGACACAGGTGTCAGGAATCTGATCAGGGTCCAGAAGACAGACTCACACCAACTCTTCAGACATTATTGAGAAAGCACTATCCTTTCCTCCCCCTACAAACACACACCATCTTCTCTCACCATAATCTTGGGTTTGCCTTCTCTGTCTGCCTTGCCCTGGTCCCCATGGCCCATTCAACCCACCTTGCTAGGCAGGAACTCCCTTCTCACTCTCCAACCCCCAAGCCCAACCTAGGAGAGAAGCAGCTCCACCCAGACTGAGCCACAAGAACTAGTCAGACCAGTTTGGGGAGAACTTCGGGGGCAGGCTGAAGGAGGGGAAATGGTGGGGGGATAAGGAAGGAGAGGCTGCCCTCCCCTTTCACTTTCTGCCAGATTCAGAGCAAAGATGGCTCAAAGCAGCTCTTCAGTTTCCACTACAGAAACTCCTTGAGTTAAATTGAAATACTGGCTTAGAACCTAACCTTGACCCTACACCAGCCTCTCTTGGAACAAGAACACTGTATGTGATCTGAGGAAAGGCTGGCCAAAAGATCAGGGTCAGAGGGCCACCCAGAGTTGACTCACATTTATAAGTCAAGTGTGGTGAATTGCATAGTATCAGAAGGGGATTCTAGTTCTATCTCTAATATTAGTTATGTGATTATGAGCCAGTGACTTAAACCTTTCTGAGCCTCAGTTTTCCTCATCTGTAAAATGGATATGACAATAATTGATCCTAGTTACCTCATGCAGCTGTTGTCAAGGAAGCACTGTATATAACAGCAGCATTGTTCAATGATCAACTTTGATAGACTTAACTTCTCTCAGCAATACGTGATCTAAGAGAACTCTAAACGACTCATGATGGAAAATGCTATCCACATCCAGAGAAAGAACTGTGGAGTCTGAATGCGGATCAAAGCAGACTATTTTCTCGTTTTTCATTCTTGTGGTTTCCCCCTTTGGTTATAATTCTTCTTTACAAAGTAACTAACGTTGAAATATGTCTAATATGATTATACATGTATAGCCTATATCAGATTACTTGCTGGTCTTGGAGAGGGAAAAAAATTTGGAACTCAAAATTTTATAAAAGTGAATGTTGGAAACTATTTTTACCTGTAATTGGAAAAAACAGAATAGTAGCGAGTGGGGGGAAAAGAAAGCATTATATCAATGTTATCTATTGTTATTATTATTCACCACCTGACCATGGCCACATGTTAAGGGAATGTGCCCAGGTCAGATTCGGCTTTTAACATGGTCATCCATGACCCCTCTGCATGTTCCACATCTAACTAATGCCTGCTCTGATGTCTTCCCCATTACAACCTTGCCATTCACAAGCTCTCCCCATCCATGCTGCATAGAGTGATAAATGGAAGGTTCTGCTGATTGTGTTTTTCCCTTGTTCAGGGGACCAAGTAGGGGTGGGCAAGTGAAGGGCCCTAAGATGTCTTCCTTATCTCTCCCAAGGCCATGTGTCTGGAAGCTGTGGTGGGAGATCTCATTGCAGGGCTTTTGTGACTGAAAGCGGAGCTGGCTCATCCTGAGCTCGTGGGTAGTAATGTGAGCCCCCTCTGGGGGAGGGGAAGCCCTGGGCACCTTGAGTACCCATCAGACTCCCTGGGATCTGGCCCTAGGACCGGACACATGCAGAAGCACAAGATCCAGACCAGTGGTCAGGGAGCAGGTAAGAGCTGGAAGTGAAGCTGGGTCTGGGGCCAGGGAAAGCAAGGGAGGGAGGGAAGGAAGGGCCTGGGAGCTGGTGTCTAGGAGAGACAGAAATAAGATATATGGAAGCACAGAAAGACTCAGAGGTTAGGCCTACAGTCAGGAATTGTCTGGTACCATAGCAGTGCTATAAGGTGGGGGGTTAGAGAAAGATTGATGTGGATTGAGTTATAGATCCATTCCCTGGTCCCTCATCAGCTCAGGAATCCAGTGAATAGGCCAAAATAACTGATGATCCAAAAAGTTTGTCTCTCAATTGGCCATGAGTGGGTTGCCGGGATAGGTAAATTTCCTCTGCCCCCAGCTCCCTTCTAGGGAAATCCCAATTATGGGGGAAGTGAGTTCAGAGACCAGAGACTTAAAGTGTCAGCTGGTGATGAAATTACTAGAGTCCTGAAGACATATTCTCCCACCCACACCTCTTTTGGGCAACATTCAATGGCCTGAGAGTGTCTAGTCCTGGTCAGTTGAGAGAAGACTAAGGAGACATAACTGAGCTGGAAGGTTGAGGCCTTGAGGCACTGGGTGAAGGAGAGACACAAAGAGTCCCAGGACCCTGAGGGGAACCCAGTAGTCTAAGAGCCGCTAAAAGTGGCTAAAAGGTCAGCCTGTGAAGTGAGTCAGGTCGAAGATAAACCTTTGGTATGTAAAGTCTTCCACTAAGATCCAGGAAGCATAAGACAGAGATATATTCTTCACTTTGAGTCTTTGGAGGATCCTCTTAAGGGAGGAGCTTGTTGACTTAGGCTACAACTAGCCATTCTGACACCTTGGGCAAAGGCAGTGAGAAAACTTCAGGGAGTAGCTTCAGGATAAAAGGATCCAGGCACCAACCGTTGGGAGAGGACTGCAATAGGACCTTGGTGGTCCCAACATCTAGTGAGAGAGTGGAGGTGGCTACACTCCCTCTACGGAGGCCAGTGACAAAGACCTGGCAAAGAACCATGAGCTATAGGAGCACTCTAGTTGGGGTGAAAGGAGAGAGGGAGCAGGTTCTCCTCTGGATGTCAAATGTCATGAAGTAAAACCCCAATCATTCTGCCCTAGTTAGGTTATCTTGTTGGATTTCCCATAGGGGATTTTGCCAGTGGTGAGAAAGCATCTCCATAGGGCAAAGATCATTAGTGAATGATACATATCCAACTAGGTTGTTGTCTCCCTAACCACTTTGAATACCAAAAGGCAGGGACTATATTTCTGGTTTCTCCCATTGACCCTAGCACAGGAGTCGACAGAAATCAGGGCTCTTTAAAGATGGGTTGACTTTTATCAATTTGACCTGGGAGACAGAGAAATCTGGTTTGGTGGGAAAGGAGGTGGAATGTTCAAAAAACACATGTCAGAACAGTCATCCCCCAAAATCTCCAGTGGAGGTTCCAACTTGGCAAAGAGTTTGTGAACCTAGCTCCCATTCTCAACATGTGGTAAATTCTCCTGAGTCCAAGGAGTGAGGCAGTTACTATGACTGCAGTCTCCTTCTCAAGGACAAACCAGAGGGAGGATATCTGTTCATATACTCCTTATTCTATCTTCACTCCCTCTCTGTACCTCCACAAACTATCTTTAGAACATCTCTTTCAGAAGCTTCATAACTACTCCCCCAAAAAACTTTTCCCAGGTCCCTGACCCCCATTTTGGCTCTCCCTGAACTCTTCACTCCTTAGCCTTCCAGGACTGAAAATGGAAGAGTCAGTGGTTTTCCTTGTCTCTGTCCAGTTTGGAAATAAGATGTCTGTGGTTCCCTGATCCAAGCTATGTGTCTTTTAGTTGTTGTTGTTGTTGTTGGTGTGTGTGTGTGTGTGTGTGTGTGTGTGTGTGCTCTGTGCATATATGTTCATAGGATCAAAGGATTTAGAACTGCCAGGGGCCTTAGTGATCATCAAGGCCAGGGTCACACAAGTGCTAAGTGTAAGAGTCAGTATTCGGATAGACCCTCTGATAGTGGGTCTAGTGCTCGTTCCATATGGCTTTACCCATCTCGGTTGTCCTAAACATAAGAAGTATTGCATAGTTCTAAGCCCTGTCAAATGGATTAACAGTACAAATGGATATAGTTTGGTTTTTTTTAATCAACAGAAATGACGTTACAGTCTGTTTTGCCATTCCACCCCAAAGACCATCTGATTTGCGACTGAGTCCTGTGTGTGTTGTCTCCTGCTATTAAGATGTGAGCTCTGTGAGAACAGGGATTCTCTTGCTTCTCTCTTTGTATTCCCAGTAAGTGTTTAATAGGTGGTTTTTCATTCATTCATCCATTCATTCATTCCCAGTAGTTATAGCACCAGACTTGGAAGTCAGGAACATCTGGCTTCATATTCTGCCTTAGACTCGCTAGATGTTTGATGATAGGTAAATAAATCATTTAGCCTCTCTCAGCCCCAATTTTCTCATCTGTAAAATGGGAGTGATACTTGTAGTGCTTTCTATATAGGATTGATACAAAGATCAAATGTTTGTAAAATGTTTTGCAAACCAGGAAATGCTATATAAATGACCAGGGGTGGTTTCTTTTATATAACTGTCTCTGATTTCATGTCTCCAAGACTGTTGTCTGTACCTATGCTTATCCCCTGAGAACAAAGCCAGAACAAAGAGATGGAGTTAGAGCTTTCAAAGGTGAAGTTTGGGGTAAAGGTATGTTTAAGGGCAGGAAGAGTCTGATGAAGACCACATTTTGACACTCCCCCTTTATTGGTGCAGGAATCCAAGGTAACTGGCTGAATGAGCCCCAGGTCCCCAGCCTTGGTCCTTCTTTCTCTCCACAGAATGTTCCATGTAGAGGAAGCCACTGACAGTGAGGCCATCACTGCTAAGGAGAAACCTTCTGAAGTGGGGGTCCGCAGAAATGACTGCATCATCTGCTATTCCTCCTATGACCTGGTGGGCCACCTGCCACGCCGTCTCTACTGTGGCCACACCTTCTGCCAGGCTTGTGTCCGGCGACTGGACACACCAGCTCACGAACAGCGATGGATCCCCTGCCCTCAGTGCCGCCAGAGCACACCGACACCCAGAGGTGGTGTGGCCATGCTGGACCTCGATCTGGCTGCCTTCCTCGCTGTGAAGGCAGAGCGGGAGCCTCCCCGGGGAGAGCCCTGGTCCCCCACTTCCCACAAAGGCAGCCCTCCCAAGCCTACCTCTGTGATCACCCAGCAACCAACCAGCCATTGTCCGACCCTAGGCCCCCAGCCCAGCTTCCCCAGACAGGGTTGCTGTTGGGGCTGCTGTCTGTGCTGTGAGCCTGAGGGCACCCCTGAAGTCTAAGTCCTGGCCATAAATATGCCCAGCCACCAAACATATCCTGCCATGGAACAGTCCCTAATCACAAGATCCAGGCAGTCTTCATGGGAAGCAGAGGTTGGACCCTTGGACTGGCCCATGTATGGGATTGAAAGTGGGAGTTGGAGCTCTATCCTGTGACATGTCTCATCATAGCTCCATTACTTTTCTCACTAGGCCCCAAATCCCTTGACAGTTGCTGCCAACCTCTTCTCAACACTGATTCACTATCCAACGCTCCCCACCAGGACCCTGAGTTGGGGTTGTTGGAGAATTCTAGTTGCTCCAGATGGCAAAGGGCGTCTGGCTGCTAGAACCCATAATGACTCCCTTGGCTGCCTGATTCCCCTAGAAAACTCAGCCCCTGACAGAGATAGGGCTCTGCATCTGGAACCCTAAACTCAAAATCCACAATTAGCACTTAGATTAAAGACCATGTTGATTTGTGTTCCAGAAGAGGCCACTACCTGGATCATGAGGATAGGGGTATCTAGAACCATGGTTGAGACCCCTGCAGTTTGGGATAGGGCAAAGTGGCTGTGTTTACAACCATTTGTTCTGTTGGGTTTTTGTCTTTCTTTTTTACTAAAGTATGACTACCTTCTCTGATCTCTGTCCCCCAAATGCATGTTTGTCTGAAGTCCTACAGAGTTTATCTCTGATTGCTGAGGATCCTTGTGGCCCCAGTGTGTCACCAGAGCTTCTTTCCCCCCACAAAGGGAACAAGGCAGACAAAAGCAGTAAAGCCATGAATGACCACTTCTGGCCAGAAGCTGCTGTCCCATCCCAGCTTCCTATAGGAAGATTTTACTGATAGACAGGACTGGTATATAACCTGAAACTCTAGACAGTGACCCTTTGGACCCTGACCCCTAAACGACCCTTAGACACTGATTCCCAGACACATCGACACCTCAAAAAGTGACCCAGGATGCTGATCCCAAGAAGGACATTTAATCAATTCCTGTATTGTCCAGAAGGGGATAGTACTTCCTCCTCTTTGGCAGGGCTTTCTCTGAACCTAGGTTCCAGGATAATGCCCTAGGCTGCCTGGTTGTGGAGGGGAGGGGAAGGCATTTGAGGGAATGTGCTGACCCAGGAGGGACACAGATCTGCCTCACCCACCAAGTCCAAAGTCTCATATGCCCACAGGGAACATGCAGAGAGTGGGGACTCCTCACAGGCTGGCCCCCTGGAGAGTACGTCTAAACCCGATCCTGGCATAATTGTGGGGAGGTGCCTGACTGCTGATCTTGCTGCCCCAGAGAGAGGACTGATCAGGGAGGGGCTGACCCCTAAAAAAGGGAACACTCACCAGAGATGGTGCCTGAAGGGCACAGATGAGGTCTATCACAAAGCCAACAGCCAGTCTCAGTCAGAATTCAGTCTACCTTACCTTATCCAAGGTAAGGCTCAGTCTATGGTCAGGGTTCCAAATCAGTAAGTAGTTGAAGTCAGGCCTCAGTTTGGGACCAGGTTTAAGCAAAGAAACATAAAATATCAGTGCTACAAGGGACCTTAGAAACCATTCTATTTTAACCCTTCCTTCTCCAGGGATAGAGAGAGACTGATTTCATTTTAACCCACTTCTAATTCTGATGAACTCCTTTGAGACCTAGTCTTGATCCCACCGCAGGCACAGATATCCCTTGGATTTTCCTTTGGTCTACCTTTCCTTCCTCCAAACTGACCCATTCTCACCTCAGAATGATACTGCCCTCACTCTCTGATATCCTTAGGCCTCCCTTGGCCCAACCTGGACTCTGGGAGCGGAAGCTGCCTCTGGTTTGCCCACTTTGCTCCCATTCTCCTTTTAGAGAATTGAATGATGCCCTAGGAGGGTGAACAATGGCCAGAGAGATAGCAAGAAGGAAGGGCACATAAGGGCGCATAAGCTGCTCAAGATTAGGCTTCTATTTATCGGCAGAGTACTCTGCAGCAGATAAGATGGATGGCGTCTGTCAGCCCAGGACACAGGCATGTGAGAGCTGGGTTGCCTAAATGCATATTTTCCTCTTCACCCAAATGTTCTGGGATCGTGTAAAGAAAGCCAGAATCAGAGGAACACCCAAGATGGGGACCTGGGGGTCCAGAATATCAACCCTAGATTCCTTTGCCCTCCACTTTGCCATTGGAGCAGGCATAGGTAGAAGCCAGGCTTAGTGTGGAATAGTGTTCATGTTCAGCCATGATCATGGTCATACATATGTGAACACTGGCTTCTCCAGATTGGAGAAAGGGATAAGTGTCATCAGCCAGAGATTACCTGTCAGGAATGGTCCAGGAGATCCTAGTTTCCAGGTAAAGGGGAAGCACCCAAAGAAAGGGAAAGTAATCTTTCTGGGAAGGGTTTGGAGAGTAGGGAGCTTGGACCCTTAGGGGTGTTGGTAGCTGGAGGATCATGTCAGAAATGTGGTGCCCTCACCCAGGGAGTGGGGGACAGATTAGCTCTCTGGTAAACATTAATGGGGCAGTGCTTGCAGCGGGTCATGTGTGAGTAGAGCTGGATCTTTGACCTGAAGCACTACCAGCTTCTTCTATAGCCTCCTAATCACTTCTCAGAGGGTGCCTTGGGGCCAAGAGGCTGCTCAGGTAGGTGTCTTAGGGGCTTAGGCCTGGGACTTGGCAAGGCTAGGAGATGTGTATATGAGAGAGGATAGGTTGACTTTCTCTCCCAGGATACCAGGGTTTATTCTCTCATCCCCAGCTACCCCAGTAGTTGATGGCAGGAAAGAACTATAAGAGAAGGAAGAGATAGCCAAGAAAGAGAGAGGTGATAGAAGAGGGGAATAGGACACGTACACTTCCATATCTCCTCTTCTTATAGCATCTGAGAATGAGAGTGGTGATGATAAGAAGTGCCCTTCCCTCTTGCCTTGTAAAATCTCGGAATCAGGCAGGAAGGAGCTGCTGTGACATGACAAGACACGATATATGTGCTTATGTGTGAATTGGTGGGGAGGACCTGGGCTATGGGCAGGGTTGGGTACCCAAGGGAGATGGAAACATCTGGAGGCAACATGGTCGGCTGGCTATGAGGTCAAAAGACCTGGGATTGAATCACCTCCGATGTTTGCTACCTGTGTGACCTTGGACAAGTCACTTAACTTTCTTAGACCTCAGTTTCTTTATCTGTAAAATGAGGGAGCTGGATTGGGAGGCCTTTGAGGTTCCTTCCAACTCCAGGTCTCTGATCTTATGAATCTTATTGGGGTACAGAGGGGAAGCAGTTACTTCAGGGACCAAGTATTAAGATTAAAGATGAACAGTGGCTTTTTTGGGGGAGGGGAGTGAGTGTTGGGGGATGAAGATCTTGGCTTTCTGGCAAATGAGTAGGGGCTCTAGCCTCTAGGCTCCTTGATATCCCCCCATGTCATTTTGTAGCCCTAACCTGGGCCACTTATTGAGCACATAATCGAAGAATTGCAATGATAAACTGTCAGCAGCAGCATCTCAAATGCCAGTCTAATCTAAAACCATCTGTGGTATCTTTAATGACACAAGATAGTATGGGTCAGTGAATTCCACCACTCAGAGCCAAGTCCTAATGTCACCCACTTTGCCCTCCATGTCCTCTTCTCCACCCTAACCCTTGTCCCAACCTGAAGATAGCTTGATTTGACTCTGTACAGCCTAGAAGAATTGGTAGGAGCAGTTTAAGTAAAGGCACATCTGGATGGGCCCAGACCCTAGAAAGACAGAGGGAGGGAGCGAAGAAGGGAGGGATGGATGGAGGGAGGGATGGATGGATGGATGGATGGATGGATGGATGGATGAGACTATGCGTTACCTGAAGCCTCTGAATTTGCCCCTTGTAATATAGCATCATTATTTCTACTGTGGGTGTGGGTGTGGGTTCTGGCTTGGAAGGATGTAATTTTAGTGGACAGGAGGGAGAAAAACACAGACTTGAGGCCAATGTAGTTATCCTTCTGTGGATGTGAAGAGTAGATGACGCAGGATTTCTGACTCTTATATGTTCCCTGCCAAGGAAGGAAGGAAAGCCCTTCTCTCCTTTTTATTTTCTACAGCCAGCCTGGGACCTGGCCCTGCACTGACCCCTACCCCATGTCTCACTCTCAGCCTGGCCACAGGGCCCCGACCACAGTCAGTATCCACCTTGAGGGCCAGAGAACTGGAGATGCAGGTACAAAAATATTCTTTTTCTACATCCTCCCCTCTCACTTTTCATTCTTCTCCGTTCCTGTCTTTTGATTCTGGGCTCCTTATCTCCCAACTACTGTGTACTGTGTCACATCCTTGTGCCCTGACCCTCTCTCAGCTTCTGCCCTATTTGGGCCCTTCCTTGGACCATCCTGGAAAATTTGAAATTTGGGGTAGTCCTTGTCCTGGGGTCCCACTCAGCCACCCGTCCTGGCTCTGACACAGACCCTCCATAGGGATGGAAGAATTCAGAACTCAGGTACCCAACTGGACCCCAGATCTGGAGGAAGAGGGAGAGACAGATCCTTGGGCCCTCCCACAGCTGAAAGCATCTGGCCAGTCATGGAAAGGTGAATTCTGTTCTTTTCTAGTCTCTGTAGTAGAGAAGGGCAGAGCCAGCCACAGGCAAGGGATTAAAAAGGGGCAGGGAAGCATCTGACGTTGAAGGATACATCTTGCAGTCAGGGAAGAAAATCCCAAATGACTTCTTTGAGTTTTAGTTCTGGAAGAGCCTTTGTATCCCATACCCATTTTACAAATAGGGAAACTGAGGGCATGGGGATAGAGTAATTAAAGATGTGGAATTGGGGTGTGGAATAGGCATGTAAGGATTCAGGTTAGTAGATAAGAACAGAAGACAGGGTTTAGGATTGTGAGATCAAAACAGGGAATAGGAATAGAAATAAAGGGGATAAAGTTGATGAAGAGGGATGTGGTACAGGGATTCAGGGACTGGTATATGGAATGGGGAGGTTATCTAAAAGGGGTAAGCATGGGAGCTCCAGGCAAAGAGAAAGGGTCCACTTTGTTCCCTCAGAGCTAAACTGGGCAGGTCGGCTACGCCATGTGGTCATTGGTATCCTGAAGGGCTTTGCTCTCCTTGGCCTCCTCTACCTCTTCATTTGTTCCCTGGATATTCTCAGCTCTGCCTTCCAGCTGCTGAGCAGTGAGTGACCTTGGGCATGACTGGGAGGTTTAGAAATTGCTAATTTTTCAAATTACTTTTTTTCCTATTTACAAATCAATTTCCTCTCTACCTCACCATCGAAAAACAAAGAAAAAAGAAACCCTTGTAATTTAAAGATGGAAAATCATACTACAAACTGCTATATTAGCATCTCATTCTGAGCCGAATCCATTCCCTATCTGTAAGATGGTGGGCAGCATACTTCATTATGGATCTTCTGCAGTCATGGTTGGCCATTGGGCAGATCAGAATTCTTTCAGAAATCTTTCGAAGTTGTTTCTTTTTACAGAGTTGTTGCTATTAAATTGTGCATGTTCCCACTTCACTCGGACAACTCATACAAGTTCCCTGGGATCATGTCCGGGATGACTTCTTTAACACTCTGAGGTCCTTCTCTCCCTCCTGCCCTTTATCTCAGGCAGAGTGGCTGGGGACATCTTTAAGGAGAATGTAGTGCTGTCCAATCCTGTGGCTGGGCTGGTCATTGGCATCCTGGTCACTGTACTGGTGCAGAGTTCCAGTACCTCCTCTTCCATTGTGGTCAGCATGGTAGCCTCAAAATGTGAGTGACACTGATCTACTATATGCTCTCAGGTGATGGGGCCTCTAGTTTCACAGAAAAATGGATGGATGGGGAGAGGGTTTTATGGGAGACTGGGAGGACAAAGGACCCCTACCCAATCTCAGGACTGAGGGTCCAAGAAGTTAAGCTGGGTTTTCTCTTCAGTGCTGACTGTTCAAGCTTCGGTGCCGATCATCATGGGAGTCAATGTGGGCACATCTATCACCAGCACTTTAGTTTCCATGGCCCAATCGGGTGCCAGGGACGAATTCCGGAGGTGACTGGGGAGAAAGGCTGGAGCGGGGGTGGGGGGGGGGGAAGATGGGAGGTCCAGGGACTAAGAAGGGAGAGACCGGAGAAGATCTTAAAGTTGGGGCTTCTCAGGGCCTGGGAGGGAGGTCTGTGGTAGCGATTATTACACGGGGTCATGTAAACTTGGTATTGCAGAGCCTTTGGTGGCTCTGCTGTCCATGGCATTTTTAACTGGATGACAGTGCTGGTGATGCTGCCCCTGGAAATTGCAGCCAGAGCTCTGGAGAAACTCAGTGGTCTGGTGGTGGGAGCCTTTACTCTCAGCCCCGGGGAACGGGCACCTGACATCCTGAAGGTGCTAACACAGCCCCTCACCCACCTCATTGTGCAGGTACCTTCCAGGAAAAGTGGGGGAGAGGGATCAGAATCTCAGGGTTATTGGATTCCCCTTTGAGGTTTAATTCATTTATTAAGTGCATAGTTTTCATTTTATTTTTCCTTGCCCTCCTAAGAAAGTTTTAATGAAAGTAACTTAGTTCAATGTTCCTAAAATCAACCTTGATAAAATGGAACCTTGAGTGGTATCAAAGAGAGAGAAATATTTAAAATTCAGGTTTACTAAGTCATTGTCTGCATCACTGAGAAATCAGGGAGCTTCTTGCATTAACCTTGGCTTCCATGACTCTACTCTGCACTGATCATCTTCCTCGTTCATCTGAATTCAACCTCTCAGCCTTCACTGGTTCACCTTTGTTTTCCTGTCTGCTAATTAATGGGAACACCCAACTTGATCCTTTTCTCTTCTTTCTACACTTTATTCCTTGATGATTTCATTCCTTTCCATGGCTTCAATTTGCAACTCTTATGCACACGACTCTCAAATCTATATAATCTGCATTATATTATACCATTCGTGAGTGTGAAAGCTATGCCATACTTCATGCCTATATCTCTAACATACAACAAAGTGCCTTGGACATAATATGCCTTTAATCAGTGCTTCTTGAGTTGAATGATTTATCTAGCTCTGATTTCTTCCTTTGAGCACCAGCTCAATGCTCCAACTCTTTCCAGTTTACCTCTGCCTTGAAGTACTACCAGAAACTCAGGGGAAACATGTCCCAAACTGACCTCTTCATCTTTCTCTCAAACCCATCCTTTCCCCTAGTGTCTCTGCTTGTATGGATGGTAACACCATGCTCCCAGTCAGCCAGTTGACTTTACCTCTTTCCTCTTGTCTGCCTCTCACACCCAATTTATTCCCAAGTCCCACTGATTGGGACACAACCTCTTTTTTTAATATTTAATTTATTTATTTTCAGTTTTTGACATTCACTTCCATAAGTTTTAAATTTCCTCCTCCTCCCTCCCCAAGACAGCATGCAATCCAATATGGGCTTTACACATACATTCCTATTAAACACATTTTCACATTAGTCATGTTGCAGAGAAGAATTATAATGAATGGGAGAAATCATGAGAAAGAAAACAAAACAAAACAAAAGAGAAAAGAGTCTGCTTCACTCTGCAATCCAACTCCATAGTTCTTTCTCTGGATGTGGATGGCAACACAGCCTCTTTTCCCTCCTCTCTACCCCCACTACTGCCACTCTTTTTTGCCACCCCATTACTCCTTGTCTTGGGCTACTGTCATAGCCTCTTCCTGGACACTTCCTGCTTCTCGGTCGTCTTTCCTCCCTTCCTCATAGTGCTGACTAAGGCGTCTTCCTAATATACTGCAAATGACCTTATTTCTCCTCTGTTGTCTTTCCTGTTGCCTAGAGCATCCAGTACAATTTCCTTTGCCTTAGCATTTAAATCCCTCCACAAAATGATTCCATCCTACCTTTCTAGCCTTACTTCTGTAACCAGTAGCCTAGAAGCCCACAAGCTCTAGGCTTACACAGACCAGTTTAGGCTTAGAAGAATCCCTGAAGAGGTTATGTTCTCTTTTCGCTGATGCCACCATACTGAATTTATTCTGGGAAAATCACTCCAAATATAGCTCCTTTCAAGGTTTATTTGGGGCAGTTAGGTGGCACAGAGGAGAAAGCCCTGGGCTTGGAATCAGGAAAACTCATCTTTCTGAGTTCAAATGCAGCCTCAGACACTTATCAGCTGTATGACCCTAGAGCAAGTCACTTAACCCTGTTTGTCTCAGTTCCTTATCTGTAAAATGAGCTGGAGAAGGAAATTGCAAACCACTCCAATATCTTTGCCAAGAGAACCCTAAAATAGGATCACAAAAGTCAGACATGACTAAAATGGCTTAACAAAAAGATTCGATTCCTATTTGGAGATACACCCTCCCTAGCATGATGTGAGTTAAGGCAACTTGTCCAAGATTGTGCTACATAAGGACATTTTGAGGTACCTCTCTTGCCTCATGCTAATTAGTAGGCCTTCTTTGACCCATCTCAACTGAGAGCTGCACTGATTGTGGTTTTCTGTACCCTCTCAATCTTCTGATACTCCAGTACAAGTCAATAGGTAGGCATGGCTTTCATCCAAATGTTGACAGGTCAATGAGTTCACTTTTGTAGGCCAACACAAAGGTTATTTCCGCTCAAAAGAGTGCATACTCTGGAGCATAAATCAACCAAATCATGACAAACAGTGTGGTATGGTAGATAAAGTGCTAGATTTGGAGTCAAGAAGACTTGGGTTCATTTCTTGTCTCTGACACTTATTAACCATCTGCAAAATGAAATCATTGGACTTACTGATTTCTAAGGTCCCTGATGGCCCTAACTTTATTATGGTATGATCTTGAGCCCCAGACACTGAAACCTATTCCTTAAAAGGCATGTAGGGATGCTTCCAAACCAACCAATTCATTCTGGAGGCCACCTCAACATCACACAGACTGAATCACGAGTTGTCTCTCTTCCTTGTAAGGTGCCATGGAGAGGTGGTGGTGGCTGTTTTTGTTTTTGTTGTTATTGTTGCTGCAGCTGTTCAGTCATTTCAGTCCCATCTGACTACTCATGACCCCATTTGGGGGTTTTCTTGGCAAAGATACTGGGGTAGTTTGCCACTTCCTTCTCTAGCTCATTTTACAGATGACAAAACCGAGGCACAGACAAACATTTGAAACAAAGCTCTTCTACTTGATTAGTAAGACCTCCTGATAAATCTCTTACATCTCATACATTCACATATTCTACATTCCAACAAATGGGACCACTGAATATTCCCTAACCTCTTCCTATATTCTTCTATCTCTGTGAATTTACTAAGATTCCCTCCCCTCTTCCAGCTCTCCCTGGAATGAGCTATTTTCTCAACATCATCTGTCAAAATCCCTTATTTCTCTGAAAATGCATCTTAAATGTTACCTTCTCCATGAAGCCTTTACTTATCCCCTATGTGAAAGTGGACTTTTCTAACACAAATTTTCTTAGAGTATTTTGTCTGAATCTCTCCTTTGAATTTACCACATTCATGCTTGTCCCATATTTATGTGTATGCTTGTCTCGCTGTCATTTTTCATCTTAGCATTCCTACTGCAGAGCACAAGGCCTTGCCCATAGTAGGAGCTTAAATGAAAGAATGATTGAATGGATGGGCATTGAAGTATCATTGTATTTATCCATTGATCTATGGTTATAACTGTGAAAACTTTCCCCTTTTCCCCTCCTTTGAACTCTTTAAATAAAGTGGGGATATTTGGCCAACTATGCTGGTTATTTTTCTGCAAGGTTTCTGATGGCTGTCAGGGGGCAGTTCTAGGAAATCATGGGGGACGTGTGTGTGTGTGTGTAAGGGGGGAAGGGAGACAGACAGAGACAGAGAGAGGAAGGGAGGGAGAGGAAGGGGAGGGAAGGAGAGTTTGCCCAGTAGGTAGCTGATGCCAGTGACAGGACTAAGGCTGAGGCTAGCCTCCCTCATTCATTGTTCTGGCCTGACCCTCCACAGCTGGATCCTAATGCTATCTCAAACAGTGCCACAGGCAATGTGACCAACAGTATCATCAAGCAATGGTGCACCACCAAGGAGATGGTAAGGATACATCCTAGGTCAAGCAGACCCCTATCTCCCAGGCATCATGTGTCAAAGACAATCAACTTCCTTAGGGTTCCTCTAGCCCAAGGTTCTTTCAACCTGAGGTCCATGAATTCAAGGGGTCCATAAACTTGAATGGGAAAAATTATATTTTTATTTTCATTAATCTCTAATTGAAAATTTAGCATTTCCTTCCATTTAAAAAATACCATTCTGAGGAGGTTTAACCAGATTGCCACTGTCTATCCTGGCCTTCTGACCCCAGACCCCTTCCTAATATAGTTCTGATCCCTGACCCTTACTAACTCTGACCCCAAACCCAGCTTATATACCCTGACTCTCCCAGTGTTGCCCTCTGACTCATTCCTAATCCAAATCTGTGACTTTCACCTCTCCTGTGACCATCTGACTCTAACCCAGGCTGTGGAGACCATTCCTGTGAGGAACAGTAGTGCATGCAGTATGCAGTTCTGCTTCCCCTGTGGGATCCAGTTTTGCCAAGAGAGGAATGTCACAGTCAACATGAAGCCCTGTGAGAAATATCCCTCTTTGAACATCTCCTTGACTCCCTTCCTCATCCCTAAAGGCCCCTTTTCCAACCCTCTCCCAGTCTTTGCTGATCCACATGTCACTGGGGTTGGGGTATGCCTCCCTTAGGTCACCACCTTTTTGTGGGATCATCCCTTACTGACCTGGCCATTGGCTTCATTCTTCTGGCTGGCTCTTTACTGACCCTCTGCTCTGGCCTGGTCCTCATTGTCCGCCTACTCAACTCCATCCTTCGTGGCCAGATTGCTCAGGTTATTCGAAAGGTCATCAATGCTGGTGAGGGGGAACTGGGATTGGAAGGGAGGGGGCAGTTGGAGAGGGTGGTATGAAAGGCAGGGGCAGAATAAGAGAGAGGAGCCACCATTGAAGAGGGGAACATAGGAGAGAGAGATGGGGATTGGAGGGAGTTAGTTTAGAGACTGAGAAAGGAAGCAGAAAAATCAAGGTGGCACGGTGTGTTGGTAAGAATATAGGATTTTTTGAATCAGGAAACATGGGCTTAAGCTCTCTGCCACTAAACCTACTCTGTGAGGTTGGGAAAGTTACTTGACCTCTCCGAGGCTCATCTGTACAATGAGGATGATAGTAACTGAGCGATCTATCTTGAAAGATTTTAGTGAGAACCAAAAATAATAATGTAAAAAAAATCATGAAACCTAAGGTGCAATGTCTGAAATTATTTCTATCATTATTACTGTTAATACTGGTAATATACTGTTACTGGTTTGGTGAATGTGGTCATTCTCTGAGCCTCAGTTTCCTTATTGACAAAAATGGGGAAAATAATGCAGTGACTACCTTTATGGGGCTGCTCTCAGGAAAGTGCTTTACAAACTGTAAAGTGCTATGTAAATTGCAAATTCTGTTATTAACATTTTTATGATAACTTTGATGTCTCCTGCAGAATTCCCTTTCCCCTTTGGATGGCTCAGCGGCTACTTGGCCATTGTGGTTGGTGCTGTTATGACCTTTGTGGTCCAAAGTAGCAGCGTCTTCACTGCTGCTATTGTGCCCCTGATGGGTAAGTAGAGGGGCTTCGCTGTGCCAGTGAGGATGCTTGGGATGGGTTGGGAAAGGCATGTGAGCTCCTGGTTCAATTCAATTTAGTTCAGCTCAATAAACACTTACTAATTGCCCATTAAGTAGAAGACACTATACTAGGTGCTGACGATAGGAAGACAAAAAATGCCAGTTTCTGTCCTCATGGAGCTTACATTCTCCTAATTTCATGTCTACAGATAAGTAAATCCAAGAAACTTGGAGCAGCACTGACAATGGGAGTTGATGGGTGGGAAGGCAAGGAAGTCCAGACCAGAACAGATTGTATCTGGGAGCTGAGTTGAGCCTTGAAGGGAATTAGAGATTTTAGGAGGCAGATTCAGCAGAGAGTGAATAAAGATGGGCAAGACAGATATTCCTGTGCCAAGATGCTGGGACAAGAGATAGAAAGTTGAATTAGAGAACAACCAATAGACCAATTTGGCTGGAATAAATCAGGAAAGGAAGAAATGGAAATAAAGAGGTCTTTTAGGAAGCTTTTCAATAGTTCATTTGATTGGTGATGAGAGTCAAAACTAGGGTGTCCTTGGGAATGGGGTGAAAAGGGCAACCTGAAGAGATGTTGTAGGGTATAGAATTAATAAGACTACTGAGATAAGATGGAAGCAGAGATGGTGAACTTGGGTAACAGCAAAAGTGGTGGTATCTCAACAAGAACAGGGAAGTTTGGAAAAGAGATGGGCTTTGTGGGGAGGACAGTGAATCCCTTTTTGGACATGCTGATTTTGAGATACTGATTATATACGTCGGTAGGGGTTTCTAGCAGCTAGTTGAGGAACAGCTATTAAAGTTCAGGCAAGAGTTTGGGGCAAATGTATATTCATTCATTCATCAAGCCCTTCTTAAGCATTTAGGAGATACAAAAACAAAAACTAAACAGTTCCCGTCCTTTAGGATAGATATAGATACTGAAGAGATGTAGATTTGGGAATCATGTTTGTTGTAAAGATGCTAAATGAGTATGTGGGCTGATGCGATCACCAAAAACAGGTGTAGAGAGGGAAGTGAAGAGCACCCAGGGTCAGCCTTCAAGAGACATCCAGCCAGAGTTGGGAGTTGGATGGGGATCCAGCAAAGGGGACTGAGAAGGAGTGGTCAGTTTGATAGCAAGAGAGCCAGAAAAGAGAATTGAAGTAAAAAAAAAAAGGGCAGAGTTAAAGGATGCAGAGAGGTCAAGCAGGATAAAAGTTGGAGGGGTAGGGCAGAGAGGAAACAATTGGATACAATAGTTATTGCTGGTAATATTGGAGAGGGCAATGAGGAGTGACAGGGTTGTGAATCAGAGTGCAAAAATTAAAATTCAAGTGTCAGTTCAGGAAATGGAGATACTGAACACAGATGACTTTTTACTAGGAGTTTGGCTGTAAAAAAAAAAAAGATATAAGATAATCTCTTAAGGGATTGAAAAGAGATTAAGGATGAGGAAGGCCTGGTCATGTGTGTACTCAACAGGGGAAGGAGAATGATAAAAGAGACAAGCTCCCACAGAAACACAAGTAGGGTGGGGGGGTGGCCTTAGACATCTTTCTCAGAGAATGGAACACAAGGGAAGAGAACAGGGTATGATGGTGAACATCTACACTTTCAAAAAAAAAAAAAGGAAATAAAATCCTTTGCTGAAGGGGTGAGGAAAGAAGGTGATATAAGGGACTTGAAGAGAGAAAATATGATTTCAACAACCATGGGGATGGTGACAGAGAATTAATCAGTGAAGGCTGCCATGCCATAGTGAAGGCTCAGTTGTGACTGGATAGTATAATTTTATAGTGGACTCAGGACCATTGTGTGACTTTCTCTAGCACAATGTAAGTAGGAATGGAGAAAAAAAGTGATGGGGATAACCCAGGTGTGGGGTTTGACAAGGTGTAAATGTCAACAAAACAAGAGGATTAGGAATTCAGTGTAGAAAGTGGTTCATAATTGAACTGATGCAAACAATACATCCAAGACAATAAAGGAAGCAAAGAGAAACCGGTCCAGGGGTTCTGATTAACAGACAATGAGGGATAAAGAGACTGAAGGCTGTAGTGAGAATGAAGATTGGATTCAGAAAGAAGCAAAGGTAGGGACAGAAAGATAAAAGGTCATGGTCAGAGAGGAATTTAATAGTTCAAGATCATGGAAGTAGTACAATAATGGGTGTTGAATAAATGCTTGTTGAATTAAATTAAATGGCTGGTGGTGAGATCTAAGGTTTGTCCCTCCCTATCGGTGCTGAGGTGGAGTGAAGATACAGGTTATA
The DNA here is from genome assembly GCF_028372415.1 of Notamacropus eugenii. Classification (NCBI taxonomy): domain Eukaryota; kingdom Metazoa; phylum Chordata; class Mammalia; order Diprotodontia; family Macropodidae; genus Notamacropus; species Notamacropus eugenii. The sequence continues at coordinate 494,121,949 of NC_092872.1, read as the reverse complement.
GAAGGCAAGAGAACTAAGGATCTGGGAACCCAGGGTATTTTAGGGGGGCACTGAAGTCTCTGGGTAAGAGGGCAGAGACTGGAGTAGAAAGACTGGATTAGGTACTGAATTTCTTGAGGAAGCAGGGAGAACGACACAGAGGCTGACAGGTAACTGGGACCAGGTCCTAGACAGGGTGATATTGATCGGCCTGGTGAATATCAAAAAAGAGAAGATGTCGCTGACGATGACATGAAAAAGATGATGATGTCTAGAAGAGACAGTGAGGTATAGTAAGATTTTTTTTCTTTTGAGATTAGGACTCCCTATCTTGCTAATCTGGGAGTAAAGTGGTCACTTGATCTGATTCCCAATATTGATCAACACAGAAACTTTAACTTGTTTAGTTTTCCCCATTGAGCCCCTTTCCCTACCCTCAGCCTAGTGCCATCTGCTCCTGAGAGCTCGTTATATTAGTATCAGACAACTAATCCCCTTAGTATGTATGGGGTTTAGTCCTACTGCAACTCAAAACTCCTAAACTCAGGCAAGCAAGAGAATCACATTCCTCAGCAACAGGGACTACAGGCATGCACCACCACACTCAAGTGCGAAAATCCTTCTCACTCCTATTGGCACAGAATTTGGGGGCATGACAAAAGAAGTACCTAATAATGGAGGGGGTGAACAGGGAGGGAGCCAATTTTCCTGGAGTTCGAGAAGTTGGAAGAAATGTGAGAGGAAGATGTAAGGGATAAAGTGATAGGAGAGGGGTCCTAGACTGTAGTGTCTGTATAAGGAGAGAGCTCCAAAAACATGGTATAGTCTTGTAAAACTAGCTTCATGAATACTAAAGCTCAGTTTTCATGAAGAACGTTATGAAAAGGTTTGGTGTGTCTGTGTGTGTGTGCATGTGTGTGCGTGCGTGTGTGTGTACTGGGGTGTGCTTTGCTACAAGAAAGATCAAATAAGGGATGGATCCGTTGCTTGAACAGGATGGTAATCAATGATAGAGAAACCATAAAACTGCTCCATTCTTGTTCTATTTCTGTATTCTCTACCAAGAAAAATGATCTTTGGACAGAAAAATAGATGAGTAGGCGATGCCCCTAATAAGTAGGGACGTAGTAAATTTGCCTAGCTACCCTTGATGAGTTTAAGCCACCTGGTTTTCATGAGCAATGTTCCGTGAGGACCAACGTGAGTCACTCTGAAAGATGGAGAGAGTCAAAGCCCTCCTTGACCTAGAGAAGGCCAAAGTTTATCCTGATTTTCAAAGAAAGGGAACAGAATGGATTTTACAAACGATCAGCAACTGGCTTGACTTAAATTCTGGACAGAACTACAGAATGCACTTTTAAAGGGGACATCTAGAAAAGGCATCGACGATCGCAGAGAACATGGTTTCATCATGAACAGGCTTTGCCCGGCAAAACTGATTCCCTTTTTGACAGTTATGAAACTAGTAGCACAGGGAATTACCAAAGTTTTAACAAAGCATTTGAAAAGGTATCTCATGATATGTTTGTGGATAAGATCGAAATGCACAGACTAGACAGGGGTTCTTAACCTTTTTGTGTGTCATACATCCTTCGGGCAATCTGGTAAAACCTATGGACCCTCCTTTCCAGATAATGTTTTTAAACGTATAAAATAAAAATACACAGGATTACAAAAGAACGCAATTATCCAGAAACGACTGAATGCCTAGATCCAAAGAGGCAGACAGTTTGATATCAATGTGGAAGGAGGTGTTTAGTAGAGGGCCCTCAGTGCCTAGATCTTTGCTATAGAATGTTCCCTTTTTTCCTTGGTGACTAGCCTTGGATTTGCAAGGTATGTCATTTGGGGTTGCACTTTTAGTTCCTTTGGTTTTTGAATGTGCCCAGTGGAGTCAAATTCAATCAAACTCAAATAGAAACAGATCCCTCTGGGCTGCATATTGAATTAGAAAACCCCAAATGAACATTATTATGCTATGTGGTATTTTTACTTATTTTGTTAAACGTTTTCCAATTACATTTTAATTTGGTTGGGCTGCACTCAGAAGTTTTGCTAGTCTGCAGACTGAAAGTTTGACACCTCTGTGTTAAACCATTCCTTTCTGCCATTTCTAGTGGATGTACAATAATTTTGTATTTATTTGAATTTCCTGTCCTTCATATCTGAAGGTCTTTATCTTGACCACTTATAGAATTTGTCATTAGAATTGTTCCATTTGACCACCATGTGTCTTAGACTTTGAAGTGTAGGGTTTTGTTTTGTTTTCCGGAGACAATTTGTGGATTCTTTTAATTGTCCTTTATTTTCTATATCCAGACCTTTGGGGCAGTTTTCTTGTATTATTTCCTTCATTATAGTGTTCAGCCTTTTTTATTTGTCATATTCTTCTGGGAGATTTATGATCCTTAAGTTGTTTCTGCATATCCTGTCTTCAAGGTCAATGACTTTGGCTTGTGTAGAGATCATGTGTTCTTTTAACGTGGTTGTATTTTGCTTCTCTTTTTGCCAGATTTCTCTCCATTTCAGTATTCCTTCATTCCAAATCTGTTAAATATCTTTTTCTTCCTTGGGGAAACTCTATATTGTGCATTCAACCTTTTCTAACCGCCAATTGGGTATTTTATTACTTACAATGACAGCTATAACTTAATTCCTCATTTCTTCTCTAATGGATTTCATTTCTCTTTTGAACCATTCCTGAATTTCCTTGTTTTGATTCCACAGAATTCTGTGTTTCCTCAGGTATTCTTTTTTTTTTAATTAAATTTATTTATTTAACTTTTAACATTCATTTTCACAAAACTTTGGGTTACAAATTTTCTCCCCTTTTATCCCCTCCCCCCCCAAACACCAAGCATTCTAATTGCCCCTATGACCAATCTGCTCTCTCTTCTATCATCCCTCTCTGCCCTTGTCTCCGTCTTCTCTTTTGTCCTGTAGGGCCAGATAGCTTTCTATACCCCTTTACCTGTATTTCTTATTTCCTAGTGGCAAGAACATTACTCGACAGTTGATCCTAACACTTTGAGTTCCAACTTCTTTACCTCCCTCCCTCTCCACCCCTTCCCTTTGGAAGGCAAGCAATTCAATATAGGCCAAATCTGTGTAGTTTTGCAAATGACTTCCATAATAGTTGTGTTGTATATAACTATATTTCCCTCCATCCTATCCTGTCCCCCATTACTTCTATTCTCTTTTGATCCTATCCCTCCCCATGAGTGTCGACCTCGAATTGCACTCTCCTCCCCATGCCCTCCCTTCTATCATCCCCCCCACCCTGCTTGTCCCCTTATCCCCCACTTTCCTGTATTGTGAGATAGGTTTTCATACCAAAATGAGTGTGCATTTTATTCTTTCCTTTAGTGGAATGTGATGAGAGTAGACTTCATGTTTTTCTCTCACCTCCCCTCTTTATCCCTCCACTAATGAGTCTTTTGCTTGCCTCTTTTATGAGAGATAATTTGCCCCATTCCATTTCTCCCTTTCTCCTCCCAATATATTTCTCTCTCACTGCTTGATTTCATTTTTTTTTAAGATATGATCCCATCCTCTTCAATTCACTCTGTGCACTCTGTCTCTATGTATGTGTGCGTGTGTGCATGTGTGTGTGTGTAATCCCACCCAGTACCCAGATACTGAAATGTTTCAAGAGTTACAAATATTGTCTTTCCATGTAGGAATGTAAACAGTTCAACTTTAGTAAGTCCCTTATGACTTCTCTTTGCTGTTCACCTTTTCATGGTTCTCTTCATTCTTGTGTTTGAAAGTCAAATTTTCTTTTCAGCTCTGGTCTTTTCATCAAGAATGCTTGAAAATCCTCTATTTCATTGAAAGACCAATTTTTCCCCTGAAGTATTATACTCAGTTTTGCTGGGTAGGTGATTCTTGGTTTTAGTCCTAGTTCCTTTGACTTCTGGAATATCCTATTCCATGTCCTTCGATCCCTTAATGTAGAGGCTGCTAGATCTCGTGTTATCCTGATTGTATTTCCACAATACTTGAATTGTTTTTTTCTAGTTGCTTGCAATATTTTCTCCTTGACCTGGGAACTCTGGAATTTGGCCACAATGTTCCTAGGAGTTTCTCTTTTTGGATCTCTTTCAGGCGGTGTTCTGTGGATTCCTTGAATATTTATTTTGCCCTCTGGTTCTAGAATCTCAGGGCAGTTTTCCTTGATAATTTCATGAAAGATGATGTCTAGGCTCTTCTTTTGATCATGGCTTTCAGGTAGTCCCATAATTTTTAAATTGTCTCTCCTGGATCTATTTTCCAGGTCAGTTGTTTTTCCAATGAGATATTTCACATTATCTTCCATTTTTCCATTCTTCTTGCTTTGTTCTGTGATTTCTTGCTTTCTCATAAAGTCCTTAGCCTCCATCTGTGCCATTCTAATTTTGAAAGAACTATTTTCTTCAGTGAGCTTTTGAATCTCCTTTTCCATTTGGCTAATTCTGCTTTTGAAAGCATTCTTCTCCTCATTGGCTTTTTGAACCTCTTTTGCCAATTGAGTTAGGCTAGTTTTCAAGGTGTTATTTTCTTCAACATTTTTTTGGGTCTCCTTTAGCAGGGAGCTGATCTGCTGTTCATGCTTTGACTTCATGTCTCTCATTTCTCTTCCCAGCTTTTCCTCTACCTCTCTAACTTGATTTTCAAAATTCTTTTTGAGCTCTTCCATGGCCTGAGCCCATTGGGTGGGCTGGGACACAGAAGCCTTGATTTCTGTGTCTTTTCCTGCTGGTAAGCATTGTTCTTCCTCATCAGAAAGGAAGGGAGGAAATGCCTGTTCACCAAGAAAGTAACCTTCTATAGTCTTATTTCTTTTCCCTTTTCTGGGCATTTTCCCAGCCAGTGACTTGACCTTTGAATATTCTCCTCACACCCACCTCGCCTTCTGATCCTCCCAGCCAGCGTTTGGGGTCTGAGATTCAAATGCTGCTTCCAGCCTTAGGGCTTTTGGCGGGGGCAGGGCTGCTATCCAGTGTGAGATTAAGTTCAGGTGCTGAGGTCTGGGCAGGGCCACCTCTCAGGCTCAGTTCCCTCAGGGGGTTTATGCACAGACCTTCCACAATGGATCCAGGCTCCTGCCCCCTTGGGGAGCCCCGGTCTGCAGCCGCCTCTCAGCTTCTACCTCCCAGGGGGGCCTGAGTTATGGGGGCACCCCACTCCCCTCTTGACCCGCCAAAGAGACTCTCACCAATCCCTGTCACCTGTGGGCGGAGGGACTTGTGCGGCCGCTGGAGATCCCGTCCCTGAAGCCTGCTCGGATCTGTACGTCTTGGTGCCGCGGCCGCAGCAGGTCTGGGCTGGGCTCCGCGTCTGCAGCGCGACGGACCTTTTGCGAGAGGTTTGCAGGTCCCTCTGTGGGTGGAGGGACCCGCGTGGCCGCTGGAGATCCTGTCCCTGAAGCCCGCTCAGATCTTTTCCTCTCGGTGCCGTGACCGTGGCAGGGCTGCACTCAGCTCCCAGTCCCAGCGCCCAGTCCACAGCGCGAAGGACCCCCCGCGAGAGGTCTGCAGGTCTCTCTGGAACAGAAATCTCCCTCGCTCCAGTGCTCCACGGCCTCCGGGTGCAGAACCCGCCGTGAGTTACTTCCCTGTAGCCGTTCTATGGGTTGTGGGTTTGGAGCTATGTGTATGTGCGTCTTTCTACTCTGCCATCTTGGCTCCGCCCTCTTCCTCAGGTATTCTTGAGGTTGTACAATGGATAGAGCACTGAACCTGGAGTCAGGAAGACCTGAGTTCAAATTTGGCCTCAGACCCTTACTATCTGTATGACCCTGGGCAGGTCACAACTTCTGTCTGCCTCAGTTTTCTCATCTCTTAAATTGGGATAATGATAGCTCTTGCCTCCTAGAATTGTTGTAAGGATAAAATGAGACAATAATTTTAAGGGACTTTGTGAGCCTTAAAGTACTATACAAATGATACCTTTCATTGGTTAACTGTCATTCGCCTTGCAATGTTTATTAAGAGAGCTCTGTAATCTCTCTGAGGGCTTATTATTCATATTTCTAGGTTTCCCTTTATTAAGATTTCTTCCTCTTGAGATCTTTGGTGTTTCAACCTTTGTCTTTATATTTCCCTGTCATCCACTTTCTGATTTCTCTCCCTTCCCTGGAGGGTACATTGCTGAGGCTGGACTATGAGGCTCCATTGATCCCTTTCCACATAGGGGGACTTAGGTTTCACGGGCCTCTGTCCTTGTCTTTGATGGCCTTTTAGGGAACAGGACTGGCCCCAGCTAAGTTTCAGTCCCCTTTCCTTCAGGTCTGGCACAACCATTCATACTGGCCCAAACCCTAGTTCCTTCCTTGACTCTTCTGTTTTCTGGATGAGTTGAATCAATATCTTCCACTTTTTTCACAGTAGAGAGAAGGTGTAGAATCTGTTCCTAACAGTTTCTATAGCAGGCAGAAGGTAGTACTCATTTCCCCCTTTCCCTTCCCTCCTCCTCACATAGTGGAAAAAAATGTGTATTTGAGGAGGGAGATGGGCAGGGGGATGAGGTGTGCCCGAAAAGTCTTTGTAGTGACAGGAGATTCTAATATGGGGCTCCAGATCCAGGCTTGTGGGGCAGGTCAATTAGTGTGTCCTTGCTGGAAGGATGGAGGTTTGTGGTGAGTACTTTAAAGATTATTACTCTACAATGCTAATTCATAGGGATTTTTATCATGTCAAAGTTCTTTCTTTTTTGTCCTGTGGGTCCAGCTGTAACTGTTGTATACCTGGTGCACAATTGCCTTTTATTTCTTTGAGAATTAGTGGGAATTCGGGAAGATGTTCAGTTTGCTATCCTGTTGGTCTCATGGCTAGAAAGTTGTACTTTTGCTTTGTAACATTTCTCCAATTATTCGCAGAAAGGAATGGATGTTTGCTTATCACATTTGTAGAGAGTTCTTCAAGCTGGGAAGAATTGCTACACATTGGATGACAACTTCAGGGTTCAAAAAAATCCAGACAGACCAGAACACTGGGCCAAATCAAAATGAAAAGGGGTAAATATAAAATACCTGGGCAGCAAGGTGGTGCAGGAAGACTCTTATCTTCTAGATTTCAAATTCTGTCTCAGACACTTACTAGCTGATCCTGAGCAAATCACTTAACCCTGTTTGCCTCAGTTTCCCTATCTGTAAAATGAGCTAGAGAAGGAAATGGCAAACCACTCTAGTATCATTGCCAAGAAAACCCAAAATGGAATTACAAAGAGTCATACGTGACTGAAATGACTGAACAAGAATAAATGTAAAATAAAATATTAGGGTTCACACATCAACACCAAAAGTGTGAGACTGAGAAAATGTGGCTACGTCGTAGTTCATCTGAAAAACCTCTGGGGAGTTTTAATGAACTATACAATATGATTCTATAGGGTGATTTGGCAGCCCCCCCCCACAAAAGTTAAAGCAATCTTAGCCTGCAACAAGAGGAGCACAGTGTCCAGGACTAGGGTAGCGTGAATTCCTCTGTATTCTGCCCTCATCAGAACACACCTATAGTTCTGTGTTTCATTCTGAGCACGTCTTAGATAGGACATTCATAAACTGGAAAGGGTCCGAAGAAAAGCAGCAGAGAAGATGAGGGGCCTTGGGTTTGTGCCATATGAGGATTAGTTGAAAAAACTAGGGGTGTTTACCCTGGAAAAACTGAGACTTGGGGGTGGAGGTGGGCATGATAGTTGTCTTCAGGTATTTGGCTGTCATGTGAAAAAAGGGATTATGACACTTGTTCTGCTTGAGTGCGGTTCCCAAAGTTCAGAACTAGGAGCAATGGGTGAACTCTGCAGAGGAAAAATTAGGCCTGATATAGGGGGTAACTTCCCAACAGTTATAGCTACTCAAAAATGGAAAGGGTCTGGGGCAGCTAGGAGGTGGAGTGAATAGAACCCTAGCCCTGGAATCAGGAGGACCTGAGTTCAAATTCAGCCTGAGACACTTATTAGCTATGTGTCCCTGGGGAAATCACTTAACCCCAATTGCCTCCAAATGAAAAAAAAAAACAAAACTGGAATGGGCTACTGTAGAAGTAGTGGCTTCCCCCTTAAGGGTCTTGTCTTCAAGGAAAAGTTGGATGGCCTCCTGTTAGGTGTGTTGTGTTTACATATGGGTTAAATTAGATGGTCTCTGAGGTCTCTTCCAACTCTAAGATCCTGGGACAGTAACTCTCAATCATAGGAATTAGGGGAGGATGGAGTGGGAGTGTGCTAGCCATAAGCTAAGGAAAATATTAAATGACTGATATTCCCTCCCTCTAGGTCTTATAATGAAGGAAGGTGCAGCAAAGAGACTTGGTCCAGAATTTCAACAGTAAATACCTGTGATGGGGTCCCCAGGGCCCTTCTGAACTGGCACTTCCTTTGCTTCATCCCAGGGGAACAGGGTGATGCACACACAGAAAATTCTGAATCATCTGATTGCAGAATTTGAAAGTTAGAAAGGACCTCCATGGTGGTCTAGTAATGCACAAAGAAAGAGGGGGAGCTAGCTACCTCTCAAAGCAGTTTGTTTTATTTTTTAACTGCTCTGAGTGTTTAGGAGTTTTACCTTTCAGGTCCAAATTTGCTTCTTTGTAACTTCCACCTGTTACTTCTGGTTCTGCCCTCTGGGGCCAAACAGAATGAATCAAATAATCCCCTTTCCACATGATAGCCCTTCAAATATTTGAAAACAGCTAGCATGTGTCTCCCCCCGCCCCCATCTTCTTTTCTCCAGGCTAAATATTTCCCAGTTCCTTCCAACAATGCCCATATGACATGGCCTTAACCCTGCTTAACCCACAGCTCTGTACTATACTAGCTTCTTTTTTTTCCTGGAAATTCTCATTATCGATATACTTAAACTGTGTCAGCTAGAACTTAACAGAGTGCTGTTCCAGATGAAACCTGATCAGGGTAGAGAACTACCAACTTCTACTACTAGTACTTCTTCTCTTTTCCTCCTCCTCCTGCTTCTACATTTTGATGCTTGAAGTCCATTAAAACTCCCAAATATCTTTAGATAAACTGCCATCTGACTTAATACTTTCCTCACCTTCCACCTGTAGTCCATAGGCTCTGAGCTACTTTGCCAAACCACATTTGTTCTAATGGGTCAGGTCCCCAAAGTGAGCCTAAAACTTTTCTTGGGGTTCTAATGGCAAAACCCCAAAAGGTTGAAGACATCTAATACTCATTGCTATTGAGCCCTTATCTGAAGTGTTCCTGTCAATATCAATGCTTGATTAACATCTCCCCAATATCAACTGACCACTTGATCTCTCCTCCATATGAATAAACCAACTAATACCAATTTGCTTTCACTAAACAACTTTTATTGAGAAGGTATAACAAAAGCTGAAAGTACAACAGCCTCCTGAACCTGGAACACTCACTTCTCTCCACACATCCACTCATCCCTCAGAGAGAGTGAACTCCAACACAAAGTGATAACAATTGGGAGTGGCAGAGACGATGGACAAATCACTCTTGCTTGAAGGATATCATGTATTGACTGCTAAGTCAATTCATTGTTAGATTGGGTCCAGCAGGTCTCTTCTCAGGGCTGGCTCCTCATTGGACACAAGTGCTGCTGCTCCTGGCAGATTCTGCTTTGGATTCTAGTCTCTGGACTTCTGGTAGCTCTTGTACCTTTTGAAGCTCACATGAGATCATACATGGGTCATTTCTGACCCCAATACTTATTTGTCTAAGACCAGAAAAGACTGTAGAGATAAAGAGGTGGCACCATGTATTCATGGTGAGGTGGGAAAAGAAGGCAGTCATCAGCAGGAAGCAGGCCACAGCCACTAACAGAGCTGCTACCTCTCTCCTAACCCAGAGGTTTACAGCAGTGTTTTCCTTTGTTTGATGTTAGCAAAAAAAGGAATTTACCCATCAGTTTCGAGACTTCTGTATGCATACTCAATTTTGGTTCAGTATCTAATTAAAAGGCTTTTAAATTTACTTTTTGGTCACCATACCATAAACAGACAGGAAACAGCCAAGAACATACCTGTGCACTCAGTTCAGTCATTTTTCAGTTGTATCTGACTCTTCATGACTGTGTTTGGGGTTCTCTTGACAGAGATACAGGAATGGTTTTCCATTTCCTTCTCCAGACCATTTTACGGATGAGGAAACTGAGGCAAATAGGGTTAAGTGACTTGCCCAGAGTCACATAGCTAATAAGTGTCTGAGGCCAGATTTGAACTCAGAAAGATGAGTCTTCATGACTTCAGGTCCAGGATTCTATCCACTGCACCACTTAGAGCCGTACATACCTGTGTATACTTTGAAACAAGTAATGGGCCCCTCTCTCATACTTCTAGAAGTAAGCTCACCAAGTTGGGCATAGATTTGGTCCTTAGAGCTTACTTATGAATAAATTTTTTTATAATACTAAAGTATACAAATTTCCATTTATTCTTATTGAATTTCATCTAACTTGATTCAGTCCAATACTCTAACCTGTAAAGATCTTATTGGATCCTGATGCTCTCATCTATTGTGCTAGCTATCCTACCCAGTTTATATCATGTACATTTATTAAGCATAAAATCTTTGCTATTCAAATCATTGATCAAAAGATGTTAAGTAACACAGGACCAATTACAAATTCCTGGGCTTTTACGCTGGAGAACTCCTGCCACATTGACGTTGAACCACTAACAACTACTCTTTTAGTATAGTTCTCTAATTCTGAGTCATCTAATTGAATTATTGTCTAGTTCACATCTCTCCACCTTCCTCACTAGAATAGTATGAGTAAGTTACTTTATTTAGAACTCTACTAAAGTTCAAGTAAACTCTAGAGAATTTCCCCTATCTACCAGTTTGGTAATACTGTCATAAATTGAAACGAGATTAGTCCACCATAACCTGTTATTGAAGAAATCACTCTGGCTCTCTGTATTGTTACTGATTTCCTTCTCCAGATATTCATTCATTATCTGTTTAATGACCTTTTCCAGAATTTTCTCCAGATTCAATGTCAATCTCATTTGACTGTAGTTTAAAATCATTCCCTTCTTTTTTGAAAACCAGAAAAACATTTCCCTTTTCTCTAATCCCATGGTTCCTCTTTTATTTTCCATGATCTTTCAAGTGTTATTGACCTTGGTTCAGCAATCACACCTGTCAGTTTTTTCAGTACCTAAAGATGTTGTTCACCTGGACCAGATAACTCAAATGTATCAAGGGCAACTGGGTATTCTCGACATTAGACGAGATATTAAATCTCCTTACTTATCTTGGATATTAACTCTGTTAGCTATTTTTGTTCTGTCAGTTCCAGTGCAAAGGTCATTTGGCAAAGAAATAAGAATTGAGCAACTCTGTTCTCTCCTTAGTTTATCATCCTCCCATTCATTCTTTGATGTACCCTTTTCTTTCAGTAGAGTTTTCTTCAGCTTTCCTTCCTATCCACAGCTCGTTGCAACGTTTAACAATTCTTGGCATTTGTTTTTTCAAGACCACATCATGTTCTTCAGTCCATAGCCTGTTATCTGGCCTTGTTTCTGTTTTCTTTATATTTCTTTTTAAAAATTTAAATTGTTTGGTGAGTTCCTTGTGCATCCACATCATTCTCTTTAGATAAATAATTTTTTTCATTTTCATTTGTTTCATCTGACTTTATTCTTATGCAGCTTCTAGGCTATCTTCCCCTATTGACTTTTAGTCCATTTTTTGTCATCTGCACCCTTAAGATCTGCTTTCCCCAAATCCAGGGAGCACATTAGACTATGCTCAGATTTCCTCACCTCTATCAAAAACTCCAGGAGAGAGTAGTCATTTTTCTCCATTTTCCCTATTGTTCCCACCCTTCCTGTTAGTGAGAATTGGATCCAGAATAGAATTTCCTCTTGTTGGCTCCTCCACATTTTAAAGGATGGAGTTATCACTAAGGCAAGTCAAGAAGTTATTAGTGTTTCTGGATTCATTAGGAGAAAGAGCTCCAAGAAAAGTCTAGATCATTAAGTCCTCTACCAATGCTAAATTATAAGTCTGTGCCAAGCTTGTAATCCATTTCCCAAACTACTCATCTATTTACTCTTCATTTCCAGGTGGCTTGTAGTATATACTGCAATAATCAATTCACTTCTGTTTTTCCCCTCTATCGAGGAGAATCACCCAAATACTTTTCCTTCACTTAAATACCCTTTACACAACTTCCTCCTCTGATGTCTGGATTTCCTCACATAACTTCTTTATATTCAGTACTACCCCCATCCCACCTTTTATCTATCCTCTTTATGAATATGCAATATCTTTCTAGAACCTTAGTCTACACATCAGTTTAATCACACAAGTCTCAGCAATATCTATGAGGTCAAATATGCTAAGACTTCTAATTTCTCCTTTTCCCACCTAAACTTTGGGCATTTGTGTAGACATTAGATGCCATAGGTTTAATTATTGACTCTCTTCTTGGATTTTGAGTCTTATGAACATCTGGGCAATTGCCATTCTTTCTTTATTATAGCTTCTCTCTATGATATCTAGCTTGTGGTATATACATGGATAATCTTTTTTCTCTCTCATCTCTTTTTGGCTTAAAGATCTTTGGATTAGATTTGTAAGATACCCAGTAAATACACTCTTACCAGTCTTGGTTAGGTGTGCTCTATCACTTCCTGGGAATCCATCATCCTGATATTTTAAACAGTGGTCCAGAAGTCCAGGTCCCATTCTCAGATACCACCTTCCCGACCAGTTATTCACTTTCCAAATTAACTTTTCTTTTTTTTCATCCCTTACCTTCAATGGCAACAGTGAGAAAATATAACCTGTGCCTCTGTGGTCTTTAGTTTCTTGCCCAAGACTTCATGATGGTTGGCAATACTTTTTAGATTCCTTTTGACTGTATCATCCATGGCTATGTGAATCATCAGTGGGGAAGAGTCATCTGTTCTGTTAAGTCTTGAGAGGTTCTCCTATTAGGCCTTGGATATGTGCCCTGGGAAGACAACAGATCTGCTGTTGCCCCTCTCAGGTCCACAAAAAGACACCTCAGGACCTCTGAGAGAGCAGTTACCCAATAAAGCCACATTTTCTTCTTCCTCTGATCCTCAGTGAGAGATCTCTCACCTGATGCTTTCTGGGATTCTATGACATCATCCTTGAGAGGACATACAGCTGCTTCCTCCCCAAAGCATCCAGATCCTTCCTCTTCTGGAAGAGCCCCAAATCTATTTTTAAGCTCGAAGTGTACAGCTGTACTTTCCCTTTCTCCTCTTTGCAACATTAATATCATAACAGAAATCAAATCTTCCTTCTTCCACCTCTGAGCTTCCACTGCCCCCCCCCACTTTTTCCTCACTGAAAACATTTCTGTTTTCTTTAGAAATATTTCATTGTCCCTAATAGCCTGAAATGAGGGGACAGGTTCTTCCAATCAATTTATCTTCTCTCCCAGGAGGGAGATCAGCCTACTCCTGGAATACAGATTACAGTCACTCAGCTGGGCAGCAATGCAGACCTTATTTACACATTTTTACCTACTCTGCACTCTGGTTGAGATTTTCAGCTGTTTTTCTTTTAAACTACTTGTAGATTATTTACACTTCACCTGATTAAAACCTTTATTGTCTATTATCTCATTTTAATAACTTAACAACCCTATTAAACTTCCTTTCCTTGTAGTCGCAATCACAGCTACACAGCTAAACCTCATCTCCTCTTGTGCCTTGAATCAACCTGTTTCATCCATTTTCCCCATTAGCTAATCCACTCTGTCAATTTGCTTTACACACTGATTTGTCAGATTTATTCCGATTGCCTTTTCCTACTTGCTTTGTCTTATACTGTCAACTACCTTTTTTTTCTTTTTGGGTTTCCACCTTCAGATCCTGCTCCTGAAATCTCCTTGATACCCTGCTTTTGGAGGAAACACTTGACTCCTGGTCAGGATTGGTATGTGAGGCCCTACTCTTAGATGAGGCCTTATTTTTTCTATTTAATATTTTATTTTTTCCCCAATTACATGTAAAAACAATTTTAACATTTTTTTTTCAAATTTTGAGTTCCAAATTCTCTCCCTCCCTTACCCCTCATTGAGAAGGCAAGCAATTTGACACAGGTTATACATGTATAGTCATGCAAAACACATTTCCATGTAAGTCATTCTGTGAAAGAAAACACCGACAAAAAAAAAAACAACCTAGTAAATAAAAAGTATTTTTGATCTATATTCAGGCTCTACTGGTTCACTCCCTGGATATGGACAGTAACTTTCATTATAAGTCCTACAGAATTTTATTGGATTATTGTATTTCTGAGAACAGCTAAGTTATTCATAGTAGATCATCATACAACATCGTTGTTACTATGTACAGTGTCCTCTTGGCTCTGCTCATTTCACTTTGCATCAGTTCATGTAAGTTTTTCCATGTTCTTCTGAGAGCATCCTGTTTATTATTTCTTATGGAACAATAGTATTCCATTATAATAATATACATCAGCTTGTTCAACCACTCCCCAGTTAATGGATGTCCCCTCAATTTCCCATTCTTTGCCACCACTAAAAGAGCTACTATAAATATTTTTTTACACATAGGTCCTTTGATTTTTGTTTTTTATCTCTTTGGGATACAGACCTAGTAGTGGCATTGCTTAGTCAGAGGATCTGCATGGTTTTATAGCCCCTGGGGCATAGTTCCAAATTGCTTTCCAAAATGGTTGGATCAGGGTACAATTTCACCAATAATAAGTTAGTGTTTTAATTTTCTCACATCCCCTCCAACATTTGTAATTTTCCTTTTCTGTCATATTAGTCAACCTGACAAGTGTGAGGTAGTAGCTCAAAGTTGTTTTTATTTGAATTTCTCTCAGAAATAGTAATTTAGAGTGTTTTTATATGACTACAGATAGCTTTGATTATTTTGTCTGAAAACTGCCTATTCCCATCTTTTTACCATTTATCAGTTGAGGAATGGCTCTTATTTCTATAAATTTGACCATTTTCTATATATTTGATAAGTTTTTATCGGAGAAATTGTAAAAAAAAAATTCACAATAACGATTACTAATTGTGTATTTTCATCCATTCTATTTCCCTGCATTTATCCTACACTCTCTCTCCTTTTACCCTGTCCATTCTGAAAAATGTTTTGTTTCTGACTTTTACCTCCCTCAAAATGCTCTCCTTTCTATCATCTCCATCCTACTTCTCTTATACCCTTCTCTTCCTACTTTCCTGTATGGTATTCCTCAACTGAATGTGTATATTATTCCCTCTTTGAGCCAGTTCTGATGAGAGTAAGATTCATGAGCTCCCCTCCTTGCTTCCCCCATTTTCCCCTTCACTGTAAAAGTCTCTTTCAGGCCTCTTTTATGTCAGATAATTTATCCCACTCTACTTCTTCCTATCCCCTTCTCCCTGTGCATTCTTCTTTCTTATCTCTTAATTTTATTTTTTAGATAATCATACAGTCATATTCAACTCACTTTCTGTCTACATATACTCCTTCTAACTACCCTAATAATAAGAAAGATTTTGGGGATTACAAATATTATTTTCCCATGTAGAAATATAGAAAGTTTAATCTTATCAAATTCCTTATTATTTCTCTTTCCTGTTGACATTTTTTATGCTTCTTTTGTATCTTGTGTTTGCAAGTCAAATTTTCTATTCAGCTCTGGTCTTTTCATCAGGAATGCTTGAAAGTCCTCTATTTCATTGAATATCCATTTTTCCTCTGAAGGATTATACTCAGTTTTGCAGGGTGATTCTTGGTTGTAAACCCAGCTCTTTTGCCAGTCAGAATATCATATTCCAAGCCTCCAGTCCTTTAATATACAAGCTACTAAATCTTGTTATCCTGAGTATGGTTCCACAATATTTGAATTGTTTCTTTCTGGCTGCTTGCAGTATTTTCTCCTTGATCTGGGAGGTCTGGAATTTGACTATAATATTCCCAGGAGTTTTCATTTGGGGATCTCTTTCAGTACATGATTGATGGATTCTTTCAATTTCTATTTTACCCTCTGGTTCTAGAATGTCAGGACAGTTTTCCTTGATAATTTCTTGAAAGATGATGTCTGAGCTCTTTTTTTGATCATGACTTCTATGTGGTTCAATAATTCTTAAATTGTCTCTCCTGGATGTATTTTCCAGGTCAGTTATTTTTCCAGTGAGATTATCACATTTTCTTCTATTTTTTCATT
The DNA here is from genome assembly GCF_028372415.1 of Notamacropus eugenii. Lineage (NCBI taxonomy): Eukaryota > Metazoa > Chordata > Mammalia > Diprotodontia > Macropodidae > Notamacropus > Notamacropus eugenii. The sequence goes on along the minus strand of NC_092872.1, from coordinate 494,105,830 downwards.
ATTTTGATCTTATTTGATTGTTGCTTGATGTTTCATAAAGTCATGAGCTTCTACCTGCTCAATTCTAACTTATAAGGAATTATTTTCTTCAGTGAGTTTTTGTATCCCCTTTTCCATTTGGCCAATTCTGCTTTTCAAAGCATTCTTCTATTCACTGGATTTTTGTGTGCTTCTTTTACCATTTGACTTGTTCTCTCTTTAAGGTGTTATTTTCTTAAGTATTTTTTGTGTCTCCTTTACCAAACTGTTGACTTTTTAAAAAAATTATTTCCTTGCATCATTCTCATTTCTCCATCCATTTTTTCCTTTATCTCTCTTACCTGATTTTTAAAACCTTTTTTGAGTTCTTCCATGGCCTGAAATCAATTCAGATTTTTCTCTGAGGCTTTGGTTGAAGGAATTTTGACTTTGTTGTCTTCTGAGATATATGTTTTGATCTTTCTTGTCACCATAGTAAGTTTCTGTGGTCAAAATTTTTTTCTTTTGTTTGATCATTTTCCAGTTTATTTCTTGACTTTTAACTCTATGCTAAAGTGGGACTGTACTTTTCAAGTGGAGGGTGTGCTGCCCCAAGCTTTAGACTTTTTTGTGTTTTCAGAGGTAATTCTGGGAACCTAGTAAGTTTTGGGCTCTTCCAAGGTGGTATGATGTGGGGAGAGGTGTGTTTACTACTCTCCTATACTATGCATCGGTTTGTGAGCAACCACAAGCACTCTTCAACCCTGGAACTGTGACCAGGGTCCCTGCTTCCCTGTGGCCACAAGCTCTGCTGTGTTAGTGTTCCTCCTGACACTGTGACTAAGACCCAGGACTGTGACCCAGACCCAAGTATAGGCAATTCAACAGAGTTTGCCCCTGATGCCAGCAAAGGGACCCCTGTAAATCTCCTTCTTACATGTTGTTCAAATCCTGTACTGTCTGTGGGTTGAGGGGTCTGGAAACTGCCACTGCTTCCAATGACTCAGTTGTCCTGAGGCCTGCTCCTGGTTTGCTGGGGCCCATACTGCATTGGTGTGACCTGTGCAGGACTGTGCTCCTCTCTCACCATGGTGCAACAGATATTTCCTGTTGACATTCTAAGTTGTCTTGGGGCTGGAAAATTGTTTCATTCTTTCTTTTTTGTGTGTTCTGCTGCTCTAGAATTTGTTTAGAGTCATTATTTAAAGGTATTTGGAGGGGCCTGAGGGAGAGCTCAGACAAATTGCTCTACCCTATGAGCTCTTATCTTGAGGTACTTGAGCCTGGGCCTGTGATAACTGTAGAGGGCTGAGGAATTATTCTTTACCTCAGATGTTCTGGTGGGGCAGGGTTGAGTTGGGAGCTCTTTTACATGTGGCAACAGATTCAAAAAGCTTTCAATTCAGTACCTAGGTACTCAGTGGTAATGAAGTATAAAAGTATTATTTTTTGGATGATTTGGTGTGACCTCTAAAGACAGTTCCCTCAAGAGGACAACTTCATTTTCCCATGTACTGTAAAAAAGTAGGAAGGAATAAGTGCTAGATGAGGAGACTTGATGTCATGAGTAGCTCCCACTTGCCTGGGCACTTGTTTTGGGAAGAGAAATGCTGGGATAGGAGTTTGGCGCCAAGGATGGCCTTTTCTAGCCTGGGCATATAGTGGTAATAGAAGACTGAAAGAGAAGGAAGGAGGAGGTTTCTGAAGAAGGCAGGTGAAGATCCTTCTCTACCCCATTTATGTGTATAGGAGCACCAGGCTAGGTCCTTATGTGCTTTCTCCCAGAAGTGGCAATTCTTAGGTCCAGCCTCCAAGTGACTCCATGTTCTCCTCTAGGAGTTGGAGTGATCAGCATGGAGCGGGCATACCCCCTCTTCCTGGGTTCCAACGTTGGTACGACCACCACGACTTTGCTAGCTGCTCTGGCCAGTCCTGCTGACATGCTGCTCAGCGCTGTCCAGGTATCCTAGTGTGGCCGAACTTAGTACGCTATAGAGTCTCTCAATGCCCTTCTCCTATAGGAAAATCCTTTCCTTCGGTTTCCACTCGCAGCTTAGGGGCAGAATCTAGAAGGAGGGAAACACCAGACTAACAGTCACAGGACAGCACTAAGCCCTCAGGATGCCCCATTCCATATTTGATGTGGGCTTTCCCCACTGTGTGCAAAGTTTGACTGAGGAGCCTAGACATCTGAAAACCTCCATTTGTGCCATGAATTCTATCCCTATGAGCACTCATCTCTTCCTTCAGCATCTTCCATTTCTCCCTTTTCTCTGGCTCTTTTCCCTGTTGCTTATAGCTAGGCTCAAGTTTCCACAGTCACAAGAAAAACCTTTGCTTGATCCTACTACCACTTGTCTTTTTCCCTCTCTTTTGTTACCAAATTTGTCTTGCATATGACAGCATACTGAGGGGCAAGGATGAAAATGAGGCCCCAGACTTTGCCTGAACCTACCACTGAGTCACCCTTACCCAGGGCCAATCCCAATCTCATCAACCTCTTATCAGGCCTGGTTTGTTCCAGTTTATCATGAATTAATTAAGGAATTATCGAAACATCCTGCCTCATAATTATCAGGGAATATCCTGGGTGGGGCAGAGGTCCAAGAGAATGCCCTTAGTAACCCCTTGGCTAGGGCTGATTAAAAATAAGTAGAGCCTTTGTTCAACCCAGTCACCAGTGGCTCCCTCACCTAAGGTGTCATTGCACTCTGCTCTATTCTGTAAAATGCCCCTCTGCAGCCCCTCAAGCCTGGGGACCCTGGGGCAATAGCCCCTTTTGCTCTCATGTGAATGCATCCTTGCCCTTCAGAAACTGGTCATGGGTGAGCAATACTCTTTGTGGGGAATTAGCTGGAGATCCCTTTGAGAGGTCTATTCCCAGGTTATATCCTAACATAGATTTCCCCCTAGGTCTCACTCATCCACCTGTTCTTTAACATGGCTGGCATTTTGCTGTGGTACATAGTGCCCGCCTTCCGCCTGCCCATCCCTTTGGCCAAGAAGTTTGGGAATGTGACTGCCAGTTATCGCTGGGTGGCTGGTGCCTACCTGCTTTTCAGCTTCTTCTTGATACCCCTGGCAGTGTTTGGACTATCAGTGGCAGGAGCTATTGTGCTGGCAGCCGCAGGAGGGCCCCTCCTTGGACTCCTAGCCTTGGTCATCCTCATCAACCTGATGCAACGACACCACCCCACCTGGCTACCCCGTTGCCTCAGATCCTGGGCCTTCTTCCCTCTCTGGCTCCACTCCCTTCAGCCTTGGGACCATGCTATCACCAGCTGCTGCAAGTGCTGCCCTCAGGCCCAGGACTCAGCTGCAGACACCACAGTCAAGGAAGCTCACTGCTTTGAGCACCCTGTTGTTCTGGCCTCACACAGCCTGTGAAAATCCAGGTTCTTATTACAGCCATACTGGGTCACCGGGCCTGAGGGAAGGGTGGGGAGGACATGGAGATATACCTATCGGGCCAGTGTGGGGTCCACATGTGCACAGATTTGTACAAAAAGACTGCTCCTTCTCCCTTGGAGAGGTGAGCCCTGGATAGACCCAGGGCAGACTTCTTGGGTACTACAATGTTGTATTTACACCACACACATCCCCATCCTCAACAAACCTATCCTCAGAATCCCCTTTTATTCTTATAGAATAAATGGAGTTCTATATCATATCCCCCTTTTACCCTCCCCAGGCTTCTGCTTGCCTGACCTTACTGACTCCAGGGTTGGGAAGGCTGTTTAAGCAAGATTCATACCTCTAGACTGCCAGTAGCTGACTCTACCACAGGGACAAACCTGGCTGATACTGCCCCTTGCTGTTCAGTTGGGGAGTTTTCCAGTCTGGGGTGAACTGGAGAAGACACAAATCTGCAATACGTAGCTGATGGATGACCCTGCTCGAGAAACTGCCCAGAACAGAGTCAGCAGACCAGAGACACAGTCCTATCCTCAGGAATATTTTGGTCCAAGGAGTCCAAGGGTGGGGAACTGGAGATGGCTGGGTGGGAACCCGACTGGGACCAGGGCTACTGAGTGTGGAGAATCCACACTCTTGAATTCTTGGCTAGGAACAGTTTCCTGGGCAGATCGATATGGGTCCCAATAGTAGGTTTTGCACCCAACAGGTAAAGAAAGGAGAGAGCACCTTGGAGTCAGGAATAGTTTCATATATGACAATCACAGGATAATCATTGCCAATTAATAAACGTTAAGAGCTTACACTGTACCAGGAAACAGTGCTAAGCATTAAGGATACAGGAAAAGGCCAAAAACAGCCCCTGCGTTCCAATAGTGTGTATGGCTGACATTGATATGAGATTTCAAGGTTTACAAAGTGCTTACATCACTTGATCCTTTCAACAATCCTATGAATTGAGTGCCACAAATGATTATCATTATTTATAGATGGGGAAATTGAAACTTACAGAGAAAATGACAACTCTCCTTAGAGGAAAGAGTAAAACCTGAATCTCTCTGGACACCAAGTCCAACATTCTTTAAAACATATACCCTAGGATCTGGAGATGAAAGAGATTTTAAAGATAAGTCATTGTCAAAGACCAAGGTCTATAGAGAGGAAGTGACCTGTCCAATTTTCTAGAGGTAGCAAGTAGCACAGCAGGGAGTCAAACATAGGTCTTGATTCCCAAATCCAGTGTCCCTCCAACTATTTTACACTGATTCAGCACACTCCGACTCAAGCCACCCACCCTCCTAGACCCCACATCAGTTCCTCCCTGAGCTCAGTTCTCTGCTCGCCCTTTCAGGAATCCCCTATTCCTCCTTCATCTCTGCAGCTACATTTTTGGTTTCTCTGGCCTTGCTTCCTCCTCCATCTTTATTATATTCTCTGACCTTCCTACTGGGGGAGGCCCTCTGGGTGATGTAAGATAGCATTGGAAAAGCACTTACTGGCACCGTGTGCGAAAGGCTTTTCAAATATTATCTCATTTGATCCTCACAACCTGGGAAGTAGAGGTTAATATTTTCCCCATTTTACAGGTGGGGAAACTGAGGTTAAGTGACTTACCCTAGGTCACATAGCTAGTCAGTGTCTGAGGCTGGATTTGAATTCAGGTCTTCCTGGTTCCAGGACCAGCACTCTATCCACTGAGCCACCTAGCTATCTGTTTTAAGTCTTGCCAGTCAGAGGCTACGCTGGTACCCAATATGGGCGGTGGTCAGAGAGAAGGAAATCAGTGGGCCAGTTTGGATAGGGTGCTTGGGGGATGGATCAGGTAGATAAGTCAATCAGTGCCAAGGTATTCCTATGCTCTTCGGTGGCATTCATTCCATCCCTTTGGGTGGATGACTTAACCTCTAGACTTGTTTCTTCATCTGTAAAATAAGGGCCATGTTCTTAGGTGATCTCCAAGCAACCTTCCAACTCTAAATTCTGTAACACTATTATTCTTTCTCTACCTTTTATCTTTCCCTGAGCTGGCAAGGGCCAGCTAGCATCCAGGCTCTGGCCCTGAGAAGATCATTCAGTTCATCTTCATGTGTAGTGTGGAGTCCCTAAGAAGAAAGAATGGTGCCTCCAAGACATTTCTCATGATCCTTCAACCCCATAGACACTCATTTGAGGGGCTAACATTGCTCCAAGTTCCTGGATTTCTCCAACACCAGAGGGCCCCCATTCTACATACAACAAGTTGAAAGCAAATTTAGCAACAGGTCTAGAAAACTAGGTCCTGAAATCAGGGCTTTCTTATGTCTAACCTTTCCCTCTTCTGTCTTTTCACTGGATTCAGATGGCTCTGGAGAAGAAAGTGAGGCTGGTGACCTTGCACAGCCCTCCCTCACTGAAAACAAAGTCAAGTGCAAGTCATGTCATCATTTTTCTGATGTCATGGTCTTCAAAAATGAAGGATGAACACAGACACCTCAATGCATCCTCTTCTAGGCAGCAAAGATTAGCCACTGGGCGCTGGTCTCTTTAAATTAGGGTTTTGGAGGCTGGTTTTCACTTTTCCCTGAACAATCTAGTTCCTTCAGCATTTCATGGTCATAAGTCTTAGTTAAGTGAGCCTGGGAATTCTACTTCCCTGGGTGTACGGGCAGAGGAGAACCTTCCACACTTGCGTTCTCATAACATGAGAACATGGTAGAAGAAGAATTGCCCCCCTGTCTGCCAGGCTGGAACATCATGAGAATAAAATGAGGTCATAAAAAGAGAAGTTCCTACAAAAAATGTTGAAGGTGCTTTTAAAAAGTATAAGAACTTGTTACAAGTTCCTTAATTACCTCTTTTCTCCTGCAGACCTACTTTCAATTTTCCACAGTTGGGTCCAGCATTGGAACCTTGTACCTGGTATGGAGTTGAACTGAAAGATGACCCTCAGACAGGGGTGTGTTGGCTTTACAACAAGCTTTCCCCAACAACAACAACAAAAAATGTGTGTGTGTGTATATATACATGTGTATATGTATGTATACATACATATACACACACAACACATTTTTAAGGTTTAATCTGTATTTCTAACATTCTCTCTATCACTTGCTTAAATTATCAACAAAATAATAAATCAAGCCCTAATTTGTAGTGTTTGCTGATTTCTAAGGTGTAAATGCTCCCTCTGAAAATGTATCAATCAGCCCTCTGCACCTGTCCAGGCAGACTCCAGCACGCCTCTGAGTTGGGGAAGGGGACCCTATTCCATGAAGAATCAGTTCCAGATCAGTCATAACAGGAATGGATTTCCCTTCCTCTTCCGCTCAGGTAAAGGGCTGAGCAGGAAGCTGCCCACTTCTATCCAACTTCCCCCTGGAGCAAGGAATGTGTCTCATCTAGCTATGTGCAGGTCTCTCTCCTTTGAGAAAAAGTCAAGTTTGTCTTCAGTCATCTCCCCTTCCCCCCATGCCCAGATCCCTGAACTACAGAGCCCTTCTTTGCCTTACCCAGACTGAGTCCTTTGCAATGGGACTTTGCCAACCCGCCATCTCCACTATCAAAACTTCCCAGTTAATTCCATCCAGCTATTCTATATTGAGCACCTCCAGTGTGCCCAGCCCTGTGTACCTTGTAACTCACAGAGAAAAAAAAATGAGAGAGCAAGGTAAGACAGTGTGTGATGGATCAGAAGCTGGATTGAGACGCAAGGAAGTAAGAGAGTTCAGAGAGGGCTGGAGTCATCTGTGAAAGTTTCATGGAAGAGACAGTTTGAACTTGAAGATTATGTGCGATTTGGATAGGCAGAACGGGAAGGAGGGCTTGAGGAGATCTTGAGCAAAGGGAGAGGTATGAATGGTAGTATAGGGATTTGTCTGATTGGAGCAGAGGAATTGTGTTCCATTCAACAAACATTTATTAATCACCTACTAAAGGCATCAAATGAGATCTCTGTAAACTGAGTTGTGCAGGGCCTGGCACAAAGTAGGTGCTTAATTAATGCTTGTTTCCCCCTTTCATTCCAGACAAGGACCTGTGCTAAGTTCTGGGGATAAAAGTAAAATAACTTTTATTCAAGAAGTTTGCACTCCATGGGGAGGGTATAACATATACACTGATAAATAAATACAAAATAATGATGGAGTGAGGTGCCAACTACTGGGCAGATCAGGGAGGGCCTCTTATGGAAGAATGTACCAGAAGTGGGCTTTGCTAGAAGATTCAAGTGAGGAGGGAAGGCATTCCAGCAATGGATGGACAGCTTCTGCAAAGGCCTGCAAATGGGAAAAAAATGTCATGCCCACTAAGTAGCAAGCTGGTCTGATTGGCTGAAAGATAAAATATATAAGGAGGAGCAGGAGAAACCAGATTGTGGAGTGCTTTAAATGCCAGGCTATAGGGTTTGTATTTTGTACTAGAAGTAAGTGGAGAGCCACTGAAAATCTTTATTTTAGAAATATTAATTTGGCAACTGTGTAAAGACTGAATTGCAGAGTGGGAGAACAATTGGGAGGCTCTTACAATAATAATAGCTATAACGTTTATATAACATTTACTATCTTACTATGTGCCAGGCATTGTGTTTATTGATTTACAATAATCTCAACTAATCTTCACAACAGCCTTGGGAGATGGATGCCATTATCCCAATTTGCAGATAAGGAAACTGAGGTTAAAGAACTTGACCAGGGGTCACACAGCTAGCAAGTAGCTGAGACTGGATTTGAACTCGGGTCTTTTTAGCTCCTGGGGCCACTAGGTGGTGCTATAGTGCATAGAGTGCTGAGCCTGGAATCAGGAAAACTCATTTTCCAGAGCTCAAATTTGACCTCAGACACTTACTAGCTGTGTGACCCTGAGCAAGTCCCTTAACCCTATCTGCCTTTACAGATGAGTTTCCTCATCTGTAAAATGAGCTGGAGAAGGAAGTGACAAACCATTCCAGTATCTTTGCCAAGAAAACTCAAAATGAGATCACTGAGAGTCGGACAAGTCTGAAACTGAACAACTCCTTGACTCCATGCTCAGCACTCTATCAGTGCTATCTCTCTGTCTCTCAGCCTGATTGGGTAAAATATTTTAGATTCTTGATCAGAAGAGTCAGAGTAAAGCTCAGTCCCATTAAATTAAGATAAACTTGTAATCAATACTTATAATATTGATGAAAGTGTTAACAAGTAGCAATGGTTTAATAGATATCCATCCCAGGCAAAATCTATACTTTTAACAGGGTTCTTACTAGTTAAAAAATACAGTTTTTTGGGAGAAATGAGACCTTGTGTCTCTAAAATCACTTTTCCTCCACCAGGACTGTGCCTTTTAACTCTCAGCATGACTGGCTTGGGGTGTGGTGTGTGTGTGTGTGTGTGTGTGTGTGTGTGTGTGTGTGTGTGTGTGTGTGTGTGTGTGTGTGTGTGTGTGTGTGTGTGTGTGTGTGTGTGTGTGTGTGTGTGTGTGTGTGTGTGTGTGTGTGTGTGTGTGTGTGTGTGTGTGTGTGTGTGTGTGTGTGTGTGTGTGTGTGTGTGTGTGTGTGTGTGTGTGTGTCCCTGACTGTGTAGGAGCCAGAGAGAAAGAGAGAGAGAAAGGGAAGGGATAGAGACAGGGATGGAGGGAAGGAGAGAGAAAAAGGAGGAGGACAAGAAAAAGAAGAGAAAGGAGGAGGAAGAAAGAAGAAGGAAGAGAGAGAAAGACGGAAAGGGGAGAGAGAATATGAATGTGTGCACGCAGGTTTGTTATCAGCACCATCTCAAGGGAGGGAGGGAGAAGAAACAATGTAACACAGATGAGGGAAGTGAGGAAGTCATCTGCTTACCGTGAGCAACCAGGGCAGAACAGATACCCCTAAAGGCAAAGTGCCACCTAGAGGAGGAGTAGCAGTCTCCCTACTTGGGGCGAAGCTGTGCTGGGCATGGGGTGATTATGCATCTCCTGCCAGTTTTAGATCTCTATGAACTCTAGTGCGGGAAGCTGCCTCCTCCTTGAGTCATTATAGCAGTGTGTATGTATGTACATGTGTATGTGTGTGTGTATGTGTGTGAGTGTGTGTATGTGTGTGAGTGTGTATGTGTGTGTGTGTATGTGTGTATTTGTACGTGTGTGTGAGTGTGTATGTATGTGAGTGTGAGTGTGTGTGTATGTGTGTTTGCATGTGCACGCACGCCTGTGTGTGGCTGGGAGGGACACCAGAGCCCTGCTATGAAGATGCTTCAGGGATGGCCCCGAATATTAGTGACAATTATTCTTACGGACCTGACAGGCCTTTCCTCTCTGTGCCATGGACGGCATGCCAATTCCGTGATTCTTCGAGGTACAGAAGCTGCCTCAGCAGCTACAGGTGTTTGCTCAACTATCTTGGTCCAAGTTGCTACATAGAGGGAGAACAGCAGAAGGTCCAGTGCCAAGCCTTGGGGACTGCTTCTTACTGAACTGGCACTTGGGTCATCTGCTGAAAATGTGTCACTGAGCGTCAGAGGGCTTAACCCTGGGAAGCCAGCCTGCTGGAGCTGGAAAGCAAGGAGTGCAGCGGTGTATGGGGGTGAGGCTGGCAGAGGAAATGAGACGCTCAATTCACTGGCAGGCCCTGAGGGCTCTTCATTCTGACTCCTATTCAGAGCAGTCAACTTTCCCAAATGCACAATTGTGAATGTGGGACTTTTGTTGTTCCGACATGTCCCACTGTTTGGGACATTTCTGGTTTTCTTAGCAAAGATACTGAACTGGTTTACTATTTTCTTCTCTAGCTTGTTTTATAGATGAGGAACTGAGGCAAACAGAGGATTAAGTGACTTGCCCAGAGTGTCTGAGGCTAGATTTGAATTCAGGTCTTCCTGACTCTAGACTCAACATTATCCACTGCACCACCCAGCTGCCATGTCAGGGTAGGGGGTAGGTGCCATTTTGAGGAAGAAGCTTTCATTTTCTATTATTGTGAGAAGGGGGTCCAGGCAAAGGAAGTCCAGCCTTCTTCAGGTCAAGAGGCATATCAGTATCAGTGCTCCAGAGATCCTCTATCGACAGGGCACAGGTAGCTTCTGCTTGTATGTCATTGGTTGTTTAATGCAAGTCTAGTCATCTGTCTAAAGTTTACTTGTGGGAGGAAGAGACTAACGCTGAGAGCTAAGACTTGCCTATAGGGCCAGGTACCGGTAATGATGTGGGGCAGCTAGGATGTGCAGTGGGTAGAACACCAGAATTTGAGTCAGAAAGACCTGAGTTCAAATATAACCTCAGATACTAGTTGTGTGACCCCGAGCAAGTCACTTAACCCTGTTTGCCTCAGTTTCCTCACCTTTAAAATGAGCTGGAGAAGGAAATGGCAAATCACCCCAGTATCCTTGCCAAGAAAACCCCATATGGGGTCAAGAGGAGTAGGACATGAATTAACAATAACAACAACCAAAAATTATCTAATATTACTAGTAATATTCATATCATAAGAAATCACAAACTTGCTTGCTTATAATATTTATGTTCACTAATATTAATAGTTTCATGGTCCACAGGGCCAAAAACAAAATCAATGCTTTACACCAGAGATATCAAACAACCATCTTTGCTCCCAAGAAATGCCTGAACCATTTTAAAATGTAATGGGGAAATATTTAACTAAATGAATTAAAAATACGATAGAACATAGATAATGTTAATATGTGGATTTCTAAGCTGATTTGCAACTGTAAGGATCCTTATATATGTTTTAGTGATCCCTGTTTCTTTTTGAGTTTGTTTTACATTACATTATTACATTACTTTTCTTTTTGAAAAAATAAGCTTCAAATGATGTCTTGGGTTTTTTTTATATCACTATAATTTCCCCCAAGAGAGTCATATAACATATGAACATTAAAAAAATCAGCATAACTGATGAATATATCAAGAAATTCTGCAAACCCCATGTTCCTTTTTTTCTTCCACTGGGAAGAAGAGATGAGGACTAGTCCAGCCCTCTAGGGGAAATGGAGCACCACTGAGGGTAATTGATTTGTTTTCTGAGACCTAGGGAGCTGATTTTTAAACAGAATTCTGTTCAATGCATCACTTCCTCCTTACTGCTGAGAAAAGGAAGCAGGAGCTTAAGCTTTGCTTAGATGGTAGGGAAAGAAAATAAGAGAACAATTGGTGTGACATTACTGAATGGTCCCCGGTTCTCCTCTGCCTTCCTGGGAGCTAGGCAAAGCTTTTATCCCAGGTTTATTAGCAAGGTCTTTTGAGGCCAGGTGGTGGCAGGGCCTTGTGTGTCAGCCCCTCCCCCACTCCCTTGTAGGGATAGGAAGGTAACTCACCCTCCCATTGGGACCTCCTTCCATTTAGTAAACAGAGCTTCTGTTGTGGCTTCCATAGCACCAAAAAAACAATTGACTGCTATGGTTACCGGAATGCTACAGGCCCAGACCCAAACCCTTAGTGACAGAAGCCTAACACAGGGTTTTTAATCCTACTGTTGCTGAACGGGCTGTTTAAAAGTATCTCTCCACCCCACTCCCCATTATTATGGGGTTGTAAGACCTGGATTTAAATAATTCATTGGTGTCCAGACCTTTTCATTTTGGATTTTAATTTCTCAAGTCATATAGCTTGTATGTACCTCCTCGGGCTACATGGTCCCAGCTCCCAGGAGCCCTACCCAAAGGGCCTTACTGGAGCAACTGATAAAAATTACTGCCCCACCCTCAACCTAAGATCACTCTGGGTAGGTCTCTTGTCTTAGGAGACAAGCTGAAATCTTTCCAAAATAACTTTTCAGAAGGATGGCATACATAGGTAACTACCGTTAAAATCTCCCAATAGAACTTAGATTCCTCTATATAGCGTGGTTTAGTGCAAGAAGCACTGCATTTTAAGTCAGTGTGGGGTGTGGATTCTGGTTTTTCTATTTAATACTTATAGGACTGGGGGAGAATTATTTGACCTCTCTGAGACTTAGTTTCCTTATCTACAAATATAAATATGTAATTTATATTACATACATACATATAAATAAAAAAACAGCTAACTAGAATACTGGAGCTAGAGTCAGGGAGATCTGAGTTCAGATCCAGCCTCAGACGCTTTATTACCCACATGATCCTGTTATTTAACCTTTGTCTCCCTCAGTGTCCTCAACTGTAAAAATAGATTTGATAATGGTAGGATAGTACCTACCTCCTGGGTCACTGAGATGAGTAAAGTATTTAGCACAATTCTTGGCACAGAGTGGGCACTTAATGCTCCTTTCCTTCCTTTCTTCCTTCCTCCTTCTCTCTTTCCTTCTTCCTCTCTGCCTTCATTCCTTATTCCTTCCCTCTTTCCTTCTTCCCTTCTCTCCCTCCCTTCCTTCTTTTTTCCTTCCTTACTATAAAATAAAAAGATTGAGTCACATGATCCTTAAAATCCTTTCCAGTTCTAAATTCTATGATTTCAGATTAAAGGAAACCAAGCACTTCCTTCAGGAACCTTGTTACCCTCATCAGTTCTCAGTATAGTAAGATTGCAATGTAGTAAACTAGGCTGCTCATGAATTGTCCCAAGGCCAGAGCTGTAGATCAAGGAAGGGGGAAGTCTCTCACTATCACCAGTGTAGAAGTACTTACCTCAATTATATAAGTCAAATCAAGGAAAAGATGGAGTGTACTTAGTCCCTACAGAAAACACTAAGATGTCCAGTCTTGTCTTTACAAGTGGAGGCTAGTGATAAATCAATCTTAAGGAAGAGTTAGAGAGGATAACTGAATAGCCAATCTGGTCTTCAGTACTCATGCTCCTGAGGATCCACATTTGCTGTTGCTGCTTCTGAATGACCTCTTAAATTTAAACTTGCTCTAACCTCCTTCCTCTTACTTGCTCCAACTTTTCACTATTAAATATCTCCTTGCAGCACTCATCACCTTTTTCCTGGACTATCTGATCTCTCTGCCTCAAGTCTCTCCCTACACCAATTCATTATCCACACTACCTCCAAAGTGATTTTCCTGCAGCACACATCTGATTATGTCACTGTACCTTAATAAACTTCCATGGCTTCCTGTTACCTTTAGGATCAAATATAAACTCCTGTTTGACATCCTGCACAACCTGACCCCTTCCTTCCTCTCCAATATTATTATCACTTCCCTCCAAAGTCTTGAAGATCCAGTTGTGATTTCTTATTGTGCATTCTCCCACCTCTTCATCTCTGTCCTGGCTAACCATCATGCTTGCTTTCCCTCTTGGTCTCATGTTTTCTTCAGGATTCAGTGTCAAGCCCCACCTCCTGCAGAAGGCATTTTTCTTGCTATTAGCCACCTGTGCTTTCCTATTGTGTGCCTCTTATGCATTGTGTATATGTGTACATCTCTTCCCCAGTAGAATACAAGCTCCATGGGGGAAGTTTTGTCCTTGTGACCCCTGTGCTTATCACAATGCCTTGGTACATAGTAAAATGGCACCTATAAAAAACTTGCTGCTTGAAATTCACCTGCCTCATTTGATTCACTTAACTTCTAATTCATGTATTTTCTCCATTTTTTTTTTTTTGAGGCACAGACTTCCTTTTTCAGGACAAATGCTTCAGGTGATATTTGTATATCTCAAATACTGAATGGTTTTGGCCTCAGGACACAATATGGCAGCTAGGTGGTGCCATGGATGGAACACTGGACTTGGAATCAGGAAGACTCATATTCCTGAGTTGAAATTGGGCCTCAGACACTTACTAAACGATAGTCATCTTCTAGTTCTAAAACTTATAATGAGGCATAGAGGTTGAAAATGGGCAAATTTAGGTTTAATGTCTGGAAAAATTTCCTAACAATTAGAGCTAATTGGATAGTGGAATAGACTGCCTCAGGAGATGGTTTGAGTTCTGAATTCTTGAAGGTCTTCAGAGATTAGATGAACCTGTAGAGCAAGAAAGGGGAAGCTCTCACTATCACCAGCTGAGAAGTACTTACCCTGCTTGTGTCAGTCAAATCAAGGAAAGGATGGAGTTCACTTAGTCCTTACAGGAAGAAACTAAGATGTCCAGTCTTGTCTTCACAAGTGTGCAAGTATGAGGGAGTTGAGTGATAAATCAATCTTAAAGAACCCTGGGCAAGTCCCTTAACCCTGTTTGCCTCAATTCCTCATCTGTAAAAGGGGGTGGAGAAAGAAATAGCCAACCACTCCATGTCTTAACCAAGAAAACCCCATATGGGGTCACCAAGAGTAGGACATGGTAGAAATGACTCAACAACAGGACACAATAAGCTAATTGGGTACCTACTTGCTCCTGAAATACCTTCAAGTAGAATATGTCCCAGTCTAGTCATGAGAGAAAACAGACTAATAATGAGACCATTGAAAGGAAGCTCCGTGGCTAGCTAGACCAATCCCTACCTAAAAGGAATTCCCATTATAACAGTACCCTAAAGGTTCATCTAATCTAATTATTTTCTAGTTCTAAAACCTATGGTCAATGGACAGAGTTTGAAAATGAGCAAATTTGGGTTCGATGTCAGGAAAAGCTTCCTAACATGTTAGGTAATTAGATCATTTGGTCCAACTCCTTTACCTCCCCCCCCCCATTTTACAGATGATGAAACTGAGGCCCATAGAGGTTAACAGATTTGCCCAAAGTTACATGGGCAGAAAACAGCAGAGCCATAATTCGAATACAAGTTTTCTGATGCCCAAATCCAGTGTTTTTCCCATGATATCATACTGCTTCCCCTCTTCCCCCATCTCCACATTAAAAAAAAAAAAATGCACCACTCAATTTATTCCAGAGACTGAGAGGTACAGGAGAGGGGAAGGAAGGAAGGAAGGGCAGGGGCCAGGGAGATGGAGAAAGAGGGTCTAGAATCCTCTTGTGCCCCCTGTTTCACAGAAGCCTATGACCTTCTCATGCCTTTTCCTGATCTTGGTACAAGACTTATGAAAAAAAGTCCTGGAATTTCTGTAAATAGTTGTGGGTCTTGTTGTGGTTGATGAAGCACAGGGTCTAAGGGTTCTTTCTCACACCATTTCCTTCCCTTAGCCAGGCCCCTATTGGTCTCACCTTGACAGTCAGCATGCCCAAGGGCAGAATCTCTTCCCTTTTTTTCAAGTAACAAGATCTGTCTGGCATTAAAATATATCAGAAATTATGATTTTCAAGACAGGTTCTGCCTTCTCTCCTTGCTCCTGCCTACAGCAATACGTGTATGTATGTGTGTGTGTGTATGTGTGTGTGAATGAATTCCCATCACCTGAATGTGAATTATTTGGAATCTATATGCTGAGTCACTCTCCAGAGGACAAATGTTGTCCAAATAAATAATTAATTTAGCTAGCTGCAGTCCAATCCCAAGGTTGGTGCTGAATCTGGAATACTAATCACATTTCCTGTCAACTGTTCCAGAATAATATTCCCCAAAGGTATAAAAACGCAGCCCTTTGTCCATGGTGGGTACACACATTTCTTTTGTGTTTCAGGCAGTTTCATTCCCTCTAGGCAAAGACAAACAGACAGAACATGTATCTAAGGGATTACTTGCTCCTAAAACCCTGAGATGGAGGTGAAAGAAAACATGCACGGAACAAGCCAACCTACCAACGGGCAACAGCAGGTGTCTCATAGTTTCTCTTGACCTTTCTTGGCTTTTCTTCTCCCTCCACCCGCCCAGCTTTGTGTACTGCACAGGAGCCTGAAGGTACCAAGGTAACAGGAACCAAGCCAACGGGCTGCATAGAGTACACAGACACGAGAAAAGAAAAGCTCCGTGGCCACTGTGAATAGCCCGGATCCCAAAGGCAGCAGCTCCAAGTCTAGGCTGGAACTCTGGGGTGATTCTCGAGTAAACTAACCACCCAGTTTCTCCATTGCCCTTCCTACAAAACAGGCAGAATAATCCTCGCCGGCAGCAAGGAGCACAGGATTCTCCTCGGGTTGGGGAGCAGTGGAAATGAGGAGCGTACTGACAAAGCAAAGACCAGAGCAAGGATCCCTCAGGCCAAGTTACAAGCCCCTTGCTCCAGGCTGAGGGGGGCAGCCTGATTTCTCTGCTCCTTTGAACTTTGTTGTCATTCCCTTTCATACTCATTCTGTTTTGTCCGGTGGTCGTTCCTTTCCCCTACTACATACAAACTCCTCGAGGGTCTGCCTTATTTATCCCGGGACTTCTCTTAGCCTCTGGGCTGAGGATGGTGCAGCTGAATTTTCAGCGGGCATCAGCGACTCTGGCTGAGCTCTCAACTGGAAAAGTTTCCGAAACTCAGGGATCATTGTCGGGGTGGGTGGGAGCTCCAACTTTTACCTCTTACAGAGGCAATAATAACTCTGTGAAAGCTAAAAATAGCTTTCTGCAGAGGCTAGGCAACCGTGGCGTGGTCGTTACAGCACAGCTTGTTCCGAAGACCTGCGGTGTATGTGCTGGGGGTGGGGGGCATGTTCCCTACCTGCTCCTGACAGTCTGAAAGCAGCCGTGTCCAAACCCCCTTCAGGAACCTTCTCCCCGAGCTACCTTTACCCTTTTAAAAACCCACTTCTGCCGCTGCCACCCCGATTCATCTCGTGCAGCAGAGGCAGAAGCGGGGTGAAGGGCGGCTTGGAGGGGGCGAGCCTTTGTGCCCGGGTGACGGGGGACTGCAACAGACGGCTTCCGAGACCCCCTTCCGGGTTCGCGGTCCCTCTACAGTGCCCACTTCTAGCGTGCGTGTGTGTGTGCGTGTGCGTGCGGAGGCGTCGGACCGGTACGAAGTGCACGACACTAAGGCACTACAACTTTTGGAAGAACCAGGGTTTGGGTCTGCGGTGGGGGTGGGTAACGAGCACAACGAGCGCTGACTCTACGGTCTACACACCCTCGGAACTATGTTATACTCTGCTCGAGGCCCCCAGTAAGGTGTGTCAGGGATGCTGGGGCTCACGAGCCCCTGGGCCACCTGGCCAGGGGCCCTGACGAAGCTTTTCGCCTCTTTCGGGGGATGGAAAAGCTGAGGAGCCCTTAAGTCCTTGCCGGGCCTTCATTGCAGCCGGAGTTCGGCGGCTCCTCGCACCCCCTGGAACCCCCAATACCTCAGGCCAAGTCCAGGAGGGGAACACCCCCACTGTACTTACGGGCCCCGCCAGCCTCCGGCTCGGAGGCAGTCTCTACCCCCCCCACCCCCAGCCCCGGGTTGCCCAGGGCCACGCGACTCCACCCCCCCACCCCCAGCCCCGGGTTGCCCAGGGCCACGCGACTCCACACAAACAGCCTCCAAGAGGGGCGCGGCCTCGGCCACTCTCCCCCGACGGGCGTCTGGGACCCAGAAGCAGAGCCCCCGCCCCCACACGAGCCTGCACCCGCCGCTCCACCCTCTGCGCGCCTCCCGCTGCAGTGCGGCGGTTACTAAGACGCTAGCCTCTATCAACCAATCGCGGGAGACCCTCGGCGCCCTCGACTGAGTCTGCCAATGAAAAGACAAATCAATCATTTGAAACATCCAGTGGAGGATGCACTGCAGCTCAAGGGGAGGTGTCCTGATAGGTAGACGTAAGACCATCATTCACCAATAAAGAAGGGGAATTGCCTGGAAGGCGGGAGTTGAATCCTTAGATTGACAAGGTTGGAGCCAATAGTTTATGAAAACATGTGGCCTCGTTCTGATTACCCAATAAATGGTGAGAGGAGGCGGGTGCTCATGGCTATATAAGAGTTCGGCAAACGTCGGTTGCTGCAGTCTGCGCGCCCGATCTTTTTCCGCTTCTGTGCGTGTTCGTCTCCGTCGCCGCAGCCGTTACCATGAGGGAGATCGTGCACCTCCAGGCCGGGCAATGCGGCAACCAGATCGGCGCAAAGGTGAGCGGTCGTGGCCCAGGTGGGAGAGTTCTCGGGAGTTTGGAGCAGGCCCTGGGGATTGCTGAGGGCGGCGGCACTGGGAAAGATGGCGCCGGGAGGGTCTGGGCCACCTCCGCATTGCGGAGAAGGGAAGCTGCGGCGTCTTGGGTTCGTTTGTAGTGAATTCGGGGAAGCAAGGGCTGGGTGTGATTGGGGGAGGGGGGAAGCGGGTCACAGGTCACGATCTCTGGGCTGCTTTGGCTTCTGGAGCTTCCGGCCCCAGCCCTGGGTGAGGCCCCTTGGGGAAAGCGGGGCGGGGGCGGAGGAGAGGAAGGAGGGAGCGTTGGGAAGAGCAGGACGAGGACTTGGCCTCGGCCTCCTCGCTAGCCCGGAGCCCGCCCGGGGCGTGGCCGGCTCCGCCCTCCGCTGCGCCGCACCGGCTGCACCGCCGGCCCGCCCTCGGTGACTCAGGTCTAGCTGTGCTTGATCGACCCACCAATGTCTTCCAGTTCTGGGAGGTGATCAGTGACGAACATGGTATCGACCCCACCGGAACCTACCACGGGGACAGCGACCTGCAACTGGAGAGGATCAACGTGTACTACAATGAAGCTACCGGTATGTGCTTTAAACAAGTTAGTTTCTTTCCCCTCCCCCCCCATAGCCTTTCGCCTCTCCCCGCCCTTTTCCCGGGCTGCCTTGCTCATCAGACCTCTCTGATTAATTCTTTTTCTATTTCCAGGTGGGAAGTACGTGCCCCGAGCAGTCCTGGTCGATCTTGAGCCTGGAACAATGGACTCTGTCCGATCTGGACCTTTTGGACAGATTTTCAGGCCAGACAACTTTGTCTTCGGTAAGCAGTTTTGCTTTCGCTTAACAGAGATTCTTCTCTATCTTCCTTAATTAAACTGTTCCCTTTTGGGGAGCACGTGGGTGTGTGTAGCCCCTATTTTTTAATTTTGAGTTTAGGTTATGTGGGGAGAAAGTGGGGAGAGGAATTGGCACTGGTTCCCCTGGTACCTGGCAACAAGCAGCATGATTCAAGTCTCTTCCTGGCATTTCCCTCACACCACGCCCTCCTTTGCATTTAAAGAGTTCATAGAACTTTAAAAGTAGAAGAGAATTTTAAAGAGAATCAGTTTGTATATTTTCTACAGTCGGGAAATTTTAAGTCAGTAAAATGACTTACTAGCTTGATGGCTGAGTCTGTCACTTGTTTTTCTAGCACTTTGACATGGGCACTTCACCTTGGAGAAAGCACTAAGGGTTCTTTCTCATATCAGTAGGCATTTTATCTAGATGCTCGTTAAAGTGACTGAGAAAGCTGGTTTCTTTGTGCCATAACGCCTGAACTTTGGGGGTAGTGGTGGTCAGATTTAATATTTGATCTTCTGATGTTTTGAATATCAGTGGTTGTTTCATCACCAAATTATATGTTAGTGTTTTTTTGTTTTTTTCTCTTACTATTTAAAGTGAAGTTTGACCTTAATGAGTGGGGTTTTGGGATTTTTTTTCTTTTTTTTTTTTTATAATTTTTAAATTTTTAAGAATTGAGACACTGATTTATTTGGAGCTTCTCTTGAAGTGTAGGGTAGGGTTGGAATTAAGAGATGTAGATTCTAGGATGGTTTTAATAGTCATTGATCACAAAAAGAATGATGACCATTTCTTTTTTCTTTCAGGCCAGAGTGGTGCCGGAAATAACTGGGCAAAAGGCCATTACACAGAAGGTGCGGAACTGGTTGACTCAGTATTAGATGTTGTAAGAAAAGAAGCGGAAAGTTGTGACTGTCTCCAGGGCTTCCAGCTGACGCACTCTCTGGGTGGTGGGACTGGGTCTGGGATGGGTACTCTCTTAATCAGCAAGATCCGGGAAGAATACCCAGACAGAATCATGAACACTTTCAGCGTTGTACCCTCCCCCAAGGTATCGGACACTGTAGTAGAGCCCTACAATGCAACCCTTTCAGTACACCAGCTTGTAGAAAACACAGATGAAACCTATTGTATTGATAATGAAGCCCTCTATGATATCTGTTTCAGAACCCTGAAACTGACCACTCCTACATATGGTGACCTAAACCACCTGGTGTCAGCAACTATGAGTGGTGTCACCACCTGCTTACGTTTCCCAGGGCAGCTTAATGCTGACTTGCGTAAGCTGGCAGTGAACATGGTCCCCTTTCCCCGTCTGCACTTCTTTATGCCTGGCTTTGCTCCACTGACTAGCCGTGGTAGCCAGCAGTACCGTGCTTTAACTGTGCCAGAGCTCACCCAGCAGATGTTTGATGCAAAGAACATGATGGCTGCTTGTGACCCGAGGCATGGGCGCTATCTTACGGTGGCAGCCGTGTTCAGAGGCCGTATGTCCATGAAGGAGGTAGATGAGCAAATGCTCAATGTTCAAAACAAGAACAGCAGTTACTTTGTTGAATGGATTCCCAACAATGTGAAAACGGCTGTATGTGACATCCCACCCCGGGGCCTGAAAATGTCTGCCACCTTCATTGGTAACAGTACTGCCATCCAAGAGCTCTTTAAGCGCATTTCTGAGCAGTTTACAGCCATGTTCCGCAGAAAGGCTTTCTTACACTGGTATACTGGAGAGGGCATGGATGAAATGGAATTCACTGAAGCAGAAAGCAACATGAATGATTTGGTTTCTGAGTATCAGCAGTATCAGGATGCCACAGCTGAGGAGGAGGGAGAATTTGAGGAGGAGGCTGAAGAGGAGGTGGCGTAAAAAAGCTGTGCATCACTTACTCTGTAAATTATGTTGAAAGCTGTATGAACTCTTTTTATTCACTCACAAACTTGTTTTCCTGATGTTCATGTCTCGCGTTCTGCACTTGCTGTTTTCCTGTTTGACATCAAATGCTGTACAGATAACACCATTAAAGCATTTTTCATAGTGCATTGTTTCGTCTCTTCTGTTCATTTCGGTAAGCTTTGCGAGTACTGCTGCCAAATGTTAAACCATAAGTCTCTCTCAAAGCTGTAAAAACAAAATTTGAACTGAAGAGATGATTGGTGAAATGTTGGGCTTCCAGAACAAAATGAGTTTCTATGGCCCAGTGTTTTAATTGTCTGGGAGTTGCCCTAATAAAATGGCTGCTTTCCCTTAAGGAGAGATACTGAAATGGTCATTAGTGGTGAATAAATAAGCTTTTAGCTAATGGCACCTAAAAGACTGGGTTTCTTTGAAGACTTTAAAAGCCTCGTTTTAAAATGTACACAAGGTTTATGGCTTTAAGGTTTCCATGGGCCTTAATTGGCTTGCAAAGTTTTTCTCTTAGGCTTTCCCATACATAAAGCCTGTGCCATTAGAATCTAATTTTTTTGAGTATGGCTTACATTTGTTAGCTACATGTAGAATACAGCCACCTATTTGGTGCTAAGTCCAGAGGGATTTTTGCCAAAAGGTTGCCCCTGCCTCTTAGTTCTGTCATTGACGCTAAGAAACTACGTTAGTGGTTCCCAGACTTGAATTATAAAATTATAATAAGCCCAAATCTCTATGATAATTAACATTAGTTGAGAGTGACAAAGCTACTTAAGAAATGCTAAGTTTTTAGTAGCAAGTATGTTTTAAAAGAATAGTAATACATAATGCCAGTCAGATGCTTAGTGTGCAGATAAGCAAAACTGCTTGACCCTGCTGGGGAACCTAGACCATAACTTTTTATGAGAATCAGTGGTAAAAACCACACAAGGTGTGATTAAAAATTTTCTAGGAACCAAACTAGGCTGGACTGATTCAGATTAAGAACTGAATGGTTTTAAAAAGAGATAATGCCAGGAAGTTTCTGGACCAAATTTTCCTTTTACTCTTTTAATTTGTGGGATCACCTATAAAATTTCAAAACTACTAATGGCACATAACAGTTTCTTATTCCTATATAACTTATATTTCTCAAAACACTTGTTATATTAGGTATAACTTACATACTTGGTACGAATCCTGTGTAGAAAGGTATCAGTCCTTGACTGTGGTAAACTTTAGTGTCTGGCCAGTGTTGTTTTGGTAGCCTTTCTCCCAGAGCGTAAACAGGGTTTCTTATTAGAAACTGGGAAAATATTCTTTGTTACTTGCAAATGCAGAGGTTTTTCTGCGCATTAATAACTATTAAAGAAAGCCAACACATTTAATTAAGCTTAACTTGCCTGCCTTTTGGTAAATTGTTGTTTCCTGCCTTTGTGTAAATGATAACTTGACATTAACATTTCTTTTTACTCTAAGGCCCTGTTGGTGCCAGATTCCTATCAGTCTGAGGAAATTCAACTAAAGGCAGCCTGTGGAATGCTCTCACCCAGTTTGGCTGCAGTATGTTGATGTTTATCAGGTTGGAATCTCACTGTCCTGCCAAATGGGAGGACAATCAAGAGTGGTGCTTAGGCCCCATTGTTAGTGGGCACCAGGTGCCTGATGGTGTCAGATGTTGCAAGGCCTGTAAGAATTGAGTTTCTGTTCAGGTGCCATCTAGGAAGCATAATAATCTTCTAGCATTTAGAAAAGGATGGTGGGAATATTACAGAAGAGAATAGAAGCTGTCCGTCCTCCCCAGTCAGGTGAATGAATTAGCAGGGAAGAAAAAGGAAGGGGGATGGTGGGAGGCAGGGGTTGTTGGGACAGAACTTCTTATGCCATAGGGATTGAAATCTTGGGGAGAAGGAGCAATGATGTGAACCATATACAGTCTTTTACTACTGGTGTTATCATGTGTAGTCTCTGGGTACCCTAGCTTTGTCTACCTGGTACAGGTCATAGTTGACCAGTCTTTGACTCTGTGAGGGAAGCAGTAAAGTTAGCGTATTTTCCCCAGGTTCTCCTAGAAATGAATGCCCTCTATCCTCAATTTCACATACCACCCCTTTTACTTCTGTGCTACACCTTAACAATTTCTTCCCCACCAGAATGGATTCTTAGCTGGGTTCTCACAATTAGAAAGTTTTCCCCCCACTCTTGTCTTGATGGGAACATTTAGAGGCGAAGCAACACTTGGGTGACTCCCTGACTGGTGTTTTTATAGCCTCTGCAGTACTGACATTTCAGAAGATGCTTTAACTTAAGGTAAACCTGTATTGCTCAGACTCCTTGAAGGAAGGGGAGGAGCTCAAAGCTTTTTTGTCTCAAAGAATACTGAGAAACTAAGCACTTTTAAATTAATCCTTGCTTTTAGGGTCTTCCAAGGTAGCTTAAACCTGCTATTTTAACTCCTGTCTTATCCATGAGTTAGCTTCACATTGAGATCAGGGAATATCGAGATGAATGGCAAAATTTTTAGTACCATTTCATCTAAAATAGTCTCTTACTTTCCCAGGAAACTAGAGATTCCATGTGTTTCCTGAAGCCAGTGGTTTAGAAAGTCTCTAAGGAGAGTAGCATCCCCACAATTGTGTTGTGGAGTAGAACTGAAGAAAGGGGAAAGATTTTACTGGGTGTGATATATTCTCATGGGGAGGCCTGCAGGAAGCTCAAGATCCAGAGGGAAATGCCCTTGAAGTCACTTGTCACCCTTCAAGGGTGTTTGCTTTTGACTTGGACAGTTATTCCCTTCCTTTGTTTTGCGATTACTTTCAGTTTTCAACTGAAAACTTACTTGGCTACCCCCAGGATCCTAGCTGCCCCAGCAGGATGCGGTGCAATGAGACTTAGCACCTCATTTAACAGTTAAATGCTTGATGGAGCTCAGTAACTCTCAATTTAATTTACCTGGCTTTTATCAAATTCATCCATGGCCTGCTGGACACCATCTCGATAATTCATTCCCATCACCCAAGTGAATCGTGGTACGAATCCAGCATAGCCTGTGCAGGGCAGATGAGAGTGTCATTAATCCAGGGAATATTGAGCAGGAAACCTTGACTGCACTTCTGCAACTTCATTTTCACTGGGATGCCTTTTAACCTGCTTGTGGGATTTAAATTGTGTGTGTCATTTGCTTCCTACTAGCTGTACTCTACCCTGTATTTCTTGGCCCATTGGTACTCCCCCTGTGTGGCAGGACAATGGAGTGGAAGGAGTACTGGACTTTTTTTTTTTGGCTCTTATTTATATCTATAAGCACTTAGCTTCATGCCTGGCACGTAGAAAGTCCTTAATAATTGCTTGTTGACTAAGAGCCTCTCGGGGCAAGAAGATACAGATGTTTTGTTAGGGGTCTAAACATCTCCCAACATAGCTGTCAAAGTCTGATGAAAAAGCCGGGTTCAGTGTTGTGACTCAGGAACCAGTCAAGCAGGCAGGTGTGAAAGGATGACCGCCACTCATATCACCATCAGTCAGGGCTTGGCTGCTGCAGCACCACTTTCTTCCTTTTTGAATCATCTCTTTCTTTCCCCCCTTCATCTACTGGCATAGTTTTGAACTCTGGATGTCCATGGAGCCAAAATAATGTGTCGCCAGCATGACAGATGGATTTTGTATCTTGCCTGTCTATGTGAGAGGGAGGGTAGCTGAGACCTTTGCATCTGGTCTGTTTCAGAGCCTCCAGTGTCCCTCTGATAGCAGAGGCTGGAAGGGCATAGGAGCAATGGGCTAAGTGTGGAGGCAAGGCTAAATCCCTGAAGGAATGAATGCTAAGGGAGAGAAAAAAATCTAGCTTAGAATCAGTGTATCAGACTCTGAAAGGACCTCAAAGATCAGATAAATGAATACCTCATTTTACAGGTAAGACACTTGAGGCCCAGAGAGATGAAGGGACTTGCCCAAAAAGTCTCAGCAAAGTCGTGGCAGAACCAGGACTGAAACCCAGTCATGGCTTCTGGGCTCCAGCCACCCACCCGAAATGGCTTTGTGCTGGATCAGGTCAGGCTTGTCTAGCTTGGGAAGCCTCTCAAACCTGCCGACATCTAGTGTCTCCGTCTGGGATGGCAGAGGGGGATACACATCTTTTCCGAAGTGGTGCAGCTAGAACAAGGAGGGTGAAGCTAGAGTCACCTCCTTAGTCTGGCTCAACAGCCGTATTCTCCACCTCCTCCCCCATTCCCCTCTTAAGAGTTCCCTTGGGTGCTCCTCCCACCCTCCTCCTCCCCCCGCCCCCAGCCTCCTGTATTTTGGATGTCTTGGGGGAGGATTCAAGTGAATATTGACAGGGAGCCTTCTGTATACCTGAGGATATACAGGAGTCTTGTCAAGAGAGGGTGAGGTTTTCCACCCCTCCTTTCCATAGGCCAGTCGCAAACCTGGATGTCCAAAATCAGGTTCTTTGGCCTTCTCGCATGGTAGACATGGTGGCTGAGGTGGGTGAGGTGGGTAGGGCATAGTTTCAGTGCCTTTGCCTGTTGAAAGCATGCACTGATTGCACTCTGGCACAGGAGTGCCATATTGCTCCGTCCCATGTTGCTCCGACCCGAGGGGTGGATAGTGTCCTTTGACCTCAAAGTCCTTAAAAGGCTGGAATCCTGGGTAGACATGGAGGTGGAAAAATGTGACTGGGTAAGAATCCCTGAGCTGGACACAGAGAAGTGAAGGTGGTACATGTCTTTGCTTCTCACCTGTGTGATGGGGGATGTAGGGCTGGTTTGCATCCATATGTTGTGCATGGGATGTTTTATTTTGGCTAAAATCTTCAATGAACTTGGGTTTGGTGAGTGGTGCTAACACAGAACATGGGCTCTTATTCACTGTTGGGTCCGTCAGCACCTGCGCAGTGGTCCGGCCATAAGTGTATCCCACTTGGTATCGTAGCTGGGGATAGAAGCCAGCATAGCTAGGGATAAAGGGATGTAGTCAAAGAAAGGAGGATAGGTACCTGGTGGATCAGGCAGCAGGGGAGACTGTCACAGTGGCTATCAGAGACAAGATATGATGAAGGTAGATAGCTGACATTGTCCCGAGTCAAACAAATTCAGATTTAAAAGCCCTTGGACATAAGTGGTTCTCCTCATTGAGGATAGGAAATGAGGTCCAGATTTGGGAGAACAGAACAGTAGTCAATACAAGAATTTCATCCTTTTATCTAAAACACTGGAGAAGATGATGAGTCAGAGAGAAGACATGGAGGTAGACTAGAGAAGGCAGGGTGAAGTTACTACGTGTGGTGTTCTTCCCCAGAACCTTCCCTGGTGCCTCTCAGCCAAACCACTCTTCTACCTATGATAGTCTAGTTTCCCTACCTATTAATTTGCTTAGTACCCAGGTTCTGGCCTGCCCCCACCCAACCACATTCCCTTACCAGTTATGTGAACTTCCTAAAATTCCCCACCAGCCATTTCCCTGGCCCAGGGTGCCCCAATCCCCCAACCTCTAAATCCTGAGCCCGTCACCCCTGACCCTAGTTCTTAAACAGGAGCCATGATGGAGTTCTTACCCAGGTATGTAGTGTGGCTCAGGTGTGAAAAGGCTGTGACTCTTAGTTGCTAACATTGTAACCCCAGTAGATCCTGAACTGGGTGCAGGCTGACCAGGACATCAGACCCTTCTGCTCAGAGGAGATTGTTACCTGGGCAACCATTGTGAAGAGATGGTACCAAAGTCAGAAATACCCTCTGAAGGCCTGATATTCCCTTTCTCCCACTCCAGATACTCAGGACCTGGACCTCCTGTGTACTGCTTTAGCCTTTATGCTTCCAGAGGCCCCATCTGCCTTAATTTTAGCCCCCAGTTTTCCATGGCCACCTGAAAACTCAAAACTTAATTTTTTCCTCCCTCCATACCTAATTTTTCCTTGCACTAGAGCTAGGGAATCACAAATCTTATTGTAGCTTTGCGGGAGGGTGGGGGTGAATGGTAGAAAAACCCCTACCCCCCCCACCTGATGCACCTCATCTTACTTGGTCAGTTACCACAGTTCCTTCCTACCTTAAACTCAAGGCCTTTGACCAATGGGAAATCTGTACCACCTTGTTAGATGTCACCTATTTCTATCCAGCAATCAATGATTCAGGTTTTGTGGTCTGGGATCTGCCATAACAAAAGCCATTCATTCCTCTTCCAAGATGCCTTCCTTTGTCAGTTCTGCTCCATTTTTTTTTTAAATTTCTCTGAAATTTCTCTACCTCACCACTTACTATATACAGCATAGTATCTTGTATTGTTTTATATTTCCACATTGTGGTCTTGGCAAAGATGCTGCTATTATTATTGCAAGAATAGATTTGCAGATCATGGGCATACTTATACTGATGACTTTGAACAAGTCACTTCTCTAGGCTTCAGTTTCCACATCTGTTACACAGTAGAAGTGACTTTCATATCTGCAGATTCTATGATGCTGTACTTAGATTTTGAATCCCCAATGGTCAGAAGACTATCTTAATTTAATTTCCTATTTTCCCTCAGAGTGTAGCCATGTACAGTAGGCATTCAGTTCCTCAGTCTCGTTAAGTTCTCTGACCTTCCTCTGCCCCTCTCCCACTGTGTGGAATATTGAGTGAATTAAACCTGTAGAAGATCTTCAGGGCCTGCCTGGTTGATGATACCAATGAGGTATGTCTCTTCTCTAAAGGGAAGCCTGGTTGTGTAAAGGCCAGGAAGGGCAAAAAAGTAAAAGGTAGGATAGTCTCTAAACCAATGAAATATATTGGTTGAGCCTTCTTCAGCTGATAAAAGTTCTGTAAGTCAGAAAGGACAAAAGAGAATTAGAAACATATTAACAGACCCCTAGACTGGATTAGATTAGGGTGTCACCAAGTCACCAAGGACAGTAAGGATGGTAGCCCATCCCCCACCACCCACGAGGGCTTCTCTTCCTTTTTTTTTTTCTCTCTCTTTTCCAGTTACCTAGTTTACTGAGTCCTCAAGTCTTCCAGGGACCCTCGTGGGCACACACTCCTCTAGAGAGAGGTTGTTGACCCTGACCTAGAATTTCTACTGTGAACCAAGGAGTTTGGGGCGTCAGGAATCCAGGGCTACAGAAAAAAGGAAGTGAGTGAACAAGGAAGCAAGAGAAAAGGAGAGAGAAAAAAAATGATGAAGAATATTAGGACCAGGATGAGGGGAGAACGCATTATGAGGACCTTCTTCACCCCCATCTATAAGGTCATGAGCCCCGGAAGAAAATTATATAACCCTCTAGGCAATTTTGGGATCCTATGAAACATTGTACTCTTGAGTTGGAAAAACCTTGGTGGTGAGAAGACTGAGCTATGATTTGGATTGTTCAACTCTGTCCCTAAATCCACACCCAAGTCCCTGAATATCAACTTTCTTCCCCATCTTATTCTCTCCAGAACCAGGAGAACACCCTTCCCCCATTCTTCACCATGGCAACAACAAGAGGGATGTTGTGATGTGTGACCATGATGTCTGGCCTGAGAAAAGTCTAGATTAACCAACACAGAGGACACAGTGTTTAGACTGGAAAAAGATGAATTTTGACCAGAAGGCTGTGAAGTTTTTGGCAAATTTTTATATGAATGGAGGCCAACACTGGACCCATGGTGGTACACAAACAAGGCAGCCAGCACCTCCCAGCAGTCGGTAATTGGCCCCAGATTTGGGAGAATATTGAGGGCCCTTAGGAAGGTGGTGAGGAATCAAGGACCAAAGGGGGATTGAAAGAAAGTGGGTTTGAGAAAAATGTGATAGAAATAAAATTGGGGGATCATATGGGATTTGGATAAGGATGGGGGAGAATAGGGATGAAATAAGAAATAGCGGGGTATAGAAACTAGAATAGGATATGGCTGGAGATGGAAAGAAGGTAGAGGTAAAGATGGGATTAATATTAATACTGCACATTTAGAGGCCATTAAAGGGATGTATGATTAAGGCTGAAATATGGGCAGGGAGTGATGGTCCCCAAGTGAGGGGTGGGCTAGGGGAATGGGACTCAGAAGGAAAGAGACTGGCATAGATGTTGAAGTTCTGTGCTCTTGGACAGGGGGAAGTTGTCTCGGAACCATCCAGTCCTACCCACACGCCCCCAATCTATAGAAAGGTGGGAATCTATGAAGCATTCAGCACCCCAGGATCTTCAAAAACTCCCTATGGGGGGAACCAACCTGCTGCGGGAATCACAACTACTCCGGGTCAGGAATGTAAAAGAATTCAGTACATGCAGAGCCATGTGGAATGGAGGTAGAGTAGGAGGAATGAATGGTAGCCCTATCTCCAAGTCTGAAACTAATTCAATTCTGACAGTGTAAGGGGCCCATCTGAACAGTCTATCCATTATCTCAGAGGTGGAATTGGGAGGAGGGTAGCCACAAGGAGAAAAGCATACACACACATACTCTACATACATAGACACACACATACACACACAACATATATACGTATATATGTGTGTGTATACAAATATATATATACATACACCACATATATACATGTATGAATACACACACATACATACAACACATTGAAAAGGAAGGGGGAGGTCCTCCTGAGAAACTCTGTTCCATCTCCTGTGCCTAGGCTTGGAAAGACGACCCCCAATCCTGATAGACATGGATATTCCAGGGCCGACCCAGTACTCTGCACCTGATGTGAGCATCCGGGAGTCTTCACCACATCCCCGCTACAGCATTAGCTGCAAGACACCTACTCGGGGTATGGCCCCCCTACCCATTCCTAGCACATTGTCCTCTCCTGAGCATCTCAAGACACAACAGCTCCCTGAACCTTTTGCATCTGTAGGAAAGAGGCAAAGAAGATGTGCCCTTAGTTGGAGGACAGTAGGATAGACAAGGGATACTGGGTATAGGAGAAGGAAAAGAGTTCATTCCCTGTGTATCATCTGGTAACTTCCAATTCAATCAAATAAGTAGCTCTTGAGTTAGTGTTTGTGCAAGGATGCTTTACTGGGTACCAGTGATACACAGATAAAATGAGGAACAAGTCCCTGACCTCAAGAAAGGTTTCCCATAGAGTGGTACGTGAGTGAGCTTCTGAGGAACCTGGAGGTCATTAGAAAAGGAATAACCCGGGCATAGGCCCAGGAATGGGAGATGGAACATCATGTAGAGCAGGCGACCACATTTGGCTGGTATAGTGACATCATAATCTGCAGTAAACTTAACAAAATAAGCTGAAGCCACATTGTGTGAAAGGCTTTAAAATGTCAAACTAGTAATGAGTTTGTATTTTAAAGGCTCCTATTGGAACCACTGAAGGTTGTTCAGCTGTAGAATGACACAGCAAGATGTGTGTTTTGGGAAGGTTATTTGCCATCTGGAAGTCAAGAGTTCAATGAAGAAACTGCTACAATCCAGACAAGAGGGGATGAGAAGCTGCACTAGACTAGTGACCATGGGAGTAGAAAGAAAGGAAATGATTCAGGGGAAGTTACCAATGTAGAACCAATAAGACTTGGCAACTGATTGGATTGATGATGTGAAAGAGATTGAGGAATGGAAGGAAGATGGTGCCAAGGTTGTGAAACTAGGGAACTAGAAGCATGGAATAGTGCCCTTAATCTGTATGTGGTAGAAGCTAAGTTCTATTTTCGAATATGTGGAATTCAATGCACCTACAGAACATTGTGGAATTATGAGACTAGACTAGCTCAGGAGAGAGATTAGGACCAAATATATTCATGTGAGAATAATCTGCAAAGATTGATAATTGAACTATGGGAGCAGATATGTAGGGAGAAAGGCTATATGCTTGGGCTATATCCAATACTTAGGAAGTAGATGAGACTGAAAGAGTGATCAGCTAGATTAGAGGAGAATCAAGAAAGAGTAGTAGGAAACATTTGGAGGTGAGTAGGAGTGAGAATGGTGATCAACACTGTCAAAAATTGCAGAAAGGTCAAAAAGGATGAGGACTGATGAAAATGCTAACTCTTTTCATTGGTAGCCTTGGAGAGAATACTTTCATTTGGAGTGGTGGGTGAAGTTGGAGACCAGATTGCAAGGAGTGAGTAGGAGGAAAAAAGTTGAAAGCAACAAAGGGAGATTACTTTTTTTAGATATCTGGCTGTGAACTCCAGGAAAGAAACTATAGAAATTTCCTATTTCAACCACTTTTGCTTAAACTAGATCATAGCTAATATTTGCTCTATCCAAGGACCCCAGAACAGTGGGAGTAGGAAGAGGAGGTGTTCTTATCCTCTTCATCACCACCATCTCTGCCCATGACAGAATCTTGAGCATCTCTTGATAGTGAGTGAGTTCTCTAGCCCTAGGCAGGAAGGTGGCAAAAGAACAGAATCTTCCCCTGAAATGTGAAAGTTGGTGGAAGTGGGAAGGAGCAGGAACTTAGGCCACTCAGACCAAGGAGATATTAGAGGATGTGGTGCCAACCCCACGTTTCCCTTCAAACCCATGTTGTGTGTGTGTGTGTGTGTGTGTGTGTGTGTGTGTGTGTGTGTGTGAAGGGAAATATGGGGGGGGGGGTGTAATACAAAGGCATTGTTGCTAGCCCATTTGCAGTTCTCTTCCTCTCCCAACCTATAGGTAGAGCTTTCACCTCTTGCTCTTAGGGGAAGCCTAATGGGTAGGAGCTTATAGTAACCACCTCTAATACCAACAGGATACCCCCTCACTTCCTGCCTCTCCCAAAGTCTTCTAGTCCTGGTTCTCCCCTGAGTTAGACCTTCCTTAAGCAGATCATGGGTCAACTGGGCCCAGGCCCCACATGGTGACAAACAGTTAAGGTCCTATAGAACCCTCAGCTTGGAGTAGGGGGGCAACTCCCCATATCCCCTCCCATTCCTACCTCAGTGCACAGGTATCTCTCTCTTCCCCTTTTCAGAAATTTAGATTGTCCCTATTCCTGCCCCTCTGACCCTTCCTGGTCTCAGCTTGGTTGAGCAGCACCGAGGCGTGGTAGGCCTAAGGGAAAGGGAGATAAATTTCAGATACTACAGGACCAGTATTCATATCTGCCAGAGGAACCAAAATGTTGGAAGTCTTACCCTAGCCCTTCCAGACTTCACCTTTCACCTCTTTCCAGCCCTCGGAGGACCCTATTTGGTATCCTCTAAATTCAGGCTTGCTTGTTTGTCTCCCCACCCTGGTTCCCACCCTCCTCCCTGACCCACGTCCCAGGACTCCTGCCCACACCTCCTGTCTTCTTTTCCTTCATTGGGATCTTCTTGACTTGCAATATGCCCTGCAGATGGTGGTGGTCGAAGGGCATGGCAAACCACCTGGTTCCAGAGTGAAAGCCCTTTCACACAGAAGGCAGACTTCGTCAGGGAGAAGCAGGTACATATTGCTTTTTTGCCCTCTCAGGCCTGGCCCCCAAGACCTACCTGGCCCCACCTCCAGGCCTTTGCTTTGTCCCATGGCTCCGTACTAAGATTGATGGACCAGATCTTGGCCTCGTTCCCGAATTAGACTAGAGGGATTCTTGGCAGTGTGAATGTGGGATGCTCCCTGGGGCCTCAGGGTTCCCTTGTGCAGATGTAAGGTAGGTAGAGGGAAGGGTGGCAATACAGGGGCCCAGGCTTGTATGTGCACAGCTCCAGCACCAGCACCCATTCTGCTGACCCTTTGTACCCTGTTTGATCACCCCTGCAGTGGCCATCTCCATTCCACTACACACAACCCTGCAGTCTGGGGCCCCAGCAGCCCTGCCGGCCCAGCTTTCCTGCCTTCACCTTCGGCCACAGGAGGCTGGTTAATAAGGCCAGTAAGTGAAACCCCATGTTGTCCCAGGGCCCCATGTAATACCCACAGTCCTTCTGGTCTGGGGTGGTAGTGGGTATGGGAGAAAGGGATCTACTTGTAGCTTAATGCTGTTGCCTCCAGGACACTCATTAGACTTCCAATACCACAGGAGAAACTCGGCCCAGCCCAAACACCTACAATGTTATCCCAGGCTTTCAGCTTAAGGGACCTCGATCTCCTGCCTTCTCTATGAGCCGGGCCCAGGCTCTCAACAGTTGGATCAGTCCTGGTAAGGGGAAGGGTATGCAGTGTAGTCCCAGGGTGAGAAGGAGGGTCTCTGGGGAACCAGTGGTCTGGGGAGGGTTTTAGGGGTTAAGTGAGTAATGAGGCATCTGGGAAGGAGAAGGGCAGGAGAGCTTAAGAAGCTAAGAAACTAAGAATTGGAATCTTTGGGGACCAGTGAAGGGGGATGGGAAGATCTCTGAAGACTAAATGGAGAGGAGATTGGGAATGGGGCTTTAGTGTCCTAGTGGGAAGGCTGGGGTCTCTGGGCCAAGAAAAGAGTCTCTGAGACTCACAGGTAAGATGGAGACTTGGGAAGAATTAGGATTTCTGGAGATCAGAGTAGGCGAATGGAGGTGTCTGGGACCTGAGAATGTAGAAAGAAGGTCTCCGGGGCTAATCAGAGGGTGGCCAGATTCCAAGTTAGGGTGCTGGAATTCAGCATCAACTTTCCTCCTCCTCATAGCTCGCACCCCAGGGCCAGCTGCATACTATGTTGAAGATTCCTACAACTCCCGATTCCCGTCAACCCCCGGAGTCCTCATCCAGGGCGAGCGCAGGCCTAAGCGGCATGAGACCGGGCCTTTCTGCACCCTCTAGACCCTGCAACCCTAGGGCCTTCAAGCCACACTTTTGAACCTGGATTCCTCCAGTGGCCTGTGCTGTACATTAGAACTTGGGACTCCCAGGGCCCTGGGCCACTCGATAGAACCCAGAGGTTACAAATCTCCACTGGGTTTCTTCCTGTCCTTTGGAACCAGAAGCCTCTGTCTCAGAGCCCCAGTCCTGTCCCCAGCCCAGTCTTTTCTGCCTCTCTTGTTATATAGTTATACATTTTGTTTTTTCCTAGACTCTCTCTATTCCATTCATGGCTCCCACTCCACACACATTGACACACAACTTTCAGAATAAGGAAAGAGTACACAATAACACACACAGTATTATGAGCAAGACCCACACATTTACAAATGCAGGATCAAATATGGTAACACAAAGTACTAGGTGCTACTTCCATCTTCTGGCTCTTGCCTTTTGCTCTTTTGTTATATCATTCTGTCTCTGTATCTGTTTCTCTCTGTGTGTTCTTCTAGCCATGATCTGTTTCTAAAGCTGAGGTCAGCAGACTTTTGGGGCACCAGACCCTCACTGAAGAGCAAAGCTGGGCAACTCTGCCCGGAGAGATCCTCTCTAGAGTCAAGGGGAGGCAACATGAAGTGGGCAGGCTGCCTCTGAAGCTGGCAGGCACGCTCCACACTGGAAGCTGCTTTCTTTATGTGAGCTAGATCTAGCCCAAGGCTAATGCCTGTATATTCCCCACTTGGAGATACTAGGTCATATATCTTTAAGAAACCCTGTTTCCTCTCTCCCTTCATGTGATATGGGGCTCTTCCAATTCAGGAGACAGGTCTGGGGAAAGTCAGTCAGTTTGGTCCCTGCCTCTGCACATCCTTGAGTGTTGCTTTTGGCTTGGCTTAGAGTAATCTCAAAATCCCTGGAGGGTGCTGGGATGGATAACTGAGACTTGAGTTTGCCCAAAGTAAGGCGGACCTCAGGATGAGAGGGAGTTAGTTGGTAGAATTTCTGAACTGTGTGTATATGTATGTGCAAAGTTAGTGTGTGTATAAGTTGTTGGCGTGCAGTTTGTGTTCAGTATTGAGTAAAGCACACGCCCATCACCCCCAAACTCCTCCTCAGGCATTATGGGATCCTGCCCTATCCATAGCCCCATTTAACACTGGCCTAACCCAGAAGGACTCAGGAATAGATCCAAAAGGCAGCTGACCAGTCTGGCATAGGAGAAGAGCAAAGGTTTGGGGAGATAGGAGTGTTGGGGGGAAGCTTTGCTCTCAGCCAACACAGTCCAGATTTCTTACAGGGAGTTGTTGGGAGGTGTGGACCCACAGGGCTCTTTGGGGCTTCTTGTTCAGTGGACTACAAGTCCTGGTTCCATTGTCTTTTTGTGTTCCATTGGTGGTCTGGTCCCTTGTCTCTGTCATCCTGTCTGACCCTGTCTCCCTTTAGCTGAGGGTACTGCTGTGTGCTTGGGAGCAGGAGTGTTCTGAGTTCTGCTGGTTTTGGGTAGATGAGAAAAGCATAGTTGGCCAATTATGAAAAGGTTCAGAAGAGCCAGACAGCAATCCTGTAACAATTTGCATCATCTATGAACATGTTCCACCCCAGAGTGGGCTATATCAGTCCTTTCTCAATTCCCAGGATGATAGGGAAGGTGCTCTGGAACCACTTTGATTCCCTCCCACCCTGCACAGTCCCTGCAGGGACTGTGACCATGCTCCAAGGGAAAAAATGTCAAAGTGGATATCTTTGGGAGAAATGACATAGATAAAATTATATGGAGAAAGTTAATAAACTTTAAACATAAAATAATCTCTGTTCCTCCTTTGTGTTCTGAGGTCACCTCAGACTTAGCATGAATCCATGTGATCCACTTAGAGAAGTGCTTTTATCTGATTCTCCCTGGGCTATAAATACTTCAGTGTAGCAATGAAGTCATTTTGGGAGTGGCTGGTATGGTGTTGGGAGGGGCATAGCCTTGGCTCTTCTTTCTGTGCAGGGCCCCTACATGAAGAAGCTGGAAAAGCACTGGTGGGAAGAGGAGGTACAGAGGCTGGACCTATGCACTTGAGAACTCCCAGTACACTTAGTGGTCATCTCTCAGCACAGATAGATGTGCAGATAATGCCACCCTGTGCCTGCTCATTCTGTTCCACAATCATTCTTTTCAGCCTAACTTCCAGCTAGTCTGGCCCTGTTGAGGGGAGGAGGGGACACCTGGAATAGGTGCATGGAAACAGAAGGGTTCTCATAGCAGGCAGGAGGAACATGACTGGTGAATCTTGAAAAGGTTTAGGGAAGCAAGACAGCAAGCCTATAAAATCTTGCCTGATCTCAGTTCAGGCTTCATCAGTGGACATGTTCCACTCCATCTTCATTTCCCCACCACCAGGTCTGATCATCTAGTTGTTCTGGCTGCCTCAGGGTCAGAACAGGTTCTCCCTTTGCTGACTTCTGCCTTGGCCAGAGCTGGCCACATGGAAAACAGCTTGCGGACGTCTCACATAAACATGCTTATATAGTGTGTGTCCCTCATGTACCTGCATGAACATGCATCTTTGTTTAAGGTGCACTAGTGCTCTGATGGCTGACCAAGGACAAGTTCTCTGCTTACTGAACTGTGGAAAAAGAGGACATGGTACTCTCTCCAGTCTGGCTCTGCGGCTCTAGCATAAACAGGAGAGAAGGAAGGAGAGACACAGAGACAGACACAGAGAGATGGGAGAGGGGAGAGAGAGGAAAAAGGTGGGAGGGAGAAGGAAGAGTGAGATAGGGAGAGAGGAGAGAGAATATCAAGGGGAGGAGCAGGGAGGGAAGCTGTGTGAATCCTCTCAGGGATGGAGCCAATGACTAGTCCCAGCAGATTAATGGAGATAATTGCCTGCCAGTTTCCATGTAGGTAGAGAAGGAAAAAGTCTCCTTAGTGTCTCTGGAGATAATGGCTTCCTTAGAGAGAACTTGGGCAAAGTTGCTAGGGGGGTGGATTGGAGTTAAACATCTCTGTAGTTTCCCTCTCATTCTCCAGGACCTTTCCCTTCCTAATGCAGGAGGAACTCATTACCTATGGGGAGCCATGGTCTGGGCCATGAGGCTGCAGGTTCCCCACTCCTGCAGATTGGCTTTGCAGGGCCAGGTCACTATTTATGGTTGCTTCCTGAATTGTCAACTGGTAGGAGACCATAACAATAATAATAAATATGATAATAGCTAACATTTACATAGCTCCTACTGTGTGCTTGGCACTATGGTAAGCACTTTACATTATTGTATTTGATCCTCACAACAATCCTGGGAGGTAGGTGCTATAACCTCCATTTTACAGATGTGGAAAGGGAAGCAGAGTTTTAAGTGACCATCCCAGCCCTCAAGAGGCACACGGCCAAGGGGGGAAGTTGCACTGACATTTGTGTGACCCTTGGGAAATGTTAGAACCTTGCTTATACTAGCAGCTCTCATGGTTCAAGGCATTTTATCTTGGGACTGGCAAGGCCTTGTGGTCCCAGTGGTGGGGAGACAAAGATGGACAAGCAATGTCTGTGCCTTTAGGGAGCCTATAGTCTAGTGGGAGAGAAAAGAATATAAAATTCCAGTTTAAGTACAATACAAAGGTATTCTGTTACATTAAATACCAATTGAAGGAGATGATAAATCTATAGGAATTCAGAGATGAGAAGAGATTTTGTCAGGTTAAGTGGTATTGTGGACCTATGTGTAGAATGGGAACCATTTTGGATTCTCCAGGTCTGCTTGTATCATCCAAACTTGAAATATACCTGGTACTTTAAGAAAACACTCTGCTAAGTAAACACCACCTGGATCAGGCTGAGCTCTACTAAGAGTCTTTTTTTGCATATGAATCTTGGTCTAGGCTGCCTATTTATCCATTCTCTACCCCATCCTCCCCGTACCCCCCCCCCCAAAAAAAAAAAGAAAGAAAGAAAGAAAAGGAAGAAAGACAAATTATGAGGTTCCTCAGCTCTTTTATTGATCCAGATCTAGGTGGAACAAACATCCAGCACTGGCCATCACACACACCTCCCCCCTTCTCTGCCCAAGGGTTTTACATCCAGTGATTCCCCATAGATCATCTGACTGCCTGCTTAGAGTTGTCTAGAGACTGCTAACTTCTATTTGTATAACTTTAAATAAAACTTCTGCAAATAAACCAATGAATGTATTTGTCAGACCTTTGCATCCAATACTCAGATTAACACAAGTAGTCAATGGTACTTCCTAGAAAAGGCGGGACTTAAACCAGCATAAGCAGGATTCAGTTAGGGAGTAGAATTTATACATATGTATGTATATGTGTGTGTGTGTGTGTGTGTGTATGGATGTATGTATCTTATAGCAATTACATATATATTATAGATAATATGTATATATAATAGGTAACAAATCATATATACATATATATGGTTGACCATGTAATAACCTCATCTCAAAGTGGATGATCTGAGATCTAGCCAGGGATGAATCACCTCCCAGTTGATTATTAACTTTTCATTGTGAGCATTTATACCTCATAGTCAGCAAAGGCTATAAATTAGGGGCTTGATTTATTGTTTTGCTGATTATGCATATGTAACAGAAATGTTAATAATTCCGGTTAAACTTAAAAGTGTGTCTTAGGGATTTTTCTTTCTGGAAAGCTGGTTGTTAAAACTTTTACCAGCACATTGCTGGATCAGGTCTACCTGTCTCCAAGGGAAACTACAGTTTTCACTTTTGTGGGGAAAAGAAAAGGACCATCGCCGGGTGCTTGCTTCTTTCTGTATCTAACTCCATAAAGTGTGTACACACACACACACACACATCCATACACATATATGTATGTACAGAAAGACAAATGTATATGTGTACATACACATATATGTGTTCATACATGTGTGTATATGTGTATTATGTATATCTCATTCTGTACTCTGAATCTATCACCTGTAAGGTGGTGGATAACATGTTTCAGATCTCTAGAATCACAGTAGGTCATTGTGTTGATCAGAGTCTTAAGTCTTTCAAAGTTTAGTGAAACTAAATCTAATGATCTAGTTTATCTTTACAATCTTGTTGTTGTATAGGTAGTTCTCCTGATTCTCGAGAAGTGTTAAGGATACGTGTTGAGGGTGGTGGGGAGGGAAACAAAAATCTCAGCATTTTCTGAGATTGGAAGCTCTTAAGTCAAGGAATCAAGTCAAGTCAAGGAGCAAGAGGGCTTGCTCCTCAGCTCCAGGAAGCTCTGTCTGCCATTCAAAAGTCTGAGCTGGTTCAAATGGGTATTTGACTTAGACATAAAAGGTGATATCATAAACAAATTAGAGGAGCAAAGAAGAAATTATCTGTTAGGTCTATGGATAGGGGAAGGGTAATGACCAAACAAGAGATAAAGATAAAGAAGGTCACAGAAAGTAAAATGGTCAATTTGATTACATAAAATTAAAATGTTTTTTATACAAGCTAAACCCAGGTAGCCAAAATTAGAAAAGAAGCAGGTAAATGAGGAGCGGGGGGAGACAGGGAACCTTTGCAGCAAGTTTTTCTGATAAAAGTCTTGTTTCTTAGATATGTAGAGAACTGATTCTAATTTATAAGAATGAGCCATTCCTCAATTGATAAATGATCAAACTCAAGCTATTAATAACCATACAAAAATGCTCTAAAGCACTAATAATTACAGAGATGCAAATTAAAACAACTCTGAGGTTCCATCTTACACCCATCAGATTGGTAGAGTTGATAGAAAAAGAAAATGGCATGCTGGAGGGGTTGTGGTAAAGAGTACATTAATGTACTCTTGGTGGAGCTGGTCCAGCCATTCTGGAAAGTAATCTGAAACTTTGATCAGAAAACTATTAAACTAGGTATAACCTTTGACCTAGTGGTATCACTACTAGATTTATACCTCAAAGACATCAAGAGGGAAAAGCCCCATCTGTACAAAAATATTTATAATAGCTCTTTTGTAGTGACAAAGAATTGGATATTAGGGAGAGTGCCCATCAATTAGGGAATGGTTGAACAAGTTATAGTGCAAGAAAATGATGGAATATTATTGTGTTGTAAGAAGTGATGAAAGGGTTGATTTCAGATTAAACCTAGGAAGACTTGTACGGACTAATGCTGGGTGAAGTAAGCAGAACCAGGAGAACAGTTCATACAACAGCAATATTGTTAATATAAACAACTTTGAAAGACTTAGAAACTCTGATCAGCTCCAGAGGAGTCAAAGTAAAACATGCTACCCATGTCCTAATAGAGGGGTGATGGACTCAGAGTACAAACTGAAGGAATATGACCAGTGGGGGAATTTGTTTTGATTTACTATACATATCTGTAATGGAGGGTTTATTTTTCTTGCTTTTCTGTGAGGAAAGAGGTAGGAGGGAAAAAGTGTGGATCTGAAAATAAAATCAAATCATTTTTAAGAAGTCTAAACTTGCCTGTCTTGACTGCCTCTCTCGAAATTCTCCAACCATCTTTTCATGTTGAGACTCAGTATTTTCTCACCCATCAGAAGTCACATTTTCCCACATGTATGAAGTGCAGCATGGTTGTTGACAAAGGGCCGTCCTTAAGGATCATTTGAAAGCCTGGGATAATGTAATAGTAGAAAAGGAAGAAGAAGAACACACCAGATCAGATACAATATTAGTAAAGGCAAAAAAATAGGAACAAATTAGGTTCATGTAGGGAAGCCCTGGAAGCCAAAGTTGGAAAGACACAGTGCCATCTAAGCTACATAAACAAAAAGATGTCAAAAATGTGGGAAGTGATAGTCCTGTTGTAGGACCTTGGACTTAGGACAATTTACATTTTAGGCTTGAGAGCAAGTCTTGACTGGAAAGGTTGGGGAGACCTATAGAGTAGGAGAGACGACTGTTGGGAAAAAGGCAGCTAGGCTTCTTATTGGCATGCCCAGGGCTGCAGGTGTGGAGGCTGAATCAGGTTACCTGCTTGCCAGTAAGTGAGAGTAGAAAATAATAGTCTAACACTAAAAATAGGTGAGCCACATAATTAAGGAAAATTCACTCGTTGGGATATTCTCGATTTGCCAAAGTATTTCCTCAGGTAACAACAAACTCCACAATTTAGGCTGAGGATTTACTTCTAAAATTGTCCCTAAGAGTTGATGAATCACTTAAGAACCATAAAAGAAAAGTGGGATTGCAAGCATTTTTCATTTTATGAGATAGATGCTATAAAGTAACTTCTGCAAAAAAAACCCCAACTTTGTAATGGAAGGGAAACACTATTCCCAGAAAAAAATTAATTTTCCCTAGTATACTCTACGTGAATATTTTTGGTGTGATGTACAAAAAGTTCAAGAGACAGTTTTTCGGTACTTAAATCATTTTATTAATCATGTTAGCAATAATTACTACAAGAGGCCAGAGGCACTCTGGAATGCCAAAGACCCCTCATGGAATCCACTCAATTCTGATCGGTCAGCTAGTATTGAGAGAATGAATACTATAATGAGAGCTGGACCTATTCTAATGAGAAGCTGGGGGATGTGACTGATTATGTCACTCATGGACAAAGAGAGACCATCTCAACTCAGACTACCCTCAGCCTCAGCAAACTAGACTGCCAGAGTGGAACACAAAAGGCCAGAATTCATCTTAGATTAAATTCTTTGTAAGGTTCTCTAGTTGGGTGGAGCAACAACTCATTATCTGCCCTGCCCTTTAGAGAACTGAGCTTTGACCTAATTTCCAAATGAAAAAGGGAAAAAAAAATCCTGGGTTTCTCCAGTATTAACAATTAATTAATTAATAATCATTTCTCTCACTGGTGAGTAGGTTGTAGAAAACCACATGATATACTGGATATTATGGTCATACAACTAGTCCAACCATTTGGAGAACAATTTCGAGAATTATGCCCAAAGGGCTATAAAACTGTCCATACCCTTTGACCCAGCTATACCACTACTAGGTCTGTATCCCAAAGAGACCAAAGAAAAGGGAAAAGGGCCCCTATGTACAAAAATATCTGTAGCAGCTCTTTTTGTAGTAGCAAAGATTTAGAAATTGAGGGGATACATATCAATTAGGGAATGGCTGAACAAGTTGTGGTACATGATTGTGATGGAATGCTATTTGTGCTATAAGAAATGATGAGAGGGATGGTTTTAGAAAAAACCCAGGAAGACTTATGTGAACTGATACAAAGTGAAGCGAGCAGAACCAGGAGAACACTATACACAGTAACAGCAGTATTGTAAGGATGGTCACTTGTGAAAGACTGAGCTACTCTGATCAAGATAATGATCTAAGACAATTCCAAAGGACTCATGATGAAAAATGCTATCCATTTCCACAGAGAACAATGAACTCTGAATGCAGATTGAAACACATTTTTTTAACTTTATTTTTTTTGTTTGCGTGCATATGTGTTTTCTTTTGCAATGTAGCTAAGATAGAAAAATGTTCTGTATGACCACATGTATAATCAATATCGTATTGCCTACATTTTCCAGGGATGGGGGAGGGAGGGTGAGAATTTGGAACTCAAAATTTTAAAGAATGAATGTTAAAAAAAATTTTTTACATGTAATTGGGAAATATTTAATGTAATAAATAAAAGTACATATTTTTTTTTAAAAGACATTATAGTCATATACAAATAACCCACTTTTCATTTGCTTCATTCCCCTGCTATGCTCACCAGGATCCTCCTGGAATCATAGAGATGTCTGCATTCATTAGGGATCATCTGACAATACAACCACAACTCTCAAAATTTTCTTCCCTTCTTCTTTAACCTGGGTACTTGTGTTAAGGGAAATTAAGAGTTTGGGGCGTGTCCTTGAACTTTAGACATCAACATAATGGAAGGTAGCCAAACTGCTCCTTGATAGCTGTTAGAGACAGACTACACATCTGATTCAGGGTCTGTATGGTTGACAAAATATTTTTCTAACGCATGTCACTCTTCTGCTTAAGAATCTTCAATGACTCCCTATTTCCTGTAAGATAATATAATTTCCCTTAGCTTGGCATTGAAAGCCTTTCACAATCTGGCTCCAACCTACCTTACCAAAGTAATTGCACCTTACCATTATTCATTGTTATGCGCCTGGTTAGTTTTTGTGCTATTACCCAAACTCAGTCTTCCATCTCTCAACTCTACACCTTTGCACAGACTATCCCCTATCCACAGGTTGAACACCTTCTCGTTTCTTAGGATGGTCAGCTCATCCTTTCCTGATCTCTCTAGCGTCAGCATTCTCTTCCACCTCAAACTATCATGCATATATTTATTTGTTTGCATGTTTTATCCCCCCGATAAAATGTAAGTTTGTTGTGAGCAAAGATTATATTTTGTTTTATGTTTGTATCCCTAGCATCCACCATGATGCCTCACATACAACAAGGATGGCATCCCTTCTGGGCTCACCCTACCAAACTGCATTGGA
This sequence comes from Notamacropus eugenii, assembly GCF_028372415.1. Lineage (NCBI taxonomy): Eukaryota > Metazoa > Chordata > Mammalia > Diprotodontia > Macropodidae > Notamacropus > Notamacropus eugenii. The sequence continues at coordinate 494,062,972 of NC_092872.1, read as the reverse complement.
ACTCCCCACATTACAGTTGCTACTTACTCTCAAAATTATGACAGAAACTTTGAAGGGCTGGGTTTTTTTTTACTCCTGTTGTTCTTGAGCCTCCACTGGTCTGTTCTCCACCAAGAATCTGCCAGTACTCTCAATTAGCTTTTAGAAAAAGTACTTGCTAACATGTTGTAAAAAAAAGTTGGGACAAAGCATCCCCCCCACAAAAAAACCTGGGATACACTCTTCCCAAAATATATATACAGTGTCCACGGGAGAGTGAACGTAAACTAATAGTAACAAGACACACTTGAAGAGAACATGTTTGTCAAAGGGGAAATTCATAACTGACACTGAGAATCCTCCCAAAGTTCCCTTTAGGTGTAGCTGTCCACTAAGGGTCAGAGCCTTTTAAGAGCCCATAGCTGACATTACTTTCTGTTATGAGGAGTCACAATGCCTGAGTTGCTATTATTTTCAAATGATTGTGTATCTCTCTATAGTCACTTCCCCTCACTTCCACTGTTGCTTGGGTGGACATCGCAGCTACTACCTTCAGCTGTTGGTGGGTCTTCTAAACTCATAAGATCACCATTTTCCATCCTGAAATAGTTATTTATCTAAGAACAGGAAAGGACAGACAATGAAAGAGAGGCAGTTTGAACTTCTGGCCACCAAGCCTGAATGGGAAACCTCAAAATCACCCTGCCTCTCAGGGAGGCAACTAAAAGTAGCCCTCCCACCTTGAAGCCAAAAGGTAGAGATTGAGAGATGGGCAGATTGCCCCTTTTATAATCACACAGAGCTCCATATCTGAAGCCCTTGAGTTATCAGTTCTCCTAGCTTGGAAACCAATCAGAAGACTCCTTGTCATCACACAGAACTGTCACATATAGTAGGAAACTGGCTACCCCCAAGTTTCCACATACTTCTGAGACTGGAATAAGGTAAGGAATATCTGCCTATACTCCAAGGACTGGCCATGTTATGTAGGTGCTCAAAAAATGCTTGATAGATTAGATTGGATTTCTTATGTTTTTATTTTCTAATATTTATTGATTGATTGCAAAATCCCATCTTACCCAGAGATCCCCCTAATACTTGGCCTCCCCCAGCTTAAATAGACCTTGAGCATAATGGTTTTATTTGCATTATGTAAAAGGAATTTGAGAGTCAGCCTCAGTCAGAAAGTCTTAGGTTCAAGTGTGACCTCTGACACATACTTCTTTCATGTGCCTGGGCAAGTGACAATATTTCAGTGCCTCCAAATAACTATCAAAGACAGTAGGTCACAAAGCAGGTGATGGACTACTTTGGGAGAATTTCCCTCTGTTGCAGCTTACACTGATGACATCATACATTTGGGCCAAAAGAAATGTTATTTCATCCTCAACAAATTTTATAAATTTTAAATTCTGTAAAATGAGTTTTCTTTGATAAAGGGATACTTGTGTAACCTCTATCGAACTTGGATTAGGCCTATTAGGACTGACTTGGCAGACTACCTGTGAAGCTCATTGTCTAAGGCAGAGAGAGTGAATACGGTTTCCTCAGATGTCACCAGTCTTTAAGGTCTCTGTCTCTCAGATCTCATGGGGGTTGCTTCATCGTCTTTGTTTTTAATCCCCGAAGGTAATGGGGTCTTGGCAGCTGCTGTCTCTTAAAAGAGAAAGGAGAAGTTCTCCGGAGGACAAATTGGCCGAATACCCTGAGAAGGGGATCCTGGAGGTATGGTCAGGGGAGGATAGGAAGGCCAAGCCTTTCTTCTGGAACATCTAGTCACTAGTGCCCTCCTGAAGTGCTGGCTACAGGCAAAATAACCTGGCCTTTCTGTCTTCTTTCCTCTCCCCAGACTCCCAGCCCCCTAGCAATGCAGGAATTTCTGTTTAAAAAGGAAAAACATGATAAAATTAGCTTGGTGGGAGGGGTTAGGAGGTGAATATCTTAAGTTCCTTGGATATAGCTTATTAAATGGAAGCTGAAGAAGACAATGCTTCTCCCCTCAAAATGGAGGGCTAATGATATTTTCATAAATAATTCTGGGAGGGGGTCAGGAATCTACCTTTCTTACCCCAAGAGGTGTGCTGGTAAATGTTTAACAATTTTTTAGGTAAAAATGTGGATATGATACACTTTTGAGCTTAATTTGCATTATTAACATTTTCTCCATCAAAAAACACAAGAAATCAAGTCTTGGTTTGTAGCCCAATTATTTCTGAGGTGAAAATGTTCACACTGAAGATTTAAAAATCAGTTTCCCACACCCACTCCAGCCATTTTGAACTGGCTCCTATACCTCCCTGGTTATAGCCCAAATGTGAAGCACGTCCCTGGCTAGTCCTGCCCTTCTGCACTCAACCCCATAAGCATGGGTTGGAGCTTTGAGCCTGTGAACTGGTATTCAATATCCTCAGGTGAGACTTGGGATGGGGAGGCCCTGTGTAATGGATAAGGCATGGGACTTGGAGTCAGGAAAACTTAGGTACAAATTCTGCCTGTGATACTTACTAGCTGGGGGACCCCAGACAAATCCTTCAACCTCAGTTTCTGCATTGATCAGATGAGGGGTTGAGACCTTACAAATGACTTGTAAGCTTCCTTCCAGCTTTAAATCTATGATGCTAAGTACTACTGGGAGGTTGAATGATCCCAGCCTGGGCCCACAGATTTAGTCCCAGTCTTTGAGGTGTGGGCTGGAGTTTTTAGAAGCTCCTGTCTCTGTAAGGCCTCACTGGTCTTTGAGCACATAGGAAGAGAAGATGAAGCAGGCATGGTTTTCTTCACACTTCCCTAACTAAACTAAGAGTCACCACGCAGATGTGCATGGCTGAGCTGCGCAGCGCTCCCTGGCTTGGCTAGGCACAGAATGGGAAAACAAAGGGAACAGCAGACGAGGTCCTTGCCCTGGAGCAGCTCATGGTCTGTGGGGTCACAGCACTCATAAAAAACAGCTAGAGAACGACCTCCCTAGAAAGTCAAGTCAAGGTTTAAACAAAAGCAAGATAACATAACAAGAGGTACAAATTGCAGCTCAACTTTGAGTCTAGCTGGGACATGAGACACCTAGACAAATGTGCACCCTTCTTTCATGAACACATTAATTCAGCAAACATTTAGCCTTTGTCCTATAGAGCAGAGCCTGATTCCTCATTACTGAGTGGAGGCAGAAATGAATGGTTCGCACCCTCAGGGAGCTCACTACCTAAAAAGTACTTAATAATAGAAGTTATAATAGAGGCCCCTTTGGGTCATACGTGGAGGCTGATTAAACTAATGTCAAAGGGACAGCTATTACAAAGGCCACAAAGCTCTATTTTGTGTCAGTCATTACTTAGCAAATAGTAACTAGTACCTGCAGCAGGTGTGGACTATCTTGCCCAAGGGCCCTGCCTACTTCTTACCCTGTCGTATCAGTAAACACCCCAACATACTCAGGGGTACTGCTATCACAGGGTCTTGGTCTGCTTTCATAAAAGGAAAGGCAACTTTTGAGGAGCTAACAATCACTTTAATCAAACACATGTATCATTCCTTTAACCAAGTACATGTATCATTCACCTAGTTCAGGGGAGTCAGCACCCTGAACTTCAAAGAAAATACAGAGAAATCAAAGATCAACAGACATGGCATCCTCTGCCTGACCATCAACAGACACATCCTACTATCTGACCATAGTTACCTGTGAGGGAAGCACCAACATCTGGGTTTTCAAGTGGGGAGGGAGGGGGAATCTTTCCCAGAGCTCTTGTCTGGCCAAACAAACACTTCCGATCAGTAAGCCCCAAAGTAAAACCTCAACTCAGAGTATTTATACCTTTTTAAGAGCCAGAGGCCATCCCAACCCTTGGGAGTCAGTGCCTCATCAACAAAAGGTATGGGCCTTCCTACAAATATCCCCAAACTCTCCTTAATGGGCTGAGGAAGATCTTTAATCACATTAACAATACAAATACATTTATTGTTTCTAGTTAAAGAAATTCTTGTTTCTGTACTTTACTCCTAGTAAAGACTCTGGTTGATAAAGGCAAGATTCAATCAGAGGCACTTTAAAACAAAAACAGCAAATGATCCCACTTAGCTTGCCATTCACATCTGTCTCTACCAGAGCCAAGGGAGAAGTAGGGCAAGATCTTCTGGTTGGGGTTGGATTTGAAGATTTTAGGCCTCAAATGATAGGAGATTTCAATAGGTGGAGACAAAATTGGTATTCAGAGTAAGCAAGGCACTCTGCCACACATCACAGGGGGGTCTAACAAGGCACATTTTTTTCATGTTCATAAATTAAGACCTTTGGAGGTCAAACCCAGCCCTGTCATTTTACATGTGAGGAAACTGAGACCCAGAGAGTCCAACTTGTTCAAGGTCACACAGCTATTAAGTATCTGAGGTAGAATTTGAATCCAGGTCTTCTTAAACTCAAGCACAATGCTCTATCTACTGTACCATACTGCCTCTAATGTTACTAATTATAATTGCAAACTGCTAAAGGTATGAGGTTTGTGGGGTTTTTAAAATTGTAGCTGCTGTCCCTCTTGATGTAGATGGCAGCCCTTCTATCTTAAAACAGACTGTTTCAAGAGCTGCTATGGCTGAAAAAAATTCCTTATCTGGTGACTGACCCTCTGGTTATAAACATCCTTATATTTTGCTAGCCTGGTCTTCAGGCAGCAGACACAATCTGTCACTGTACTGGATTCTCATTTGAAGTCTTTCCAGCTCGGAAGAATCTGCCAAGGGTTTGCACTCTACTGACCTAAATTTCAAGAACTCAAGGTCATCTGTAACCTGGCATTGGAAAAGGACTTCAGTGGAATATTGGTTTGTGATTTCAGTAGTGTAAGGAACCTCCAGTGTGGAAACTGTCTCTACTTGGGGCTTGTAAGCACCAAAAGGTTAAATGACTTGCCCAGAACTTGAACTCAAGTCTTCCTCACTCTGAGGCCAGCCTTCTATCTAATATGCCAAACTACCTCAGTTTTGTTTTGTTTTTGTTTTGTCTTAATTTTAAAAATTAATTTGTTTTCAGTTTTCTACAGTTACTTCCACAAGTCTTAAATTTTCACCCCTTCCTTCCCCCTTTTCTCCCCAAGACGGCATGCAATCTTATATGGGTTCTACACATACATTCTTATAACCACATTTTCAGATTAGTCATGTTGCATAGAAGAATTAAAGTGAATAGGAGAAACCATGGGGAAAACCAAAACAAAACAAAACACAGTAGAAAATAGTTGGCTTTATTCTGCATTCTGATTCCACAGTTCTTTCTCTGGATGTGGATGGCATTTTGCCTCAAGAGTTCTTTGGTAATATTTTAGGTCCTTGCTTTGCTGTGAAGGGCTAAGTCTACCAGAAAAATTCCTTGCACACTGTGGTTTTTACTGTGTACAATGATCTCCTGGTTCTGCTCCTTTCACTCAGCATCAGGTCATGTAAGTCCTTCCAGGCCTCTCTGAAGTCTTCCTGTTCATCATTTCTTATATCATGATAGTATTCCATTACATTCATGTACCACAACTTGTTCAGCCATTCCCCAATAGATGGACATCCCTTTAATGTTTTTGTTTTTTGACACTGGCTCTCCCTATCTCACTCAAGCTGACCATATACTCATAGGTCCAATCCTCATAATTATCAAATAATACTTGTAAAGCATTTTGCACAGTGCCTGGTAAATGCTTGTTATACTTAGCAGCACAGACGCTTTAACCACCTCTGTTTTTCCACCCTTTTTAGGCAGACTGGTAGCCTTGTGCTCTTGGAGCTCACCATTTTAGTGCTGGATTTAATACAGTCGTCTGGTCCCACTGATCCTTACTGCAGGGCAGAACTCCTAAACTCAAGCTGGGATTGCAGTAAATGCCTTTACTTTAAACTAATTGTGTGTGTTGACTATTAATGATGGAGTCCCAACCCATATAAAGTAACTACAACTGGAGATATTCGACCTTCCCCTTGCAAAAATCAAACCACAAGTGCAAGGAGGGAGTGGGGACAAGAGGAGAGAGCAACCCCAAGTCTCAACAGCTTATTTCATAACTTGATCAAAGGGCTCAGCTACCATAGAAACAAGATTCTTATCTCCCCAAATTCACATGACCCCAAATATTACACGACATTACAGATATTTACAGGATGGAAAAGAAAGCAAAAGCTGCATCTCTAATGCTTAAATATGTGCAAATTAACTTGCTACCAGGGTTGCCAAAAATGGGTTCAGAACTAGTAAAAAAAAAACAACAAACCAACCACCTTTTTTTTCAGGTTCTCCAGCAAAGAGAGAAAAGAGAGAAGAAAAGGAAGGAAAAGGGAAATGATCAGAGGTAAGGAGAGTATATGACAGGAGAAGAGGGAAGAAGAAAGGAAAGTAGAGGATTCCCAAGAAGGTAAAAACTTGTACATAGGATGTGTATTGATATATAAAAAAACTCCCTGCTAAATAGAAAAATTAAACATCTTAGAAAAATTTTTAAAATTTAAATATTAAAAGAAAAATTTAAAAATAAAAATCACATATATCACAATAAATCATATTGCTTAAATACACAAAATGCAACTCTCATATAATAAAACATTTAAATTCACTCAAAAATGCAACTGCTTTTTGTTTTTCACTAGAATTTTACTTTTTATAATTTCATCAAGAGATCTTGTTTAGTTGAAAATTGAGAAAATAGTTTAAAAAAATTTTAAATACATTTTTGGTAAAATATATAGGTAGGAAGTTAATCTCTGTAATTGTAGATAACTAAGATGTTCAAAATATATTTTTATTATATAATATGTATAAAATATATACTTTATCATAATAAAGGGAAATTGTACTCCCAAATCGCAGGTAACAATTTTATTTATAAAAAGCTACATTTTAAAATGAGTAATTCAGGAAAGTTGCAACTGCCCATAATCAATGGGTTTGTCAAGGACAAACAAATGGTCATCCACAGTACTCAGAAATGCCCTGTTCAGAGCATAAATTCATAAACTGTTATTTGGAATTGTGCTTGCAAGGATTATAATCTGGGAGTGTGTGGGTAAGAATCACACAGGCTGAAAAGACACAGTCTGAGTGAGTTTTAAAGGGCTGATGGAAGTAAGAATACTAAGACTTGCATTTCCAAAAAATGTACAGTTTTTATAAAGTTTTATAAAGTTTCCAATGCCCTTTCATCACAATTCAGGAAGATAGGTGGTGAAAGTAATATTATCTCTATTGCATGCATGAGGAAAGTGACTCAGCCAGGGTCTCACTGCCAGAACGTACTCGGTGGGTCCACTGTTGTGGGCACTCTAGAACCAGTAACAAAGATAATCCAATAAACATCTAGAACCAGTAATAAAGGTCGGCAGAAAGACACTGTGTGACCTGGAGCGAGTCACTGAACCTGTTTGCCTCAGTTTCCTCATCTGTAAAAAGGGGGAAATAGCACCTACTTCGTTGGGTTGCTGTCAGGGCCAAGTGAGACGTAATTGTAAAGCATTTGGCACACAGTAGGCGCTACAAAAGTGTTGGCTACTGTTGATTGTTTTCACAATTTTCAGAAAACCACCCCCGTCCCCCCTTCTCTCCCTCCCTCCCCTTCCCCCCTTCTCTCCCTCCCTCCCCTTCCCCCCTTCTCTCCCTCCCTCCCCGTCCCCCCTTCTCTCCCTCCCTCCCCTTCCCCCCTTCTCTCCCTCCCTCCCCGTCCCCCCTTCTCTCCCTCCCTCCCCGTCCCCCCTTCTCTCCCTCCCTCCCCGTCCCCCCTTCTCTCCCTCCCTCCCCGTCCCCCCTTCTCTCCCTCCCTCCCCGTCCCCCCTTCTCTCCCTCCCTCCCCGTCCCCCCTTCTCTCCCTCCCTGCCCCTCCCCTCTTCCCTCTCCCCCCCCCCCCGCCAGCAGCCGCTGGGGTCAGCCCTCTCGGACCCCGTTCCCAGCACTCAGCGCTCGTCTCGGGCGCTGCGCTTTCTTTCCGCTGTCCCTGCGCTGAAGTGTAAGCTCTGGGAGAGCAGGAAGGGCCTTTGCCTCTTGGTCCGCACAATCACAATGGCGCCCGGCACGCAGCCAGGGCTTAAGAAACGTTGGTCGTCCACGGGCTCCATGGACCCCGGAGGGGCCTCGGAAGTACTTGAGCCCAACTTGCCCCTGAGGGGATGGCACGGAGGGCAGGAAATGTCGGGCTGCGGGAGGAAGGACACTAGAGAGCCCTCGGTGAGGGGGTGTACCAGCGAGGGCCCTTGCCTGGCCAGAAGGTCAGATAATGCCACGTCCCCATCTTGCAAATGAGGAAACTGAGGCACAAGGGAAGGGAAGTAAGTGTCTAGTCCAGCGTCTCACGGGGAAGGAGCCTAGGTTACCCGTTATCAATTGAAAAAGTTTGCAGTACGTGCGTGGAGGACCTTGAAAAGGTGTGGGAGGAGAGTCAGTGACGTCAGCGGAAACGCCTGTGGGCGGAACATCCGGGCGTTCGTGCGAGGGCCGGGAGTTCGCTTCCGGGAACTTTAGTGGCCGGAGTGGTGTTTGCGGGCGGAAGAGCGGAGGAAGGACCGGAAACCGGAGACGGGGCGGAAGGGCCGGGCGTTCTCGGAGCGGGCTCCGGTCGAACTGGAGGGAGCCGGGGATAAATCTGGTCCCGGGCCCGGGTCCGGGGCTGGGACCGCGGGATCCCGAGGGCCTGGGGAGCGGGGCTCTGTGGCAACGGCGGCAGCAGCCGGAGGCGAGCGAGCGGATGGGGCGCAGGAGGCAAAGGCCCGTCCGGGGCCAGGCTCGGGGGCTGCGGGGGGGGCCGGGGCCGGGGCCGGGGCTGGGGCCGCCGCGGCCGCAGGGGCTGGGGCCGGGGCTTCCTCCATGTTCGCCGGGTTGCAGGACCTGGGGGTGGCCAACGGCGAGGACCTGAAGGAGACACTGACCAACTGCACTGAGCCCCTCAAAGCCATCGAGCAGTTCCAGGTGCGGGATCCCTAGGCCCCCAGTACCGGCCTCTACGGGTCGGTTCTTCTTTCCTTTCCATTCCCAGAGCCCAGAGGTGTGAGAGACCTCGGGGCTCAGTCCTCCAGGCCGACCAGCGCCTGAATTCTCAGCACAACGTAACCTGAACATGACGGTCCAGACCTTTGAATGAGGAAGAAATCCCCGCCTCCCCAAGCCGCCTTGTCCAGTTTAGTTAGCTTAGCTGTTAGGAACGTGCCCCCTTACGTCAGCCTCAGTGTGCCTCACTTCCATCCACTGCTTGTAGCTCTGCCTTGTGGGTCCAAGAAGAACGTACCCAGTGTCTGGTAGATGACAGCCCTTCAAACAATTGAAGGTGGTAATGCCCCCTCTGAATCTTTTCTCCATTCTGAACATCCCCAGGGACTTCAGCCACTTGTTGTGCGACATCGTTTCCAGGCCCCTATCGCTCTGGTTGTTCTGTGGATTCCTTCCAGCTTATTAATCCCCTTCTGTGATGCTCAGAACTGGATGCATCATTTTAGATGTGATGTGATATTGTCATTTCCCTCTTTCTGCGTACTATACCCCTTTTTAAAGTAGCCTAAGATTAAATTTCTTCACATTATCTTTTTTTCTGCTGTCGTGATAATTGAGTTTATAAATCCACTAAAACTCATGTGCCAAGGGCAGGTAATGGGGGATGAGTAAAAAAGAAGCTTGGCACAATAAAGTGAGAATAGTTTCAGGACTGAGAAATTCTTCCTGATACCAAAAAGATTTTATTGTTTTAACTGGATTGGATAAAAAAGATCAAAGAAAGGTTGCTTAGGATAGCTGGGATGTTGAGAATAGAGGATAGAAAAGGCAGAACTAGTCAGCTCTTTTTTTTTTTCCTCTGCCAAGGATTTTTGATTTGGAAAGGACAAAATAAAAATTTTACTAGGGAGTTGAAACCTCAGATGAGTAGGGAGATAGTATGCTAAGGAAGGACCAACTTGCCTTTGTTCACATCACTAGGACTAAATGAAGTACAATTCTAGGGTACTTAGAGAACTGGCAAATACGATTGTTAAGTCGCTGTCAGTGGTCTATAAAAGACCATGGAGAAAGGGAAAACATGGGACTGGTGATGCCTCAGTTGTTTTTGTTTTTTTTAAATGGAGATTTAATTTCCAGATACGCTGTGTGAGAGAGCCAAGGGAAGCTTTATTTCACTTTCTTCCCAGGACACGGAGCATGGAGCTCAGAGATGCAACCCAGAGCAAAGAGCTATTAGAAATGAAGAATGAGTAAACAGCTAGGTTGAGCAGTACCTAGAGTGTTGGGCTTGGAATCAGGAAGATCTGGATTTAAATCCTGACCCCATGCAATTCAGCTCCTCTGGGCTTCAATTTCCTCATCTCTAAGATGAGGAGGTTGGACTAGTTGGCCTCTAATATCCACTCTAACCCTTAATCTATGATCATATACCCCAGAACTAGAGGATTGGTTTTTAAATTACCCTTGAGCCTTTACAAGTGAAGAAAGTGGGAATAGGCCTTTTCCTTTGTGAGTAGTGCAACTGAGTGGCCTTGGGTGCTGGATTTAAGTTCTAGTCACTTTACAAGTGTGTTTGAATCCTTTGACTGTCAATCGACCTTATTTTCTCCCCTCCCAAGAGTTCAGAGTGCAAAGATTGACTCATTGTTAGAGCTTGAAGAGCCCTTAAATATCATCTAGTCCAATACTCATTTGGCTAATGGGAAAATTGAATCCCATGGAGGGGAAGTAATTTCAAGGTCACAATGAATGCTATTGTCAGCCAAAGTGTATTCCAAGAATGAATGAACTGCCCATGGTTAGGATTTAAACCCAGATCTTGATTCTAAGCCCAACATTCCATACATTACATGACCTAACAAGTGTGTATTGTGCATGTGTTCGTCCTTCATTGCCAAAGAAGATCGTCAAAGAAACAATGACATGACTTTGTTTTGAATGAGGGAGGGCTGTGCAGGTCACCAGCCTCACTTCTGCAGAGCCACTCCACTGAATCCAGTGACCAGATATTCATCAGGATGACTGGAGATGACCCAGGATGAGGCAATTGGGGTTAAGTGAGTTGCCCAAGGTCACACAGCTAGTGAGTGTCGCGTGTCTGAGGTGAGATTTAAACTCAGGTCCTTCTGACTCCTGCGCTGGTGCTCTACCCACCACACCGCCTAGCTGCTCGTAAGACCTAATAAGCATTCGTTAAGAGTCTATATCTTGCCACTGGACCCATATGGCTCCAGAGGAGGAAGTGAGGCTGATTACTTTGTACAGCCCACCCTCACTTAAATCCAGTTCATTTGGATGTTATGATCTTACCTCCCTGATATCATGGTCCTCTTTAAGAACAAAGGACAACAACAATCTATACCTAACCTTGTACTCAAGATTAGAGGCCTGGACCAGACGTTATGGGACCTGGATTCAAATTCCAGTTCTATTACTGTTACTGTGATGTGTAGACAAATCACTCCCCCTCCTGGGCCTTGGCTTTCCTCAGTAAAATTAAGAAGTTGGATTAGATCTATGAGCAATTTGGAAGTAACTCAAGAGGATGAATGAATTTTCTGTGTGGATTTGACTTTGTTCCTCACTTGAAAGGAACAATGTTTAATGATAATTGGAGTGACACTATGGAGTCATCATCTTGGGGCTGTATCGTGAGGGATGGGTGTACTATTGTTTCTTCAGTCATTTTTCAGTTGTGTCTAACTCATCATGACCCCAGTTGGGATTTTCTTGGCAAAGATACTACAGTGGTTTGCCATTTCCTTCTCCAGCTCATTTTTATAGATGAAAACAAGTGGCAAACAGGGTTAAGTGACTTGAACAGGGTCACACAACTAGTAAGTGTCAGATCAGATTTCAACTCATGAGAATGTCTTCCTGATTCCAAATCCTGGTGTTCTCTACTGCACCATCTACATAATACATATTATGTATAGCACTTTAAATCTTATAGCACTTAACCTACATTATTTTCTTGTATAATCCTCACAACAATGAGATAGATACTGTTAGCCTTATCTTACAGATGAAGAAACAAACTCAGAGAGATTATGGCTTGCTCATAGTCACACAGCTAGTAACTCAGAAGGAAAGATTTGAACCCTGATCTCTGACTCCCAAGCCTAGTACTCATTATGATTTATATTATTTAATAACTGTTTGGAAAGATTTGAGAAATATCTTTTCTTAATAGACCTTGTTCATAGTTCATACTGGGCAAAATTAAATTTGTTTGTTTCTCCTTTTTTTTTGGTACCTCCTCTATAAGATGAATTTTATTTAACACCAACTTTTGCTTTACTAGACAGAGAATGGTGTCCTTCTGCCATCATTACAGTCTGCTCTGCCTTTCTTGGACCTGCATGGGACACCTCGGCTAGAGTTCCACCAGTCTGTTTTTGATGAGTTGAGAGACAAATTGTTGGAGAGAGTGTCTGCCATTGCTGCTGAAGGAAAAGTTGAAGAAAGGTAAAAATCCTGAGAAAGAACCAGGCAGGGTCTATCTATCTTTAGAGGCACTACTGTTTCATGGCTATAAACACAAAAACTCTTGTAGCTATCTCAGTCAGTGGATAATTGTCCTTATTGCCTTCAGACTCTTGTTCTAGTTAACAGCAATCTGAGTGCACACATAGGGAACAACACCAATTTTCATGATCTTATTCTGTGGCTTTTCTTCTTAACCTTTCTTGTGCTTGTTAAACTAGCAATCAGAAACTAGGGTGAATCTATTTGTTAAAATTTTTTGCTGGATTTCATATGTTTTCTTATTGCCTTAATTATTTCCCAATTACATATGAAAACATTTTTGACAGTCATTTTTTGAAATTTTAAGCTACCAATTTCCACCCTCCTCTTGAGAAGACAAGCAATTTAATATGGATTATACATGTGAAGTCATGTAAAAAACATTTCCTTATTAGCCATGTTGCAAAAGAAAACAGAAAAAAAATAAAGAAAAATTGAAAAAGTGTGCTTCAATCTACATTTAGAGTAGATGAGTCCATTATAATTATCACCTATGTATTTCTAGGTACAAGAAGCTAGAAGATCTCTTGGAGAAAAGTTTTTCCCTGGTGAAAATGCCCTCTCTCCAACCAGTGGTGATGTGTGTAATGAAACATTTGCCAAAGGTAGAATCAAGTAGTACATTTGTGGCATGTGGTAATCACTTAATCGGTGCTAGCTGACTGATGGGTCTTCTTGTTGCTTCCAGACATAGGGTCTCAGTATGTCGGTGTCTGTCGGGTTACGGCACAGATGCAATTTCTCACTTAGCTTGTCTTCACTTGCTCTTTGAGAACATTTATTATAGTCTGGCTCAAAGAATGCCTTTTTTTTCCCACCTCTTAAAGTAATGGGAAGGTAGAATATGTGTATACTTGTATTTACTTTGAAAGAAAGCATTCTGTATTTCCCTTCAACAGTTGTAAGGATTTTGAATTTTGGAAATTAGAAATTTGAACTGCAGTCCATCTGAAAAAGAAATTTTAAGAAGTTATTAGATTTTTAGTTAAACTATGTTAAAATTAGTGCTATTGCTACTGTTACCGTTATTTTACATTTTGTCCACTCCACTTAAGTTTTAGGAGGATGATTGGCAACCTTCTTTGGAGATGGACTTTGTGTCAACTGCATTCACAGTATTTAACATAAAAGCTAATCAAGAAAAAAACATTGAATTGGCAAACATGACAGAACAAGAAAATGATAAATGCTGGAGAGGATGTGGGAGAGTTGGAACACTAATTCATTGTTGGTGGAGCTGTGAGCGCATCCAACCATTCTGGAGAGCAATTTGGAACTATGCCCAAAGGGCTACAAAAATGTGCATACCCTTTGACCCAGCAATATCGCTACTAGGACTATATCCCCAAGAGATCATAAAAATGGGAAAGGGTCCCACATGTACAAAAATATTTATAGCAGCACTCTATGTAGTTGCCAAAAACTGGAAGTCAGGGGGATGTCCATCAATTGGGGAATGGCTGAATAAATTATGGTATATGAATGTAATGGAGTACTATTGTGCCATGAAATGATGAACAAGAAGACTTCAGAGAGGCCTGGAAAGACTTATATGACCTGATGCTGAGTGAAAGGAGCAGAACCAGGAGAACTTTATGCACAGCAACAACCACAGTGTGTGAGAGTTTTTTCTGGTAGACTTAGATTTTTGTAATAACACAAGAACTTCTGAAAAAAAAAAAAATCCCAATGGTGGACCTCAAGGCAAAATACCTTCCACACTCAGAGAGAGAAATATGGAAGTCACTCACATAATGTAGCAGATCATGTTTGTGTATGTGTATCTGTTTGTGTATCATGTTCTGATTTGTTATACGGATTCTTTCATTTATCTTAGTCTGACTACATAGCATGACTATAGTGAAAATATACTCAATAGGAAAGTATATGTAGAATCTATACAGAATTGTATGCAGTCGTGGGGAGGGAGGGAGGTAGTGGGGGGTGGGTGGGGAGGGATAAAATCGCAATTGTATGGCAGTGATTGTTAAACATTAAAAAAAAAAAGAAAAAGAAAAAAACATTGATATCAAGTGTTCTTACAGGTTCCTGAAAAAAAATTGAAGCTGGTGATGGCAGACAAAGAGCTGTATCGGGCATGTGCTGTGGAGGTAAAGCGTCAGATCTGGCAGGATAATCAAGCTCTTTTTGGCGATGAAGTTTCTCCACTGCTCAAACAATACATCTTGGAAAAGGAGAACATCCTCTTCAGCAATGAAGTGTCTGTCCTGCATAATTTCTTTAGTCCATCTCCTAAAACAAGGCGTCAGGGGGAGGTAACAACCAAAAGGAAATATGTATTTACACTGTAATTCCTTACCTTGCTTTTCTGCTTATACCGTACTTCCTATGTGGTGTTTTGTCCCGTGCTGTTGTCCATCAGCTTGGCCTTAAATGCCCACAGGGTGGCTTTCCTGGACTTTATTTTGAGTTAATCTGCTACACTGATTGGTGGTAATGTAGCAGTATCTAATCATAAAGCTGCTTAACATACTCCTCTTTTAGAGAACAGATGTGATTTTTAACTAGGAATTTGACTTTATTCAAAGGAATGAGTCTAGTTGTGAGAATTTCAGGCATGATTGGTATGGGGAGGAGTGGAGGAGGATGAGAATATCCCATGGAGGCATATGAACAGATCACTAAACCTGAGGAGGCACAGCATCTTCTAGAATGTGGGAGGCAATAGTCCCACTTGCTGTTCTCAGACACAGACAGACTTGTGGCACATATTAGGAAAGACCATTGATAAGCTGGATACTTATCAGATGAAAGAGAGGTAGTGAGATCTTGTCTTAGGAAGATCATTTGAAATAACTAGGGTTGTTTAGTCTGACAAAAAAAAAGGTGTAAGGGAACTGTGGTAGCTACTTTTTTGGCAAGGCAATTGGGGTTAAATGACTTGCCCAGGGTCACACAATTATTAATAAGTGTCAAGTGTCTAAGGCTGCACTTGAACTCAGGTCCTCCTGACTCCAGGGCTGGTCCTCTATCCACTGTGCCCCTTAGCTGCCCCCATAGCATATTTTTAAGTATTTGAAACCTTGTTATAAGGCAGAGGGATTAGATTTGTTTTATTGTCCTGCCATGGAGTAGAACTAGAAGCAACTGCAGTGGTAGATTTTGGCTCTTTGTTTTTTGTTTTTCAAATAGCAAACATTTTTTATCTCTACCACATTGGAAAAAAAAGAAAGAAAAACCCCAGCCTCAGATACTTTTTAACTGTGTGGCCCTGGATGCATCACTTAATCATTGCCTGCCTCAGTTTTCCCATCAGGAAAGTGGGGATACTAACAATACCTACTTCCCAGAGTTGTTGTGAGGATCAGGTAAGATAATAATTGTAACTTATCTGGCATTCATTAGGCATGTAGCTATTCTAGTTATCATTGCTGTTATAAATTCTATAAATTATAAATTCTAGCTATCTTTGCTGTTATTATCAGACTCAGGATTAGATCAGAGGACGTCAGAGTTGGGAGGGACAAGCTGGGGAGTCCCTCTCCCCCTCTAAACTTCAGGCAGCCTCCAGCTCTAATCCTGATTCGAAGGCTAAGGACCTGTGTTTCAAATTCTGCCCTAACTGGACCAAAATATCAATCAAAAGTAATCATCTCCAGATCCTCTCTCCATGGTAGGTAGAGTCCAGAAGACTAGAAATATGATTAGAAAATGACCTTAGTGAAATTATTTTACCTCTCTGGGCCTCAGTTTCCCCCACCATAAAATGAGTGATTTGGACAGGATATGTTCTACATTCCTGTCCAGGGAGCTCTGTGTCTTACACTTCTGTGCTATTCATAGATAGTGTCATACCCTTCCTCTTGTCATTACCTGCATGGATCCACTTCCTTGTCATGAAGGATGAAATCCCTGTAGGACCATAACCTTCCATGTTTCCCTCTGTGTTAAAACCACTAACCCTGTGCTTCCTCCTCAGTGGCCTCTTTTCTGTACCCCAAAGTTCTTTACTGGGCCTTTACCCCAGACCAGTTACACACTCTTCCTTTCCCTCTCCTGTTCCCTTGGAAGGTCAGCCAGTTCAGCCGTGTATTATCCTCCACACTAGAGGTGTCAAACTCAAGTAGACATGGATTCCCTGCAACATTATCTATGTTGTATTGTATTTTCATTTATTTTGTTAATTTTGTTAATTTGTTATTTCTCAGTTACATTTTTATTTGCTCTGACATTTTTGTTCTACGTTGTAGTCCTTTACCCAGGTACCCTGTAGTCTACCTCCTTTTTTTAATCAGTCCTGACAGACTCCTTGGTAATATGCTGCAAATTACTTAAGCCTACAGAACGTTTTTTGGTTATCCTTTGAGTCACTTCTAAACTACATGGACACTTTTTAATTTTTTTCACAGTCATAAAATGAATGCATAGAAACCAAAACAACCATTTAGTTGATTTCAGGTGATTGAATAGTTCAAACTTAATATATCACTGACATTTATTTGCACATTTGTAAAGACAGATTATTTGGGAGATAGAGATACCATATCAGTTGGTAAATGTAAAGTAATTGAGATTAGGGTAGTAAGAGAAATCTGAGAGCAGCCTGGAGGCCTGCATGACTCCTCCCTTGCATTGGAATGGTTCTCTTTGGTAAGCAAACAAGCATGGATAGATTCCCTGTTGTCAGTTGCATATTATGTTGAGCAATATCAATATGACTTCTTTTAGAGGAATAAGTAATTTCTTTTTCTTTTCTTTTGGATGGACTTTGAACTTAGGTAGTGCAGAAGCTGACACAAATGATTGGGAAGAACGTGAAACTCTACGACATGGTGTTGCAGTTTCTTCGGACCTTATTCTTACGGACAAGGAATGTCCATTACTGTACCTTGAGGGCTGAGTTGCTAATGTCATTACATGACCTGGATATCAGTGATATTTGCATGGTGGATCCCTGCCATAAGGTACCAGATATGAGTACTATGGGACTAGGTTTATATTAATATGTCAGTACTTGTCACATGGAGGCTGTTAAGCAGCTGGTGGTCCTATCACATCACCCCAAACAAGAAAATGCGGATATGACAGACAAGATCATAATGACATCTGTTATTTCTCTTTCTGAGTTACTGGGTCAATAAAGATTTCCCTAGACTGATTAGACTTTCATATCATCTTTCTTACCTGTTGGCACTTCTGCTAGTAGTCTTAAGCTTACTGATTATGGTGAGCTAATTAACATTGATGAGAAACAAAATCCGATTATAAACCTCTCTTTTAGCCTTTGAATTGCCCTAATGTATTGAGTTTGAAAAACACTTATCTGGGGCTCATTGCTGAGATTACAGTAGCCTATACAGATATGAATGATAGTTACTGGGAAGCATTAGACCAGACCAATGCTTCCCAGTCAAGCCGCTGCATTGGAACTTGGTCAGGGGTTCTAGGGCCCACTTTTGGGTTATTTTTTAATGTATTATTTATTTTTGCAAGTAGTTATTATCTTTTCCACTGTTCTCTCCCCATCCCTTCACCAATTGAATAATAAAAGAAAAATGAAAAGTAAAACCCTCATAAATTATGCATCAAATTCCCAGCAAAACAAATTCCCACATTGGCCTCTTTCTACATTTTAATAGACCCTCAGAGCTAGCTTAGCCTTCTATTTAATCAAAATTCTGCCTCTGCCAAAGATGAGTGGTTAATGCTTTTTGTTGTTATTTTACTGATTTTTTTTTTTATACAATTATTTCTTCCATAATTCCTGTCCACTAATTGAACCTGTCTTTCTCACTAAAAAAAAAAATTAAGTATAACCAACTGGCACATCTACTGAATTTGACAGTGTATATTTATCAATCGTATTCTATATCTAGAACTCCCATCTTCTTTACTGATAGGAGAGACCTGTGTTTATCATCAGTTTTTTGGACTTATGTAAGTTCTTTGCAAGGAGAGATTATTTCATCCTTTTTACATGAACACCTAGTGCCTAGTGCAGGACTTGGCATATAATAGGTGCTTAATAATTGTTTTCTAATTATCATTGGATTGAGATTGGTCATTAATGCTTAATCAGTTTTGACTTAGGCTTTTAACTTTTTAGGACTCTGATACTTTGATTTTACCCATAGAAGGAGAGTAATGCCCTTTTTCCATGTCCCAGTTTTCTCATAAAATTTCAGAGCTAGTTCTGTAAAATAGTATACTAACCTTTTCATCTTTATTGAATAACTACAACAAACGGGACATTTGCTTTTCCTTTTGTCTTAAGTAATTCTGATTACAGAAATATTCAAACATTTTTTAGTATCAGCTAATTAATCTTTGAAAAATACCCAAATTTTTTTATGCCGAGAGTATTTGTGTTACAAGGTTTGGTTTAACCAGTAGAAAAAGGGTGAACTGTGAAACTTGCTTACATTTAGAAAATGACCTGTATATAACCCTATAATTAGAAGACATAGCCTTTGAGTTTGTCCCTGTGGTTTATTCACTGCACAGTTCACCTGGTGTCTTGATGCTTGCATCCGAGAAAAGTTTGTTGATAATAAGAGAGCTCGGGAGCTTCAAGGATTCCTGGATGGAGTGAAGAAAGGTCAGGAGCAAGTACTGGGGTGAGTGGAATTGTCTCAGGTACATACAGCACAAACAGCATTAGTAGCATGACATGGGGAAAGAATGATGAATTTTAAGCCAGCAGACCTCAGTATGAATCTTGACTCTGCCTAGTCCTACTGTGGTGATTTTGGCAAGTCACTTAATCTTTCTAGACCATAGTTTCCTCATCTGTAAATTAGAGGGTTGAAATAGATGATCCCTGAGGTTTCCTTCCAGATCTGAACAGTGATTCTTTCAGCCTTTGCTGTCTGTTTAATAGCCCATTAAATAAATTAGTCTTTCCCTAGCATATTGTCACTCTTAATTAATAAATTTATTTATGGGGCTTTATCTTAGGCATCACTTCCAGACATCACCTCCTTTCAAAAAGGGACTGACAAGACCTTGCTTTTTTAGGAAGTTTATGGATCTGATTTACTGTGATAATTAGGGGGTCTAATTATGTTACAGTTTTTTGTCTTTTGCACATTTTTAGAGTCTCACAAGGAAAATTTTTATAAGGCACTTTCCATGGTATTAAACATTCTATTAAATAGGACATCCTCTGTGGGACAATGCTTGATGAATGTTCACTTTAATTCTATGTATTCTTATCATGATTACTGGAAGGATTCAGAATTTGAGGTATCTGATTGTTACCTAACTTCAAACCTGGGTAAGAACCAAAGTTTGACTTAGTAGGTGACAAAATTAAAGAGGTAAAGTAATTTTTATTTTTGTCTCTTAAAGATTGTTTTCATCAGTGATAGACTACATCTATTAAGATTTTTTAAAAAATAAATTTCAGAAACGCAGCAAGATTTTTGGGTTTTTTTGTTTTAGGATATAACCTGATTATTCTGTCCAGAAATAATACTTCTAGCTGGTACAAACAGATTTGTTTACTTGAGTCCCAGTCTGTGGATTGTAGGTGAATGGTTCTGGAAGAACAAGGTGATGCAGTGAAAATATCAGTTAACTACAAGTCAGGAGATATGTGTTCTGGTCTCAGTTCTACCATTAACTAGCTGTGTAATCTTGGGCAGGTCACTTTGTCTTTTGGGGCTTCTCACTGTCTTCTGTAAACTGAGGGGGTTCATTTAGAGACTCTTATGTCCTTTAGAGCAGAGGTGTCAAACACACAAGACAGCCCAGACAAGATTAGAATATGTTTAGGAAATATTTAACAAAATAAATGAAAACATAATTTATGGTTAACTTGTGATTTTCTAACTTAATAGACAACTACAGGGAATCCTTATTTTTGGTTTTGTGGCCCCAGCTTCAGTTTGATACTACTGCTTTAAATAGCACTAACTTTCTAATGAGTCTTAGTTTAAGTGCTTTCCTTTTCTGGGACTATGCTGTGACGATTGACTAAAAATGAAGTAAAATATCTTTAAGAAGATGAATAGACTGGATATTAGCTGTGTGTGGGATGTCTTTAATCTAGGAATATAAACTTATCACTTGTTCCTTTCAGTGATTTGTCTATGATTCTTTGTGATCCCTTTGCGATTAATACCCTGTCCTTGAGCACCATAAGACATCTTCAAGAACTGGTGGGTCAGGAAACCTTACCCAGGGTGAGTGGCAGAAATTGATGAGGATATAACCTGAGTTAGACTTGCCTTTGTTATGAAAACCAAGCTAGCTAACAGAAGCAGCTCTCAGTTCTTGTTCAGCTAGTGGCAAATGCCTAAAGAGTATTTGGGAGTAGATGTTTTAGGCATATACTTCACATGTCTACTATAGGGGCTCAAAATAAAAGCCCATGTATAAAGAGGAAAAATCTTTGCAGCAAGTTTCTCTGATAATGTTCTCATTTCTATGTTATGTAGGGAACTCATTGAAATTTAAAAGAATAAGAGCCATCCCCCAGTTGATAAATGGTCAAAGGGATATGAACAGGCATTTTTTAGAAGTTGAAATTCAAGGTATCAAAAGCCATATGAAAGAATGCTCTGATCACTAATAATTAGAAAAAAGCAAATTAAAACAACTTTGAGGTTTCACCTTACCCCCATTAGATTGGCAAAGATGACCAAAAATGGAAAATGACATACTGGTGGGCCTGTGGAAAAACAGGTATCTTAATGCATTGTTGGTAGATCTGTGAACTGACCTAGTCATTCTAGAAAGCAATTTGTAACTCAACCCCAAAAGCTATTAAACTGCAACCTATTTGACCTAATAATACCATTACTGGGTTTATACCTTATAGAAAACAAAGAAAGAGGAAAATCAAAATATTTATAGCAGCTCCTTTTGTGGTGGCAAAAAACTAGAAACTGAGTGTGTGTCCATCTCTTAGAGAATGGTTGAACAAATTAAAGTATATGAATGTGATATAATTAATATTGTTATGCCATAAGAAATGATGACAGGAACAGCTTCAGAGAAACTGATGTAGAGGGAAGTGAAAAGAACCAGGAGAACAATTTATACCATAACAATAATATAAAAGCAAATGACTTTGAAAGATTCAAGAACTCTGATCCATCCAGTGACCAACCACAGTTGTAGAAGATTCACGATGAGACAAGCTGCCCACCTCTTGACAGGATTTAGTCTAGATCAAGGCACATATTTTTTGGATATGGCCAATGTGGGAATTTTGCTTGACTATACATATATATTACAAAGGCCTTATTTTTCTTTCTCTTTCAATTAGAGGCAAGTAGAAGGAAGAGGATTTTGGTTAATTGAAAAAGAAAATGTAATTATTAAAAATCCATGTGCAAGGAATAATTCACCTACCTTGATTGGAAGGTTGATATATTTTATTTTGGTTGAAATAACCAGTGCTTGTGAATAGAGGGTGAAGCTGACATTTTTTTAATTGAACTGAAACATTTTCTTAATATCGTTACCACTGCCTCAGTGATGCCTCCTACCTTTAGAAGAACACTTCTTTATAACAAAGAATTATAGTTAAGCAAAATGAAGGGACATATTGACCATGTCTGACAGTAACTGCGTAAGTTTGCACCATCTCCTATTTGCCAAAAATAGGAAATAGATTTCCCTGTTGGTCTTCTGAAATCACTGTATTGATTAGCGTTTGGATGTCTTTCATCATGTTATATTGTGTGATCATATAGGCTGTTTTCTTGGTTCTGTGAAACTGATACTGTTAGCAGTAAGTGAAAATAAATCAGTTTCTGATAAAAGTGTACTGGTTAAAGATTGTAAACAAATAGAATGAGAGCAGTTAAATTTTTTTTTTCTGCATTTGCAGGAAAGTCCTGATCTGCTTTTATTGCTACGAATGCTCTCCCTGGGGCAGGGGGCTTGGGACATGATTGACAGTCAGGTCTTCAAGGAGCCAAAGATGGTAATTTGTTTTAATTTAAAAGTTATCTTTTTTAAAATTAATTTATTTGTTTTCAGTTTTAACAATCATTTCCATGAGTTTTAAATTTTCTCCCCTTCCCTCCCTCCTCCCTGAGATGGCATGCATAAAAGTTATCTTAATCTTCTCTTTAGTTAGGCAAAGGGGGTTGATAGAAAGAGTACTGCTAGGAATTAAGAGACTTGAGTTCTAGTCTTAGCTCTAGTTTATATGAGTTTAGACAAGTCACTTCCCTTTTCTGAGACTCATTTTTTTTTCATCTCTCTGATGGGGGAAGAAGTTAGAGAAGAATCATGTTATCTCTAGGGTCTCTTCTAGTGGCAACACTTTGATTCTAATTCTATGACTAGCCTCATGACTGGGCCCATGGTGAGTCATCGGGCAACTCTGCCTTTGGAAATTGATTTTGTGGGCTCAGAGGACAGAACTTAGGGTAAAGGGTTGAAATTGCAGAAACAACCTTTGGCTCAATGTAAAGAGCAAACTCCTGACTACAAGAACTGTCCATAAGTGGAATGGACCACTTGCAGAGGAAAGCAAGTTTCCCCATTGCTGACTACTTGATGTAGAGGCTTGCTGACTACTTATCAGGGGATAAGTAGATAAGGAGATTCCCATTTAGGTGTGGGTTGGGCTAGATGGCTGCAGTGGTCCTTTCCATCACTCTCTGACTTTTGTACTGTGATTACCAGATGTCCATGCCCTTATTTATGGGTCTCTAGTCACTATTCTAGTGCTGCTGGTGAGCATTCAGGTGAGGCTGATTTGATGGGAATAGTACTTGGAATTTTTGAAGACCCTTGTAATAGAACACAACATTGCATCAGAAGAAGACTCTATAAGCCCTGACCCATTCATTCTCAAATGAAATTTATACTCGAGCCCATTGTCTTCTTTTTTCTGTCAGCATAAAGTAAACAAATACCTTGAGATTGTGCAGTCATAGTAATAAGTAATGATAACAATTGAATTCCATAATGAGTATTTTTATAACATAATTTTTATATTTTTAAATTATTTTCAATAATTTTGTGATTTTTGTTCTTGTGAGCTCTTTAAACAGATGTCGGTTTTATCCTCATTTATGAGATGAGAAAACTGTAGCCCTGAGAAATTAATTCCCCAAGGTCACAAAGTATATTGCTAGCTGAGACGAGATTTTTAACTCTTTAATTGTTTAGTTTCCATTTTGCTCTTGGGCTGCTTACCTGTGACTTCTGATAATGTTCTCATTTCTGAGTTATGTAGGGAACTGATTGAAATTTAAAAGAATAAGAGCCATCCCCCAGTTGATAAATGGTCAAAGGGATACGAACAGGCATTTTTTAGAAGTTGAAATTCAAGGTATCAAGGTATCAAAAAGTAGTGTTTGTTCCTTTGAATGTGTTTGTCATATGTAAAACTCCAATTTGGGCAGTGTCAGTGTCAGGGGAGCCTCGATTAAAAGCTTACACAAACATCGTTTAAATCTTCTTTATAGTCAGTTTTATTTTATAAAATTAGCATTTAAGTTAATTTTAATGTTAATTGTGCATTAAAAAGGTATTTATTAAACTTTTAACGTAAGCTGGGCTTTGTGCTATGCTGTAGTAGATTCAGAGATGTGTGAGTCTCTGTCTTGCTCTCACAGTTCACAGTGTCACTGGGATTTAATATTCCATAATTGGAACTAAAACAATTGGAGGATAATGTAGAAAGAAACTCTGTAGTGCCTAAGAATGTGGTCCTGGAATAAGGACTTTAGGAGTGCAAAAAATGGGAGAGGTGGAGTATGCTGAAGTATTGTGGGAAGGCTTCCTAGAGGAGATGCAGCTTGTGTCTGAAAGATAAGTACAGTTTGGGTGGGAATGGCATAAAGGGAAAGACATTTAATAGGTAGCAGGAGATAAACAAGGGATGTGCTATGGGAAACAGCCTGAGTGGGAGATATGTTTTAGGGAAAGGTAGGTAATAAAATTGGGGGAAAAGGAATGCATGAGATTAAGGAAGGCCTTCAATGCCTGGGTGGGGAGTTTGGACTTGAACCGGGTTTTGTTATACTTCACTTGAGCTGAAAAGGAGCTTTAATTTAAACTTTTTCTTTTCTTCTCCAGGAAGTAGAGCTGATCACTAGATTTTTGCCAATGCTTATGTCTTTTGTGGTGGATGATTATACTTTCAATGTAGATCAGAAACTACCAACAGAAGAGAAGGCATCAGTCACTTACCCTAATACCCTTCCTGAAAGCTTTACCAAGTATGTCAATCAAATGATCAACAATGTTGACAAGAACATCTGTACAAAATAAAGTGGTCTTTAGGCAGTGAGCTTTATAATGGTCCATTCTTTAAGGCACCTTAAAAACCAAAGTTTTTAAAACATACTTAAAGAAAAGGGGGAGATGGAGGTATACTTGTAGTGGATTCTAGATGGAAACATTGTGTTATAGTGATTAAATTCTCCAGTCCTAAAGATTTGCCAATGCTGTTATTTCGGATAACTTGTCAGAAACCATAGAAATGTAACCTCTGTAAGCAATAATAATATACTATATCATTGAGTGTAAAATACATAAGGTATCATTATATATAGAAGAGCAAAAATATTGATGATGTGCTCTCTTGGTTGGTACCAGGTTCTTGCAGGAGCATAGGATGGCCTGTGAAATGGGACTTTATTATGTCCTTCACATAACAAAGCAAAGGAATAAAAATGCTTTTCTCCGACTTTTGCCTGGATTAGGTGAGTCTTAGCTTGTTCACTTCTCATTAAAGTGTTATGGGGGAGGATAAAAGGGCATTTAGATGAGGGATCGATGTCAAAATGGAAAGTACGTACTGGGACAGGGAAGAGCTCATTATGAAGAAGAACAACTGGCATGTACAGTGGTGCAGCAGAAGAGTACCAGGAAATGTTGACTTCTACCTCTAACACTTGTTCATCACAATGAGTCTCAGTTTCCAGAGCTACAGGCTTGGCTCTGGTGTCAGAAATGTAGATATTCTTGTCTGTTGCCAGCTTTTTGACCCAAGGTAAGGCAGCAGATATTTGTTTTTTATTAGCGCTCACTATGTGCCAGCCACTTTGCCAAGCTCTCTTGATACTAATACAAACAAAAAGAAAGACAGTCCCTGCCCTCAGGAAGCTCACATTCTAATGAGGGGAGATCATACACTGGAGAGCTGAAAGAATGGTGGGATAGGAAGAAAGGTATCCGTGAGGGGCAGGGGCGTGGAGTCTAGAAAGGCAGAAGGGAAGTGAAGGTTGGCCAGTCAGGGTCCCTCAGGGCAGATGAGTCTTCCAGGGATGAGAAGCCTGCCGAAGTGTTTGGATATTCTAGAAAGTCTTAGACAGTGAGGGGAGTTTCAAGGTGACTGCCGCTGAGGTACATTTCAAAGTTCAGAAAACCAGAAGCAGAGCCAGGAGGGAAAAATAACTCATTTTTAAAGACTTTTTTTGGGGTGGGAATGGTGGGAGGAAGGGATATGAATGGATGCTATACAACCTAGTTAAATTAATGCTTATTATAGAATAATTATTAAGAATTAGTCTCATACTTTTTGTTTGTTTTTTGTATGGTGAAGTAATAATAATTTTGCTGCTCTTTTTTTTCCTTTTTTTTAAAATTATATTATTTGTTTCCAGTTTTCTACACTCACTTCCATATATCTTAGATTTTTTCTCCCTTCCTCCTCCTTCTTTCCCCGCTCCTTCCTCCCTCCCTCCCCAAAACGACAGGCAGTCTTATGTGGGTTGTACACATATATTCTTATTAAATACATTTTCACCTTAGTCATGTTGCGTAGAAGAATTAAAATGAATGGGAGAAACCATATAACAAAACAAAACATAATACAAAAGAAAATGATCTGTTTCATTCTGCAATCCAATTCCATAGTTCTTTTTCTGGATGTGGAAGGCATTTTGCCTCGAGTGCATTGGGAATTTTTTAGGTCCTTGCATTGCTGTGAAGGACTAAGTCTGCCAGAAAAATTCCTTGTACATTGTGGTTGTTGCTGTGTACAAAGTTCTTCTGGTTCTGCTCCTTTTACCCAGCATCAGTTCATATAAGTCTTTCCAGGCCTCTCTGAAGTCTTCCTGTTCATCATTTCTTATATAGCACAGTAGTATTCCATTACATTCATATACCACAACTTGTTCAGCCATTCTCCAATTAATGGACATCCCCTTGATTTCCATTTCTTGGCCACCACAAAAAGAGCTGCTATAAATATTTTTGTACATGTGGGACCCTTTCCCACTTTTATGATTTCTTTGGGATACAGTCCTAGAAATGATATTGTTGGGTCAAAGGGTATGCACATTTTTGTAGCCCTTTGGGCATAGTTCCAAGTTGCTCTTGAGAATGGTTGGATCAGCTTACAGCTCCACCCATGAGTTAGTGTTCCAACTCTCCCACATCTTGTCTAACATTTATCATCTTCCTCTTTTGTCATGTTAGCCAATCCGATAGATGTGATGTGGTACCTCAGAGTTATTTTGATTTTCATCTCTCTAATCAACAGTGATTTAGAGCATCTTATATGTTTTTGGACCTGGCCAATATGAGAATTTGTTTTTGTCTGACTATGAATATTTATTATAAAGGTTTTCTTTTTTCAATGGGGAGGGATATTATGGAAATAGGGGAAGAATCAGTGATAGAAAGGATTGTCAAAAAAAAGAAACAGAAAAGCAGGCTGTTGAAGCAGTTTTTTTTTAATGCACAGGAGAGAAGGAAGTCTGGAAGGAAACAGGCAAAAAAGACAATTTTGAAAGTTAACATGTTGAATTTATTATGTTTTTAAAAGGAAAAGTAAGCTGTACGTAATAGAGATTATCAGTTTCATGTATAATCATCTTTTTCTACTTTACATGCAGAAATGTCCATTTTATTTGGTGTTAAGTTAACAATTTTAAAAATTTATTTTTTATAGAAAGAAACTGATTTCTTGAAGACTTTCTGCTTAGTTAACCCTCTGTTACTATTGCAGTGGAGACTTTCGGAGACCTGGCCTTCGGCGATATATTTCTTCACCTGCTCACTGGGAATCTTACTCTGCTGGCAGATGAATTTGCTGTGGAAGAATTCTGTACTAGTTTATTTGATGGATTCTTCCTCACTTGCCTCTCAAGGTAACTTAGTTGTAGAGGTGTTTATATAAAGTCTTCCAGAACAAGTTTATATTGTATCGCATCTTTTCAAGATAATTTGGATCATCTGCCATAATTCTGACTGGTTTTTACTCAGTCTGTTGAATGTTCTTCATCTAAAATGCCCCATGTGGGAATCTCTTACGGAATAGCACTTTCTTTGACTAGCCAGTCTCATTGAAAGGGGTCCTTCATGAGAGACTCTAATTCTAATATTTGCCAGAGTGTGAGGAGGAGCAAGATGTTTCTGAATAGAGGAGAGTGCTCCAGACGGAAGAGGCTCCCATATTAGGTAGCACAAGTTTTACCTCCATTCTTTTTCCTAAAAAGCCAGCCAGTCTGCCTTCACTTTCTTGAATGCCTACCTAGTTCAGGCACCTATTCTATCCTGTGGGGAGGGGAAGTGACACTTGGTTCTTTTTTCTCTAGAAAGGAGAATGTACACCGCCATGTTCTCCGGCTCCTGATTCACCTGCATCACAAAGTGGCCCCTACTAAATTGGAGTCCCTCCAAAAGACTTTGGAACCTACCAGTCAGGTGAGCTTGTTGATTAGCCCTTTGTTGATTATATTTTTAAAAGCTCAAAGAAATGTGCTTTTAGACTTGAAATCTAAATCTTGTCCCTAGGCTCCTGCTAAAATGGAAAAAGTCTGCTTTATTTAGATAGCAGCTTTCGAAGTGTAATTACTTTCAAGGTTTAATTATATCTTAAACACATCTCAGTTGTCTGTGTTAAAACACTTGGGTAATAATAAGATTTCGTGTTTTTAGTAGTAACAACCTAAAAACAAAAGTCTGACTTTGATTTTCTCTTCCTTCTTCTGTAGAGTGGGGAGGCTGTAAAGGATCTTTACAACCAGCTTGGAGAGAAACTGGAACACCTGGAACATTGCAAACCCAGCCCAGCCCAGACAGCAGAAGCTCCTGCTTTAGAGCTACCTCTTCCTGCTGTCCCAACTCCGGCAGCACTCTGAGGTGCTCTGACCCTGGGCCTGGTCACGGTGATGGTACCTGGTGACATGTAGCTTTCCATAGCCCTTGAGGGTTGGGGAATTGTTTGTCATCCCTGCACTGTGAAGAATTTCCTGAGGACTTTACATTGAATGCTGAAATTCTGTTCTGTAAATTCTGTTACAGAGTCTGTGCAGTTAGCAGATCCTAGCTTCATTGAGGCCATTGGGAAGGGTCTGAAGATCATGTGTATGTGTCTACATGGAAATCCAAGAGGTTTCCTCCTCATTAGGGAATGAGTTGGTGGAAGAACAGAATTGTTCACCTCTCTTAGTCTGAGTTACTCAAAGTGGTCTTGGTGGTTTCAGTGGAGTGTGAGTGTCTGTGATAAAAAACAAAAATGTCATAGGATGGTCTCCATGAACCTCTTTGATAGATAAGTACAGAACTGAATAATCCTGTAGTCTAGGCTTAGTGGGATTGGAATTATTTGTTTAGAATTCTGTTCATTGTTCCATCTCTGGCCTACTATGTAACCTTTATATAGGCAACCTCTGTGCCTTAGTTTCTCTGTCTGTGAGATGAAGATGATAATGCGTGCCCCTTTAGAACCAGGTCATTTTTTAGTGGCTGATAGATTTAGAGAGTTTTTTTAACACCCCCCCCCCCTTTTTTTTTTAAATCCTGGGTCAAGTCAGGAGGAAAATATTTTAAGAATCTCTACCCTCCCCATCCCATTCCATCCTGACTTGCTGCTGGATTCCTTGAATTGGGTCATAGGACCAGAAGATGCTTTCATTTTTTATCTCTGGCAGACTTCTTTAGACCTCAGCCTTGATGTTGTGTTTTATACTTTCAACCTCAGAAGATTGTGGATCTTTTTTAAGACTTGAACTGTCTGTCTCACTCAGGCTGTAAGAACAACAGCCACTCATAGACCTTACCTTGCTGCTGATGAGAATGGAAGTTTTGACTTGCTCTGTTTTCAACTTGGGATGGCACTCCTTAGGCAGCCTTGTGTCTCTCTCCTTCCAGGGACTCATCATATTAGTGCCAGACTTAGTGCAGACACCCATCCGCTTTAGCCCTTCCTACTGCAGCTCAGAACTCTGGAACTCAAGTGATCCATCAGCCTCCAGCAGCAGGGACTGTGGGTGTGTGCCATGGCGTCCAGCCTTTCAGAAGTCTTATGTGTTTTCTTACATTTTTAAATGCCTTGGAAAACTTCTCGGCTCCTGTTTTACTTTGTTGGTTTTTAATTACTGTAATAAAGGTGGAAGAACAGTAGTTATATAGGTTAAAAAGGCAGCTTCTGTTTTAAACAAGAATAGAACTGACCATGTGCTCACATGATGATCGCCTTCTTGGAAGTGTCAGAGCTGAATCTTGGACACTTCCTTTAATGAAGAGGAATTAGGTACTTAGGCCTCACCAGAAGGATTTCATTGAGAACTGTAATCTGCATCCTAAATCCCCTCTTGGCAACTGTGGGACCTGATAAAAGAATGAGACTATTTTAGTCTGATTTCTCTAGTGAACTACAGGGCTTCTGAATTCACAGAACAGTCAAACCACATTAGTTTGGGGGAATATATGCCTTGAACTAGTGAACATTCAAATACTACTTAAATACTGTCAAAGAAATAAGTCTAGTAACTTTTCAGTAAATGCTGGAACTAGTTCTAAATTTTCAGGCATTGTTATATAGAATTACTTAGATGATCATTTGAGGATTATTTTTTATATAAAAGCATGTGTTTCTATAATCACTGAAAACCGTTTGTTCTCAGGTTGGTCACCTCTTCTGTCCCTACCAAACAATGTTTTTTTTTTACTCCAGTAATTTGCTTAGCAAGTCCTTCATAGGTTGTACAAATCTATGTAATGCAGACTTTATTTCAGGCCCAGCCATCCCAAACCAAATATGACTAAGGCCTGAGTAATTGCTGTACTGTACTTGGCAGCCCCTGCAGTCACGACAGTGATTTTGCTGCCAGTCATGTAGCTAAAAACAACAGCAACAAAACAGTCTAGAAGCTGCTTTCCTGGTGTGTGTGGGTAGGTAGGGTGGGGGGATGGAGGGGTGTGGCCAAGAGCCTAAATGACTGTACCCGAGCTCTTTCACCATACAAGGTGGCAGTACAGTAACTGCTGAGCAGGGGCACCTGTGGGAGGCAAACTTTGGTCTGCTTCAGAGTGTCAGGTATCCCCAGTAGCAGCCACTTTGCCGAACATGGCCAGATTTCCTTTCACCTTTCATATTGAGAAGCCCCCAAGCCTCCATCAGTTTGAGGCTCTCCTATCTTGGCACCTGCCCCAAGTAGCTCTCCTCCAGCCATGTGTTCTCTGTAGCCGCTGTTTGCTTTGATCCTACTTCTGAATTTCTGATAGAAGACTGGATCTTTGGTGTCATGGTATAGTAAACCTCAGATGAGGAGGAGACTCCTGCCAAGGCAGGTCCATCTCCTTCTCCACAACTTCTACTCCTAGAGAACTATCTTCAGCACTGAGAGGTTCAGCGACTTGTCCAGGGTCACACTGCCAGGACCTGTCGGAGATGGAACTTGAACCCAGGGCTTCCTGGCTTTGAGACCAGCACACTATCTGCCATATCACATTGCCTCTAGGTTCCAAATTTACACATACACAAAAAAAGCTGAAATGCTTATTCTCACAGTCATGTAAGTGGATGTTGATAAGGCTTTATCTTAAAACCATAATCAGCAAGGCCATAGAAGAAAATACAGTCTATACCAAGTGCAGTCTTTACTTTGACTTTGTAGATTGTTTTGTACAGGTGCCTGCTGTGAATAAATAAGGGCTTCTCCTAACGTTCTTGGGGCATCTTGTCTAGATGAGATAATTTTCTGAGGAGAAAGTTGCTAAATAATTTTATTTTTTTTCATTTACGGAGATGAAAGTGGTTTTAGTAAATAACCTACAGATAATGTTTTTCTTAAGCATGATAATCACATCAGACAGAAAAGCTGGATGTTTTGGAGGAAAGAGGACTGGACCATTTTCTAAGTGACTTGCAAACTCTGGGCCTGCCACTGCTTCTCTGTGTGATCTTTAGTCCTATCCCATTAGTGCTCTGGATCTTAGTTTCCTTTGCTAAAAAATGAAGTTGGATTGGGTGATTTTGAAGAGCCCTGCCAGCCTGGACATTTTATGACTTCATGAGTTGGAGAGGTTGACTGCAGAAAGCAGAAATAAAAAAAAACAACCCCAAAATCTAGGGCAGCCCTTGGTGAAATGCTGTCATGTAAATTATTTAAAGTGTGCCTGTGTTTGTAAGAGTGCATGTGCTGGCATGTGATGTGCAATTAGCACTGATTATTAATAGTTCCTTCCAGATTGCCAAGGTCTGCATGCTACATACTTTATTTTTCAAGAGAGCCAAAAATTTTAGTCCCTAAGAAGGCAGACTTCAGGGGAGAGACTCAAATCTTCCCATAATTTACTTTTTAAATTAACATTGCTTTCAATTTTTAAAAAAATACTTTTCATGAAAAAAGACAACACGTAGAAATGTACATGCAAAGTCTTAGCACTGTTTTGGTTTGAACAGATGATACGTCATCATTACCCATTGTAATCAGGCGTCCGCCTAAAGTAGTGAGCGCCAGTCATTAGAATTGTTCAATCAAACCTGGTTTCCTACTTCGCTAGATGTTACACTTAGAAGGCACCTCTGAGGCCTAGTCCCTCTCCTTCATGGGGAAGTGCTTTGCCCAAGGTCACACTTCAGTAATTGGCAGAATTGGGATTTGAACCCAGCTTCGAAAACTACCTCTGACGTCAGATGTCTTCTCTACTATAGCTCACTACCTGGTTGGGAAACTTGAGAGAATTTTCGCATCCAAGTAGGAAGGAGCTTGGGCTAGACTGTGTGGTCCTGTATTATTTGGTGTTGCTAATTGTATTTCTCTTAAATGTAGACTGCGTGAATGACCAGGAAGCTTTTCTCTGCCCCTGGTGGTAGAAAGAGAGCATATGGCTGGTTTGCTGCTTGCTAGGAATCTGTCCATGGGAAGTTCTTCATTTTGGACAAGCTTACACAGTCAGGTGATTGTTAACTGATGTTGCTAGTTGGAACAGCAAACCTTTTTCCCCTTGGGAGAAAACATATAGCCAGCACTGTTGACTTTACCCGTTCTTTTTACCCTTAATAGTATCTACCCTGAAGCTTCCTTCCTCCTTGATATTCTCTTGCCATGTCATATGCTCTGCCTTTGTTTCCTGATCTTCACTTGTGATAAGTCCATGAGACTCCAAACTGACGTGAGTGTAAAGATTTGCCATTGTCTGGATTGCGTGAGCAGAGCAGGTAGCTACCCTGCTACCTTTTCAGGGCTTCAGTGTAAGATTTACCACTAAGAAATATCTTCCCGCTGTCTTTCCTAGTGGCAAAAATTCCCACCATTAGAAGTTTATTGTTTTGGGTTAAGACTGCAGGACTTCAAGAATCCTTTGTGAAAATGCTGGCCTAGAGCTGCTGGGACAGAATGAAAGTACAGGGGCTAGCTTAAAGACTGAAAGGGGTGAGAGAAAGGTCTAGGATGTAGGCCAATGCCCTTAGGGGAGCAGGTATGGGAAGAGAAAAGTATAGCAAAGGACCCTGGTTTGACAGTAGATGTTAAGAGGGGAGAGATTGGCAAGAGGAAAAAGTGCTATTCAGGAAGAGGTAGAAGATGTCAAAAATAAATGTAGAATAACATGTGCGCGCGCACATCTCCAATCATCTGGAGAATGTGTTTCAAAAAGAACTCTGAACTTAGAATCAGGACCTGACTGGGAGTACAGAAACGATTCTGCCACTTTAACTTGCAAAGTGACCTTCAGTAAATCTCTTGCCTCTTTGAACCTCAGTTTACTAAAGTTAATAATATTTGTTCTACCTACGCCATAGGCTTATAGGGAAAGCGCTTCATAAATTTTAAAGTGCTATGTAAATGCGGGTTGCTGTTATTTTCTTACTCTTTATTGTTGAAAGGATTCCTAGAATGTATATAGCAGTAGAGGTGTTGGGGGGGGGGGGGGGTGGGAAAGGGTGCTTAAGGCTAATCCCTTGCTTTTAAGTACCTGTCTACATTATAAGGCTATGGAGCTATTATACTTCCTTGAAGTTCCAGTCTTTTATCTTTAGTCCCTAAAACTTCAGTAGTGCTTTAGAGTTTGCAAAGCACTTACATATAACATGTTCTGGTCAGACCCAAATAACAGTCCAGTGAAGTGGTAAGCATTTTACAGATGAAGAAACTGAGGCTCAGGGAGTCCATAGCTTGTTCAGGACCATATCGTAAATAGCAGTGCTGTGACTCGATGTGTCCTGGTTCCATGCCTAGTTTTCTTTTGAAACACTGTGATTACTGAAATTGATGACCAGAATAGTCTCCTCTGTGGACTGAGATTCGTATGCATTTGCACCTGCCGGCCTCTTTTCCTTTTGCTTCAGCCCTTTGGGGTACTTGGCAGGTTTTATCAAGTCCTAGTTTTAAGTTTCCAGTTCCCAAAGAGTTATTGAAAGCTACTTCCTAGGCCCAAGTCCCTCACCCAGCCACCATGCTGACATTTCAGGGAGCAGAATTTGCTGTTTACCCAGAACTCTGCTCCTCAGAGGAGGTTGTTTCTGGTCTGTTTGATCAAAGGATTGAGAGGACCAGAGCTCTTAACTGACCATTGACCATCCTTGGGTCCATATTGACTGGGGAGGAGATTGTCAGTCAGAAGGGCAAAACTTCAGAAGAATTCATTATCTAAGCCTTAATTAGGACAGTGATAACTGCCTTCTTTTTCTGTATGCCTTTTGCAAAAATGTAACTTGGTACAATGCCAAGTCCTTAGTGATGAACATCTCAAAAGGAACAGAACTGGAGTGACTGATTCAGAGCTGTTACTGTCTACATTAACTCATCCCACCTTCCACCTTGATGAGGTCTCATGGCACAAATTAGTCCACCAGGCCCTGGGCCTTTGGTGCTGTTGTACTTGGTTACAGTGTCTGCACCTCTTGAATTACTTTCATTCATTCAACAAACATCTCCTGACACTTCTATGTGCAGAAACCTCTGATAGACTCCAAGAAGGCCTCAGAAATAAAAATAGGATATGCTCTAAGAATTCCACAATACATACTAAGAAAGATAAGACACACATGTCAAGCTTACTGAGAGGCACAAAGGACTAGGGGCATCTAGTAAAACCACTTTAAAAAAAATTTTCCCACTTAATAGTTTATTTTTTTTCCAATTACATGTAAAGATAATTTTCAACATTTGCTTTTATAAGATTTTGAGTTCCAAATTTTTTTTTCAACTGAAGACGGTAATCTGCTATAGGCATATAGCAGATCTATATACATATACAGCATATATACAGTCATATAAACATTAGTCCTGTTGTGAAAGAAGAATCAGAACAAAAGGGAAAAACCATGAGGAAGAAAAAACAAAAAGAAAACAGTATGCTTTAATCTGCATTCAGACTCCACAATTCTTTTCTCTGGATGTGGATAGCATTTTCCATCATGAGTCTTTTGGAATTGAGTAAGACCCACCTGGGACATTGGTTATGGAGAAGATGCATTCTGAGTGCTGGTAGAACAGGCAGAGACACAGGTAGGGCGCTGGATTCTCCATTCAAAGAAGATCATGAACAGAGTTGGGAAAGAAAAGGGCATAATTGGAGAATGTGAAGAAATAAATAGAGGGTTCATGTAGGGGAATAAAAGCCTGTTAAGTCTGAGGGGTGGGGCCATATCAATAGCCAATGGAAAATATTCTCCATCTTATGTCTTTTTGGACATGAACTAATAATCCAGATAATCTAGTTACCACTTTCCTATTTTATGTTGTCACTTCTATTTTATAAGCTCCAGTTCACTATAATTTTCGAAATACAAAATCCTCTGGCATTCAAAGCTCTTCATAACTGATCGTCCCTTCCCATCCCCACATATCCCTTTCCAGTCTTATATATATTTTTACACCCTCCCACCATGTACTCTTCAATCTGTGACACTGGCCTCCTAGCTGTTTTCCATCTCTCAGTTCTGAGCATTTTCACTGGCTCTTCCCCATGCCTAGGATGCTCTCTCTCCTCATCTCTGCCTCTTGGCTTCCGTAGCTTCCTTCAAACCCCAAATGAAATCAGCTCTTCCACAGGAAGCCCCTCCTAACCCCCCAATTCTAGTGCCTTCCCTCACTTTCTATTTAATCCTGTGGATAGCTTATTTCTACATATCTTGGTTGTTGTCTCCCCCATTAGATTGCGAGCTCCTTGAGGTCAGAGACTGTCTTTTGTTTCTTTTTATATCCCCAGCAATTAGCACAGTGCCAGGCAGATAGACCCTTAATATATAATTTATTGTCACCCTCAGTCCCTGGTCCCCCAGCCTCCTTCAGGCATTATACTTTTGGGGACTAGAGAACAAACTATTGATCTCTCCACTGATCCATCATGCCTCAGAGAAGTCTTTACCACACATGCTCTGGAAATGCTCTCTTATCTCTCCTCAAATCAGGGGAGAGAGACCTCCCCTGAGCAGCTACCCCTTGATGATACAGCTCTTGGGGAGGGAAGAATCAGTGACCGACTCCTGGGCTTTTGGCTTGGGTCCCACTGATCAAGTGGCCAGCTGGCTTTGTGGGCCTTTTGATTCCTCCCTTTGCCAAGATGATATACTCCCAGAAAGGATTTGTGTATTAGGTGCTAGGCACTGAGAACTGGACCAGCTTCTGGTTTTCTATGGCAATAAAAGGGAACTGGGCTATTGTTTCAGATACATGGTTCTGAACACCAGTAATCTTTGTGGCTCTCTTAAAATAAACATGGGCCACGGATGACCAAGGGATTTAGACTGGGTATTCGCTTTGGTAGTACATACAGTAAAAGAAATCCTTCTTGAGACCCTAACTATCATGAGCCAGGGAATGGGGCAGAGACTTCCTTTTCTGGTTATAGTTACTGTCAGAAATAAGGTACCCTTTCCCTGTGCCCTCTTGCTTTGAAGAAAGGGCTGGGTGAGGTTGAGTAATGTGTAGGAAAAAAGTCTCTCTCTTCTTCTCAACTCCGTGGTTCCCTGCCAAGAAAACTACTGGTTCTTTTCCCCTTGTTTATATTTTCATTCCACATATATATTCTCTGTCAGAAAGACACACACCTCAGGCCCTGAGATCTGTGAACACAGTGGATGCTTTTTTTCCTTGCCAAGGCCCTCCCCTCGGGCAGAAATCTCAGTCCTGGTTTCTCTTACGGGATATAGCCCTCATTCCTCTAATCCAGCTCAGGGAAAAGGACCGAGATCTGAGTTTAATTTGAGTTAACCTGGGGCCCATCCCCTGCATCCAGAGAAGAGCCCCTGTTGCTCCGGCAGCTGCTTGCCTGTTCCTCCACGCCTGCGGCCCCGGAGGGGCGTCACCTTGCACAGGTGCGGCGTTACTCTGGAGTCTTGGTCCCTGACGTTGAGTTTCAGGGCACGGTCGGGACGCCCGGCGTCGTCACCCCCTCCTCATCTGTAGAATGGTGGGCAGGGGAGTGGGGCCACATTTTCTCCAAGGCCCTTCCAATCCGAATATTCTGTATTCCAGGGCGGTATAAAAATTCCTCAAGCAAAGGCTGGCTCGGCCGCCAAGAAAGCGCACGGGCAACGGCGCCCGGGATCGGGTCCGCTCGCGGGGCGGCGGGCGGGACTCCTCGCGCTCTCCCGGCTCCTGGTCCCAGCCGGGCCGGGTCGGGTCTGCTCGGGCCGGGGCGGGGCGGGGGCCTCGGTCCCCCCAGCTTCGCCAGGCGTTCCGCACGGAGAGCGCGCATCCAGGACGGCCCGGGGGAGGTAGGTGGCGCGTGCGCGCGGACCTCGGCTGGTCCTGCGCAGCATCCTCGGCGGTGCCCGCGGTGCCCGCTGCCCTTCAGCCATGGAGACCGAGGTGCCCCGCATGGACCCCCGCCTCCTCCTCCTCCTCCTCTACGCGGTGATTCTCCAGGAGTTGCTCTGCGGCTGGATGGAGCTGCAGCGGCAGCGGGCCAAGCCCAAGAAGCAGGCGGGGCCCCTGTGGTCAGCCAGGTGAGGGAACGGCGTTGCGGGGGGCGGCGGGGGAGGCACCCCCGGGGAGGAGGGCCACCCCCGGGGCATCCCCGCTTTAAACTTCTCCTATGGGGATGGATGGCCCCAGGGCACCCAGGCGTAATTTGCGACCTTTGTGATGGGAGGTTTCTCCCAGGGGCGCTCTGAAAGCTAGAAGCCCAAGGGGAGCTTCTTGTGATAGAGGACGGAGGGAGGGGGAGGAGGGTAGAGGCCGAACCTCCTCTCGAGCTCAAGACAGAAAGCCCCCCCCGGCGCGGCCCCTCCGCCTTCCTTTGGGGGAGCAGACTGTGAAGTGCTCTCATGGATTGTTTTGTTTGAGCCCCGATGGCTTATCAGATTTGCAGGTGCCTTCAGCCTGGGAACCGACACTGGATAACTGAATCCTTAGGCTGGAATAATAGATTGAATCTAAGGAAATGTAACTAGAATCAATGTAAAATCCTGCGCCTGAGTTAAAAAAAAAAATCAGTTGTCCAAGTGCCAGATGGGAGAGATGGCTTAATTTATCCTAAATGTGACTGAATGAGCACTATGAGGAGGCACCTAAAAAAAGCTAACCTAAACGGATTACAGTAATAGAAGTCTAATCTTCAGAATGAAGTAGGTGATAATTTTGTTGATTTTTGCCCTGGTCAAACCCCAACTGGTTCCATTTTAGAGTGCCACATTTTAAGGGGAATTTTGACAGTCTGGACCGCGTCCAGAGCAGGGTGACCAGGATCATGAGGGTAATGTGAACCCATGTCATATCAAAATCAGTTGGAGGTATTAGAGATGTATATCCTGGAGAAGAGAGAAATATGGGGATGACACAGTTGTCTGCAAATGTGTGAAGGATTAGCTTGGAAGAGGGACAGACTCGATCTATCTAGCTCCTAAGAACTGTTTATTTCCAGCCTGCCCCTACCTCTCTTCCAGGCACTGGTTCAATCAACTTTATCCCAGTTAAGGAAAGTAGGATGTAGAACAGTGCAAAACTCATTCCTGTCTAGGTCCAGGAGCTCCTCAGTTCTAGTGTCAAGGTTTGAAAGGACTATCCTGTGGCCACTCACTTGCCCTCTGCCCACACCAAAGGAACATCACCTTGTCCACCTGTCTTCATGTGGTCATTCCCACTGCCGGCTTCATCCCTCAGTCTTTGTGGCTGTTGTTCTGAGACCTTCCGTGCTTTGTTAGTTTTGTCCTGAAGTATGTTCCACAGATCTGTGTACAGCAGCCGAGTCGCAAATACATGTGGTTTCATATAAGGGGAGAAAGATGTTTCTGTCTTGAGGGACTCAGTCTGCTATACTGTACACAGTGGCTTGAGAGGCATAGAGACAAAAGGAGAAAAGAAAAGATATAAATGAGAGGACTCTGTTGGGTTCAAAAAATCAGTTGAGGATTTTAGTGGACTCCCCCAAAGCTCAGTATGAGTCAATAACGGGATGAGGCAGCCAAAAGAGCTTTGGTTTTAAGATTCATGAACCAAAGCAAAGTGTCCAGGACAAGGGCAGTGGTTATGGGTCTTCTCTGGCCTGGTCAGACCCCAATTTGCATTATTTTTGTTTAGTTCAGGGCATCATATTTTAAGAAGAGCATGTCCAGAGTAAAGTAACCGGGTTGGTGAGGGAAGTTATGCTCCATGAATATTGATTGAAGGTACTACCCTAGAGAAGAGAAAATATAGAAGAATCCATCTTCAAGTATTTGAAAAGCTGCATTGTGGAAAGAGATTAGACTTGTTCTCTTTATCATTTGAGGGCAGAATTAGGACCAGATTAGGTGGAAGTTTCAGGGAGGCAGATTTTGGCTCAATGTAAGGAAAGACTCCCTGACACAATTGTCCATTAAGGGGATAGCTGACCTTGCTAGGTAGTAAGTTTACTATCTCTGGTGGTGTTCAGGTGGGGAGTACTACTTGTTGGTGATGTTATACAGAAGATTCCTGCTTCAGATATAAGTTGCCCTCTGAGGTCCAGCATTCTTTGTGAAAGGGACAGAGGAAGAAAACAGAGCCTGTTATATTTGGCATTTATACAGCTGCTCTCAGATTTACAAAGTACATTATATCCATCATCTCATTTGATCCAACAACACTGACACATGGATGCTACTGTTACTTTATATATGAGGAAGCCATGCAATTTATAAATGCTTGAGGAAGGATTCAAACCCCAAACTTCCTTGTTTCCAAGTCCGATGACATTCTGTCACTACACCATACCAAGGCCAGGTGGAAGGCCAATGGCTTGGCTTTAAAGGCTTTGGGGATTTTTGGTGCTGGAGGACCTCCAGTGACCGGGTCTCTGTCCACTGCAGCTTTTCTAGGTCTCGGTCAGGTCGACCTGGTTTCTCTCGGCCGCTGGTGTATTCTCTGCGCAGGGAGCGGCTGCGGGACTGGCGGAAGGCTGGCAGGATCATCCGAAAGGCCTGAGGGACCCCCCAGTGCTTCCACGAACCTGCATGTAGCTTCCCTGGGCCTGAAGGAGGATGATGAGGCCTGGAGCCCAACAGGAGGATGAGTTTACCCAGAGAACAAGGCCCTACCCCATTAAGAAAGCAGAGACAGTACCCCCCACACACACACATCTCCACATCTTCCCATTGCCCACTCCAGGGCTGGTATCCATTGGCTCACAGGCCTTTGCAAAGCAAGAGCTTCCTACTTTCATGGAAATGCCCAAGCACCTGGTATCTCCTGGAGTTAGTGTTTTTTGGGGACCCTGGGACCAGGAGAGGAAGGAGTTGGCCTAAACATGGGAATAGAGAGACCTGAAACTGTACTGCCCCCAACTAGGAGGGCAGGGAAAGGGTAGAGAGAGGAAGGCTCTGACGTGCTTTCCATTCTGAGTCCCAATTTGGAAATCTCTCGGCCAGCTCCAAGTGATATGGAATATGGTCTTTCCTTCCACTACCAACCTGGGTCTGCAGACTTCTAGATCAGTGGTCTAGGCCATAGAGTATGGGGGGTGACCTTGGGAAATGAACTGGGAAAGACTAGGAGGAATGTCCAATGCAAAGAAAGGAAGAGATGGGGCTTAGATTTTCCTGGCCCCAAGCACACCTATTCTGTGCGGAGGTAGGGGAAGACCAGACCTAGGTCCTGCCCTCTGGGAACTCATGGGGAAATTGGAGGAAGCCAAAACTGGGTCTAGGAAATCAGTAGTGTTGGAAAGTATAGACTTTCATGTAAAAGGCTGAGAACAGCACTGGAGAGTATATATATTCATGCAGCAGAGCGAGTTGTGTACCCTATGGTACACTCACATATAAACAGTCATGTTTAGTAGATAAGACTACTTATATGTACAGATAAAACTTAAAACCTGTACTAAGACTTTTGGGGTGCCTTATGTCTATTTATTTATTATATATACACACATAAATATGAGCACACATACAATACTGGACCCAGCCTCCAAACTGAGGGTTAAGATTAGAAAATCCTCCTCTCAGGGTATAGCCTGTCCCTACTCTCCCATCCCTACCCCCAAGGATTGATCTGATTTAGGGACTAATCACTGGTTCCTCACTGCTTTCACTTCTCTCCTCCACCCAAAAAACTCCATTCAATGGTTTCTCTTTGCATGCAAGATAGAGTTTGAATTCTTCACTTAGATTCTCTGCCCTCCAGCCTCTAGCTCACATCGCCAACTTTATCACCTAACTACTTTCCAGTAAGATCCTCCACTCCAAGCAACCTAGCTTCTCCCTTACACCCCCTTCCCCTGGCCCAGCTGTTATCCTGATTACCTTCTTCCCACTTTGTCATCTTTGCTTGTGATGCTCCTACTCCCTGATCTTCTCTCCTCCCCTTTCCTCTTCCTTTCCAGTCCTTTTTTCAAAGCTTACCTTCTAGGCTTATCACCAACACTGCTGAATCTCCTCTGCACCCTGCCTTGGCTTTTAAAGCTCTTCGCAAGCTGACCCCATCCTACTTTTCTAGCTTTATTATACTTTCTTTCCCTCTGCACAAACCAGACTTCTTCCTCTTCCTCACATTGGGCACTCCATCTCCTGTCCCTGTGAATTTTCCCTGCACATGCCTCATGCCAGAAATCCACTCCATTCTGATTCAGGTCAAGCCCTCACCTCTACTCCCAGCAATCTTTCCTACTCTCCCTCATACAGCCCTCCATGGTCTTCCTCTGTATGTTTTGTCTGTATCTATAGAGGAGTATTTTGTCTCCCCCATTAGAATGTAAACTCAAAAAGGCAAGGATTCTCTTGTAACTGGCGCATAGTAGGTGTTTAACATGTTTGCAGATTGCTTGGTTAAATTCAACAAACATTTACGGTATGAACCACCAACTATGTCCTAGGGACTGGAAGAGTTAAAAATAGACCCCACTGTCAAGGAGCTAACAACAGTAACAGCCAGCATTTATATAGCACTTCAAAGTTTTCAAAGCCCCTTTTAAGTATTATCTCATTTGATCCTCACAGTGACCCTTTTTATTTCCATTTTACAAATGAGAAAACTGAGGCAGTCAGAGGTTGTGACTTGCTCAGGTTCACACAGCTAATAAGTGTTTGAGGCAGGATTTGAACTTGGGTCTTCCTGCCTCCAAGTCTAACACTCTATTTTTTTATCTTAGCTGCCTCATAATCAAATAGGGAGAAAGACATATGCACAAATAACCCTGACATAAGGGAAAGTGAGAGGAATACAAAGGAGATGTTGAGACAAATTTGAGAAATTTGAGGAGGGAGATCTTTTTTTTTATTTTTTTTTAGAAGGGGTTAGTCTTTGGGAAAGACTTCATGGAGTATGTGAAAGTTGAGGAAGGCTATGAAAGAAGGAAAGGACCTTAGACAAAGGGCGAGGAGTCAGGTAGGGAGGCTCATTTGCCAATAGGGGAGAGTATGAACCAAGACAAAGAGATGGGAGAAGGAAGGATGAGAACAGAGGGATAGAGAATTGTCTCATTTAGTAAATTTTAGAGTGTGTGAAATA
Source organism: Notamacropus eugenii (assembly GCF_028372415.1). Taxonomy (NCBI): domain Eukaryota; kingdom Metazoa; phylum Chordata; class Mammalia; order Diprotodontia; family Macropodidae; genus Notamacropus; species Notamacropus eugenii. The sequence continues at coordinate 494,020,498 of NC_092872.1, read as the reverse complement.
GAGCATCATTTAAAAAAAGGGCAGAAAGGGAGGTAGGAGTCAAACTACCTAAGGCCCTCATTTCTCAGGATCAGGAGCCTGTACTTCACTTGTTAGGTATGAAGAGCCATCGACAGTGTTTGAGTTATGACAGGATCAAAGTGTTGGGAAGATTATTGGGGGCAGCAATGTGTGGGATGCATCAGGAGACCAGTTATACATCACAGTAGTGGAAGTAAGGAATGAGGGGCTGAATTGAGGTGGGGGTAGTGAGAATGAGGAGTGGTTGTAATAGCTGAAGTGCTTTCTTACTCACAGAACTCTGGAGCCCTTATTGTGCTGCTTTCTGTAACTTGCCCAGGCTCACTTGGCTGATAATTTTCTTTGGCAGGATTTGAACTCGGGTCTTCCTGCCTCCAAGTCCGGCACTCTATCCACTCTTGTCTGTGCTGTTTTTTGGATACCTAGCACCATTACCTTTTGTTATTTTCCCTCGTGTGTTTATGCCTTGTCAACTCAACCAGATTCCAGGGCAGGAGTCATCTTCTACCTGTATGTATCTCTGCTGCCTCACACAGCTCCCTGTGTTTGATAAACATTACAGAAACACTTCTGGTGTAGTGCAGTCTGCTCTTCAGATGCTGGGTCTAGCTGGCTGGAGATGTCAGGGTGGGGAAGGAGAGATGGTGACAGAGGAGGAAACAGATGCTCCTCTTAAGTAGGAGAAGGAGCCACAGGCTCTGTATTATCAGCAGTGTCCAGACCTGGGTGGGAGGATCTGGGGTTGGGGGTTGATAACAGCATGCAGACTAATATGAGAACAGACTGGCTAATGGAGCCAATTTATAGGAATGCTTCCCTTTGGGAGTTAATGACGGAGCCCCCTCCTCCAGCTGCCAGAGCTCCGTGTCCATGCCACTCACCCTAACCCTGGTCCTAGCACTCACTACTAATAATGTCAGTACTACTATATCAGGTTTGCAAAGCACTTTGTAAATGTTTTCTCATTTTATTATCCTCACAACAGCCCTGGGAGGTAGGTACTACTATTGTACCCATTTTACAGATGGCGAAACTGAAGGAGACAGAAGTTAAGTGTCTTGCCCAGGATCACTTAGCTAATTAAGTACCCACGGGCACATTTGAACTCAGGCCTACCTAACTCCAGGTCCAGCGTTCTACCCACACTGAATAACCCACCTGCCTCCTGCCTAGGACTTTTAGGCAAAAGGATGAAAGAAAATATTATTGTGGCCTTGGTGGAGATAGTACCTCAGCGGAGCTCTACAGAGATTTAGGGTCTGGAGCAGTAGAAATAAGAAGGGGGCATTTCATGGAGGGGACAGGACATGGAGAGGAACAAGTAGGTTCTGTTTGGAGGGCAATGAGAACAGCCTGGCTGGACCAATGGACAGAGTGGGAGATATTTGATAAGGTAGGAACCCAATTATGGGGCCTTGAATGACAAGCTGAAGAGTTGGCGTATGATCTGAGCAAGGGAGTGACATGACAAAAGAGGAATTTTAGGACCATCAGTCTGCCAGCCAGAGGCAGGGTAGTATGGTGGATAAAGAGCCAGACTCAGAGTCAGGAAAAACCTGAGGTCAGTTCTGTCCTAACAATTAGTGGCTGTGTGACCCAGGGCAGATCACTGCCTCTCAGGGATACAGGCAGCTCTCTGAATTTCAGGGCAGGTACTGACTGCTTCAGCACAGGGGGCTTTTTCACTTGAGTTCCCTGAGTCGTTGGAATCAGAAGTCCAGTTTCAAAAAATTCCAAACTCAAAACCTATCTGCATAAGCAGGACCAAGCAGGGAGAGGAGGGTTAGGAAGCTGCTACGGCCACAGCCTGGGTGAAGGGGGATGAGGACCTGGTTAGGAGTGATACCCATGAAAATGGAGAGGAGGGAACAGTGTGAAGGAAATAGAAAGAAAGAAGGAAGAGAACTTTGTGACCAGATAGAGGGGTGGGGAGAGGGAGAAGGAGTGAAGGGTGACACTGAGGGGCTGGGAGGCCTGGGGTACCACTGCCAGAAACAAGGAAGGTGGGAGAGTGATACAGTTTGCAAAGGGAAGGTCATGACTCTCTTTCGGGGCATGTTGAGTTCCAGGTGATGATGGAGATGTTCCAGAGGCAGTTAGCCATGTGGAGCTCCAGTCCTCATACAAATGTGATGATGTCTGGAGCAGCTCCCAGTGAAACTCCCGGAGGAGGGTCAGAGCCCTCCAGCTCTCCATACCAGAGGTAGGTGGAGGACCCTTCACAGGCCCTGGGACCTGATGTCCTCAGGACCGGTTTGGGATGACTTGTAGAAAAGCAGTCATTTCCTGGTTTCCAGTCTAAATAAAAGGATTATGGGGAAGTTGGGAACAGATACATTTTCTAAGGTAAGAAGCCTGGCTTCTGGACACCATCCTTTGGAGGAACTGGAATGATGAAGAGCCTTGATTTAACACCATATGAAGATTGATTGAAGGAGCTAGGGATTCATAGCCTGAGGAAAAGCAGATTCCCTGGGAAAAGTGATGGCTGTCATTAAGTACTTGAAAAACTGTCTACTGAAGAGATGATTAGATTTATTCTGCTTAGGTCCGGAGGGCAGAAGAAAAACTATGGGGTGACATCCGAGAGGAGATTTAGGCAGGATATAATTAGAACTGGCCCAAAGTAAAGTGGGCTGCCTGGGGAAATTGTGGTTTTCCCCTTCCTGGTGATCATTTGGCAGAGTTTAGTTGATCACTTGTCGTTCGTGCAGTGCTGGGAGGGTTCTGTTTTTGAGGGGGAGGGGGGTATGGCTTACACAAGATAGCCCAAGGTCTCTCCTAACTCTGACATTCAGTTATTTGACTCTACAGAGAAGTGCAATAGCTTTAGATTTATCTTTTGGAAGTCTGGGGGTGACACAGGGCCATGCAGAGGGAGCGACGTGAACAAAGACCTGGAGTTGAAATGAAATTTTGTCTGAGCTGGGGATGTTGGGGAGTCTGACCTGGCAGAACTTAGTGCATCAGACAGCGCTGGGAGTTGGTACAAACAGGAACTCACCTGTGTGGTGCCACACTCTCACATGTACATATGTTCTACCCTTTATTACAACCCTGTGATAGGCAGGGCAAACTTTAGTAGCCTCATTTTACAGGAGAGGAAACAGGATTTCAGAGAGGGATTTACTTGCCCAAGGCCTCTGTTTCTATTATCACACAGTTAATAAGTAAGCAGCACCAGGAGTACAAACCCAAATCTTCCTATCTTGAAAGCCCTGCTCTTTACCCTAGTTCATTCCTCAATGAGTATTCATTGGCTGAAGGGCTGGGTGGGTGGGGCTAGTTTGTAGAAGGTCTTGAATGGGAGATGGGGTGATTCCCTACTGAGCCTGGGGATCTGGCCCCCTGGGGTTACCCTTGTTGCAGAGTAGAGGACCCACAGACTTGGGCACTTTGTCAAGGCAGAGAGGATTGGAGCTCTCTTCAGACAATGGTGGGGGTAGAATGTAGTGGATGTGTCAGAGACTGAAGTGGGTCGGGGAAGGCATCCCAGGCCATGAGAAGGGGAGGGGCAAGAGCAGCAGGTAAGGAGCCAGAGCAGGTATGGGCCGTAGAAGGGAGAAGCTAATGGGAAAGGACAGGAGAGTGAAAGAGAAGGGAAACGAGGAAAGAGGGGGAGGGAGGGAGAGAGAGAGAAAAAGAGAAAGGGGGAGAGAGAGAGGCAGGGAGAGAGATTGAGATAGGAGAGAGAGAGGCAGGGAGAGAGGGAGAAGGAGGAGAAAGAGAGAAGAGAGAGTAAGAGATTGAGAGAAAGGAGAGAAAAAGGGGGGGGGGGAGAGAGAGAGAGAGAGAGAGAGAGAGAGAGAGAGTGTGTGTGTGTGTGTGTGTGTGTGTGACAGAGAGAAGCCAATGGGGGAGAATGGGGGAGCAACCCCTGAATGATGCCCACTGTCAGCCCCCTACAGCCCTTGACCTTCAGTCCAAGAGAAAGTGTTAGTAAATCCCATGGGGGAGTTACAGTAGGGCCCTACACTCTCATAGATTGTGGACAGTTGTTCTTGCCCCCCCTCACCAAGTACATGACCTCCTAGGAGGGGGAAGGGAAGTGGGAGAGGCTGAGCCAAGTGGGGGGGAGTGGTCTCAGGGGTGTCAGAGGAAGGTCTCTAAGAACATCCATGGGCTAGAGAAGGGAATGGTGAAAAGAGTGAGGAGTCATCCCATTTGAACACACTGGAGTGATTCCCCTGGGACAGGGCTGACCCCTCCCTCTTGAGGTGAGGGCTCTGAGGCCTCGGTTCATTCCTCTGCGTCCCGCCCGCCCCCCCTGACTCACTTCCTTTGCATAGAGGCGGAAGCCTCTTCATCAGCTTCCTCTCCCTCTGGCTCTCTCCCGACAGGCAGGTGTCCTGGTCCTGGGTTCTGGCTGGAGATTTCCTGAAGCCCATCTCCTCTGATGCCCCTGAATGCAGTCTCCTGACCTTTTCCCCTAGAGCTCTCTCCTCCCTCCACAAGACGGCCTGGGAGCCCCCAGTCCAGGGAGGCTTTGGCATTTCCTGCTTCCTGAACAGCTGGAACGACTGGCCTCTTGGGAGGAGGGCAGAGCAGGGGACCAGGGCGCCCTGGGGTGGCTGGCTCAGGGCCTGACATTGACCACACAAGGTATGGACTGGCTGGGGCTGGGGAAGGCCTTGTGGCTGTCTTGTCTCTTGCCAGCTGGCATTGTCTCATTGTCTCTTTGTGTATGCCTGTCTTTTTCAGTCTGTCCTATCTGTCTCATTCTTTCTCACTCTGTCTCTGCCTCTTTCCTTGTGTCTGGCTCAGTGTCTCTCTGCCTCTCGGTATCAGTCTCTCTTTTCCTTCTTGTCTCATTCTTCTGTGTCTGTCACCTCTCTATGGCTTTTTCTTTCTTAATCTCTGTTTGACTTTCTCTCTCTCCCCTTGAGCCTGGCTCTATGTATTTCTCTCCTTGTATCTTACTGTCTCCATCTCTCTTCTCTCCGTGTCTGCCTCAAGTGGAGGTGGAGGAATGGGGTGGGGTTTCTCCTATTCCCACCCCCCCACCCCCCATGTCTGTGAGTATGGGAAGGTCAAGGGGCTTTCAGGAGAGGAATCCATCCTGGGAGTGGTTTGGAGACTCACACTGTGAGCTATAGAATGAGATTGCATCCTTGCCTTTGTCTACCCCCAAGAAATGCCCTAGGAACTTTATTCTCCTTCCACTAGCTCTCAATTCTCTAGAGTCTGCTAATGCTGCTCTCCTGTCCTTTATCCTTCCATAGTGTCCTAAAGGACTATGGTTAAGGAAGAAGACCAGTTTATGAAGGGAACCCTGAGGGACAGTGTTTATTTATCTAATTATAGGAGTAGGGGAGCTGGAACTTTCATGGGAAGGAGATTGGCAATATGATTTCAGTCCTGGAGCCTTCCAGCTCTCTTTACCCCTGTCCATATACTACCCCCACCCCCAGCCTGGGGACCTCCTTCGTAGAAGCCCAGTGATCATAGCATTGACCCTGAATGGGGGAGGAGATGGGGTCAAAACCTTATCTACTTCTGGACCCTACCACTGACCCCTCGGTCAGGAAGCCCTCTAGGCAAGCAAAGCCACAGAACCACCCACCCCTCCCACTGTCAGGCCTGACTACTTCCTCATTCACTAGGCAGAGCTGCATTTATTCCCTTCTGACCTAAAGGATTTGCATGTGGGGCCTAGGCATGCTGATGGTGGGGATGAAGGTTTGATGCCCATCCTCACAGATCTAGCCCAGCCTGGCTGAAAGCTAATTGCCTCCTCTAGGAAGAACACAGCCACCTCCCAGGATGGCCCTAGGAAATCATCTGAGATCATTTGTGATCTCTGGGAACAACTGGGGTTACCTGCTTTGCCCAGTTCAGGAGAGCCTGGGATTTGGGAAGTTGGTTGTCCTGTGTGTCCAGTGGGAGGAGCCTTAGAGATTATCTAGGGTCCAACTAACCCTGTCATTTTACAGCCCCTGAGAGGAAAATCAATTTGTTTAGTATCTTAAATAGGAAAATAAGAATTGGAACCTAGGTCCTCCATAGCCAAATCTGATTCTCTGGAATTGCACCACTTCTTGTAGGAAGGACAGTAGGAACCAGAGACAAAGGAGGGAAAGAAACAAACATTAATTAAGCCATTAACGATATGCCAGGCACTGTATTAAGTGCTTTACAAATATCTCATTTTAACCTCACAACAGTTTTGTGAGATCAGTGCTATTTTGACTCCCTATTTTACAGTCGAGACAGACAAGTTAAGTGACTTGCCTAGGGTTATGCACCAAGTAAATGAGGTTAGATTTGAACTCAGGCCTTCCTGCCTCCTGGCCCAGACCTCTATCCACTGCACCTCCCTCTACCACCTCCTTTCCACTTCCTTTCTCTCTGTAGCTGGAATGTTGGAAAGATGGGATCAAACTGGGGTGATGGAAACTGAGAGCTAAGGATCTTAAAATTCTCTCATATTTCTTTTCTGAGCCTCTCTTTAGGAAATCTGTTCTGTTTTGCCTTTGGTGGTGAGGTGTAGCCCTGCACCTAGCTAGGGAGTTGCTTAGGGCTGGGAAGGCCAGGGCCACAGGGCTTAGAGTCTCGTGACACTCTGAGATGTCCATAGCAGACCTCTGAGAAGGCTCTTCATGTGATCTTCCTGTTCTAGGAAAGAACCTGAATGGTGTGTCATCTGGAGCCATGGAAGGAGGTCAGCCAAGCCCCCGACCTGCCCAGGTTCTCTCAGGAGGCATGGTCTCCTCACCCGTGAGAGCTGTCATTCGCCTGCGTCGGAAATTCCGGATCTTACGCAAGAGCCGCATGAGATCCAACCTCCCTGGGGAGTCATCTCTTGCTCTGACCCCATCCCCATCGAGGCTGCTTCAGAGACAGATCTCCCTAGACCGGGCCAAGCTGAGCAGCACCCCTGTGTCCCACCTCCCCCACCGCATGAACTTTGAGAAGCCCCAGTATTTCACCTTTGAGGCCCCTGTGGAATCGTCCTTCCGGAGGAAGAAGAAGCGCCGAAAATCCCGGGTCGTGTTGTACCCGGAGAGTTCTCGGAAGTACCTCCCCACCGAGCAGAAGAGCAAGGCCAAGCGCTGCCTGCTTCTGCTGGTGGCCATTGTCTTCATTCAGATTCTCAATGCCATCGAGAACCTTGATGACAACCTGCAGAAATATGACCTAGATGGGCTAGAGAAAGCCCTGCAGCGGGGCGTGTTTGGCCAGAAGGCCGCCATGGACAGCATCATGGAACTGTTGCGGGATTATTTGGCCACACACATTCACAGCCAGCCACTGGTCATCTCATTCAATGGCCCAAGTGGAGTGGGCAAGAGCCACGTGGGCCGGCTGCTGGCAAAGCACTTCCGTTCAGTGATGGAGGGAGATTTTGTGTTGCAGTACTATGTGATGCATCACTGTCCAGACCATCAGGAGGGCCTTGTCTGCCAACAGGACTTGTCTGAGAGGATCACCGACATGGTGACCCGGGCAGAGGTGGAAGAAAAGATTCCTGTGTTCATCCTAGATGAGGTAGAGTTCATGTCTCCAGGCCTGCTGGACACTCTGCACAGCTTCCTCCAGCCTCGGCAATCCAATGAGTTCCTCAATGCCATCTATGTGCTCATCAGCAGCATTGGCAGCAGCGAGGTCACACGCTTTGTTCTACACACCGTCTCCAGCAAGCTAACCCCACAGCACTGCAGGGAGGAGCTCAGCCAGTCTCTCCACACCCTCCTGGCAAACACCCACCCACTCTGGGAGACTGCTGAGGTGGTCCCCTTTGTCCTGCTACAGAAGTGGGACATCATGAACTGCTTCCTGGATGAGATGGTGGGGGAAGGCTTCTATCCAGACCAGAGCCACATCGAGAGCCTGGCTGGGCAGCTCAGTTATTACAACACCACAGGAGGAGAGTTTGCTGTCACAGGCTGCAAGCAGGTGGTGGCCAAGGTCAACCTACTATAGTGGACACCTCCCTCTTCTTGCACCCATCCTTGCCTGTCCTCTTCACTCTTCTGTGGACTTTGAACATACTGCCATAGGGGATGGCCCCAAAGGGCTCAGTGGGTTGCCCTTTTCCTCCAGGCTCTCACATTCCCTGCCTTGTCTATGTGATTCCCAGCTTGGACAGTATTCCCAGGCTAATCCTCAGGAATACTGCCTCTTGGGATTTGGGGGAGCCCAAAGTGCTGCTCATAGGAGGAAGGCCAAGGCCTCTATTTATACATAGGACTTTATAGCTGCTTCCTTGAAGGTTATTCCCTAAGCTGGGGTAGCAGGGATCTAGATTTCTGGCTTCTCTGCAAGGCAAGACACAAGAAGGAGCTGCAGGAGCTGAGGGAAGGGCTGGTGCTGGAGGCTGCAGATCAGACTTGGGGAATTCTTCCCTACACCCCCCCACCCTCCCACCCAATCTCCCCACTTCCTAAGATTATGTTCAATACCTGCTTGATCACAGTGCCAGATGTACTACCCCACAGAACACCAAACCAGGTTGGGGGGTGGTTGTCAAGACTCTGCCATGGCTTAAAAGATTCCTAATAAATGTTTGCCCAGTTATCTGTTTGATTAGTGTTAATGGGTTCAAACCTTGTTTCCCCAGCCACAGATTTTGAATTAACCCCAGCTACAGACTGATACCCCAGCCAACTCGAGACCTGTAAACCTGGCCACAGAGTAATAGGTATCCCTGTGACCCCAGACTGGTCTGTAACTTTAGTCATAGACTAGCCTTGACTTGACTACAGATTGAATCCCTATTGTGGTCACAGACTAGACCCTGACCCTAACTAACCAATCACCTCTAAGGGTGTGAAGGTCAGAGTGAAGTCCATCCCTACTCCCTCCCTGCTGGGGACACCTTCATTAGCCAAGGGTCAGTCTGTGATTCAGGGGGCTGGTGGTTGGCTTGAAAGCCTTGAAGAGTCACAGTACTGTAGTCACATCATGTTTCTCCTTCTCCCTTCCACCCCCACAGATGAAAGCTATATTGATCCACAGCCAGGCAGTCAATCAACAAGCCACGTGACATACATCATTATGTGCCAGGTCCTCTACTAAATTGGGAATACAAAAAAAGGTAAAAACAGAATCCCAGTCCTCAAGGAGCTCACTTTTTAATAGGGGAGACAATATGCAAATAACTACATACACACTTTCTACCCAACCCCTCCTAATTCCAGTACCTTCCTTCTGTTAATTTTTTCCTCTTTACCCTGTATCTAGTTGGCTCCCCCTTAGACTGTAAGCTCCTTGAGGGCAAGCACTGTCAAGCTTCTTTTTGTATCCCCAGAGTTTAGCACGATGCTTTGCTGTACAAAGGCACTTAATAAATGTTTATTAATTTATTGATCAATCGATTCATATATACAGTATAAATGGAATTAATGTTAGAGGTAAGAGGTTGGGGGTCAAGAAAGTACCAGAAGACAGCCATTTTCCTGATGGTGGGATTTTGTTGTTGTTATCGTATCCATCCTTCATTGCCAAAGAAGACCATGCCATCAGAGAAATGATGACATAACTTGCATTTGACTTTGTTCTGAGTGAGGGAGGGCTGTGCAGGTCACCAGCCTCACTTCTCCTCCAGAGCCATCTGAATCCAGTGACCAGATATCATCAGGACTGTCGATGGCCCAGGATGCAATGGGAGACCTTGGCCCCTTTAGGCCAAGGTCAATGCAGGTACTCACTTAGGGTGAGGTAACATCCATTCAGTGAATAAGCCTGTTTAAGAAGTGGTCAGGGGATGGCCCCTTTAATGAGGCAAAGAAAAATAACTGTATCAGGCAGTGAGGGAAACACCAACAGTTACTACTGATAATCTCTCAAGCCAGGAGGCTTCAGAAAACAGCCTTTAAGTGGAGCTTGGGCAGGGGCCTAGTGTTGTCCAATCTATGGACTTCAGAGTGCAGTATGTTTAAGGTTTTGGGAAAGGAAAGGAGAGGAGAGAAAGGAGACGAGAGAGGAGGGATTTTAGCTGAGTCGTGAAAGAACAGCCATATGAAAAGAAAGACTAGGGAACCCAAGGAATCATGTTGGAAGAACAGGAAGTAAGCCAGTGTGGATAATGTGTGTGGGGTGATTAAAGTGTAAGAAGATTGGAAAGGTTGAAAGGGATCACTTCATGAAGGACTAAAATGCCAAAGTGTTTAACGTTTAATCCTAGAGGCCCCAAGGAGCCCCTGGAGTTAATTGTGAAGGGTCAGCATAGAGTACTTTACAGCTAAGTGGAACACAGATGACTAATCTGGGGCCTGTCCTGACCAGTCATGCCCCTTCCAGCAGGGCCACATGTAGTAGTGGGTACTGAGATCTCCTCATGGGACCTTGCTCAGGCCTCTTTAAATCTAAGTCTCAGTTTTTTCATCCAAAATGAGGGTTGGACTTGGCTTCCAAGGGTCTTTCTTCCTGGTCAAACTTCTTATCACCTAACCTTTGCCAGCCTCCCTTTTTCTTTAATGTAAAAAGGGGATAATAATAGCACCTAACTGGTAGGGTTGTGAGGAGTTGATGAGTTATTTGCAAAGCGCTGAACACAGTGCCTGGCATTTAGCAGGGACATAAATGCTTGTTTCCTTCCTATCTGTCCGGATGCCTCTGGGGGAATAGCCATGCTCTTCACTCAGCTGGAGGCTGGGGGCTGGAGGAGTGGGGTGGACCCCAGGCTACCCAGTGTCCGGGTTTGTACTTTCCCTCTCTGGGGCGAGGTGGGGATGGAGTGAGAACCTTCACCTCTGGGAAGGATCAACCAAGACAGGCCAAACCCGTTCTCCAGAACCCACTCTACTATCCAGGACCTGTCCCCCATCCATGGGGAATACCTCTGCTCCCACCCTCCGCAGCAGCGGCGTGTCCGGTGCCCCCTCCCCACGCACCCCTCCCGCAGTGGCGTGTCCGGTGCCCCCTCACCAGGGACCCCTCCCGCAGTGGCGTGTCCGGTGCCCCCTCCCCACGCACCCCTCCCGCGGTGGCGTGTCCGGTGCCCCCTCCCCACGCACCCCTCCCGCAGTGGCGTGTCCGGTGCCCCCTCACCAGGGACCCCTCCCGCAGTGGCGTGTCCGGTGCCCCCTCCCCACGCACCTCTCCCGCAGTGGCGTGTCCGGTGCCCCCTCCCCACGCACCCCTCCCGCGGTGGCGTGTCCGGTGCCCCCTCCCCACGCACCCCTCCCGCAGTGGCGTGTCCGGTGCCCCCTCCCCACGCACCCCTCCCGCGCTGGCGTGTCCGGTGTCCTCACGCAGCCCCCGAGGGCGCTGTTTCTGCAGTCCCGCATGCCCTCCGCGGGCAGTGGCCAGGGCTTGCAGGGGGCCGGAAGGGCAGACTGCGTGGGGACCCTCTCTTGCCCCTCCCTCCCCCGCCCCCCACGGCTCACCCCGCCGTGCGCGGACTGAAGGGGCGTCGGGAGCGGGGTCCCTGCAGGTGTAGCCTGGGCCGCGCTAGGGCGGGGGCCACATTTCTGGCCTTTCTGCCCGCCCCCGCCTCTCCCGACACCCCCGCACTCCCGGCGCCGGGTCTCAGTTTCCCCCTCTCTAGGGTACTGCGGGGCTCCTCTCTCGCTGCCCCGCCCGCCCCCCCGGCCTCACCTCTCTGCCCCTGTAGACGAAGCCCGCAGGTTGGGGGTGGGGGGAGGGCACCAGCGAGACTGGCAAGAAGCGAAAGAACCGAGCAAACACTTCAGGACGTTCCTCTTTCCGCCCGCTCTCGCCTCAGGCTCCCGGGGAGCGGACGAAGCCCTTGCGGGGCTATTCGGGGCCAGCCGGCTCCAGCCCTGGCGCGGGGGTGGGCAGTGCGGGAGGGTTGTCGGCCCTTAGGTGCAGGCTGGTAGCTGCGGAGGACGCGGCCGGAGCCCAGAGTCCGGGACGGCCAGGGGAGCTTGTCCAGGGAGGGAGCGAACCACACATCTCCTAGTTTGTAAGAGGTGGAAAGTTCCGTAGGGATCGTCCAGCCCAAGTCCCAGATCTCACCGATGGGGAAACAAAGTCCCAGGGAGAGTCCACGAATCGTTCCCGGTGGGACGGGTAGAAAAGGCAGAGCCGCAAGCTGAACCCAAGCCCGCCCCCCATTCTAAATCCAGTCCTTTTTCCACTGGACAACACACTGCTTAATCTCCCTAGGTAGGCTGGAAATGGATTCAGTCTGGAGGGCTATCCCTAAGAAGCCAGTGTCTCCTGGTTCAATCCCTTGACCAGCACACCCCGACCCCTGTCCCCCACCCTTGTAGAAAAGGTCTCATCCTGGAGAATCCTGGGTGAGACTGACAAATAAACTTTGTCCTCTTTCTCCCATAGGCTTTGAGACAGCCTAAATTTTGCAACTTGACCTAAGGGCCAGGAGCATCTCGCAACAATAGCATGGGAGCTGGCAAGCTTCTCTGAGAACAGACAGTTCTCAATTTCCTGGGAGGGACAGGAAAGATAAAAAGTGGAGGTCTATTTGGAATTACCTTCACATCTTTAATTTCATGGATGCCGTGGAGTCAGTCAGTCAATCAACAAGCATTTACAAAGTCACCCAATGCTGAGGAACAAGAAAACAAGGGGGATCATCAGAATTTAGTGTTCAATCCATGGGCTTCAGAGTGCACAGGGTCTAAGGTTTTAGGGGAGACGAGAAGGAAGGCTGTTTTGGACCCTCATAGCTTAGAATGAATGTCAATGGTAACAGTTTCTCTTTGAAACAGCAACCCTGAGGCTCCTGCCCCTCCCAGCATGATTTATCTATTTTTTGAAATTAAAGGGACCACTTGACTGCTTTTTAAAGAGGCCTGTTCACTGAATGGGCATTACCTCACTTTAAGTGAGTACCTGAAAAGGCCTTAGCCTAAAAGACCAAAGTCTCCCAGTGCATCCTGGGTGGTGTGCAGTCATCCTGATGAATATCTGGCCACTGGACCCAGATGGCTCAGGAGGAGAAAGTGAGGCTGGTGACCTTGCACAGCTCTCCCTCACTCAAAACCAAGTCAAGTACAAGTCATGTCATCATTTCTCTGATGTCATGGTCCTCTTGGAAAAGGAAGATTGAATGCAACAACAGGAGTAGTGTGACCTTTCCACTCAAGTCACCTGTCATATCTGTGATGGACCAGAGGCCAGGACGCTGTGCTATCTCTCTTATTTAGAGTCAGTCAGAAGCTAGAAAGTTAGAGTGGACTCCAGAAGCTGCAGAGTCAAACCGATATCTGTCCAAGAATCCCTTCTGCAGCTCAGTTTTGCTGGAAGACTTCTAGGGAGAGTCAATGCATGACCTCCTAAGACAGTCCAGTCTCTTTCCAATTATTAGAGGCAGCTAGATGGCACAGTGAACAAAGTATTGAACCGGGAGTCAGGAAGACCTGAGTTCAAATTTGTTCTCAGATACCTACTAGCTGCTTGGCCATGCACAAATCTATGCACAAATCATTTAACCTTAAGGCTACAAATTTGTCGGCTGCTATTTATTAGCAATATTTTACTTAACATTAAGCTTAAATCTGCTTCTCTGCAATTTCTGTCCATCATAATTTCTGTTCTGTAGGGTCAAGAAGAATAAGCTTAATCCCTCTTCCACAAAAGTCCATCAAATACTTGAAAACATTTATCGTGTTCCCCATAAATCTCTTCTCCAAGTTAAGCATATATGTTTCTTTCACCTAATTCCCTTTAGTTGCTTTCCAACTTCTTAATGTCCTTTCTAAAATGTGGCAAGAAGAAGCAGGAGGTTATCTCACTCTGTTGCTGGACTGGACTAGCTCTTCATAAGGGACAGATTCTCAACTGGCTAGTTCCATCTATGTCTAGGTGGCTTCAGTGCTAGGCTGGGCTAGTCCTCTTTGAGAATTGCTCCTGAATAACAGCTGTAATCTAGGCCAGTTCCCTTCTCAGTCTCAGCTGGAGAATTCATCTTGGCTAGTATCGTCCTTGTACAGAGACAAAGGACTCTGGCATTGTCATAGCAGCTTTTTTTCTCTCAGAGCCTTTCTGAGCTGATAATAGCTCAGTGTTAAGACTTTTTCAGTCTATTTTCAAACAAGAAATATAGTGGTCGTGAGTCTATCTTCTCTGTTTCCTTCAGCTCCAAAGTGAAAGTTAATAGACATATGGCTTAGTAAGTGTGGGGTAAAAGCCTATGGCATCCCTTCTGGTAGTGGAGTGTGATGTGAAACTACATATCAGCATAAGGAACTGACACCTTCTTGGGCAAGAGTCATGTATATTTCCAGACATTGTTCAGATGGAGAGAGAAGCATCAGACATGTAGGAGAAGCTGGTTCCCCTCAGCATTCCATCTTGTCTCCTGAAGACTGTTAGAATAGATCTCCTTGGAAGAGATCAAGTCCTTTCTCTTGGCTTGAGCTGTGAGATGTTATCTCACTCTGAGTTGAAGACCTAATTCACTCATGTATTTTCTGATGGATTCTAATCTATAGAACTTCTCCCAATTTTTGTCTGTTGCTTTGCTTAGATAAATGGGTTTACTTGCTATTCATTTTTTTGTGGTAGTCATTTGGGTAACTGGCATTGACTGGGAAGGTACTAAAATGATGAGTGTAAGCTAAAGGCTACTTTCTCCCTTAAGAACAACCAGGGAAATGACTATCCATCTACTTATCATCAGACTCATACCCCCTAGAACAGAGATATTTGGGGAGGAAGTGATAAAAACGAAAGCTATGATTTAGCCCAATACTTCATTAGAGAGTAGAGAATAAAGCACACAACCTCATGGCACTTCTGGGGACTGCCTACTCTCTCATTCACAGCCACTCCTCTCTCCCGATACCCCCGACCCCCCAAAAAACACAGCTTGCTTGTGCTGTGCTGTGCTGATGAGGTTCTCCTCTCCCCAGCACAGCATAGCTCTTCAAAAACTTCCCCAGGCTGAGCAGAAGCAGGGTTAGACCTTCAGGCCAAATGGTAGATGGGCATTTTGAATCAGGCTTGGACAAACTCGAGGCAAATTCAAACCTAAGAAGGACCAATCTCTTCTGGAGGGGCCTCAGGTAACAGGGGCTGTCCCACTTGAGAACCCTATTCTGGTTCTTAACTCCCTTGGTTATTTTTCTTTCTTTTTTAAATAAGTTTTTTTATTGATATCTTCTGTTTCTTGCATCAGCTTAGCTATTGCAAGTGTCTTTCTTCCCCATTATATAATAAATAGTATTTTTAGAGAGGAAAAAACAATCAACACGACTGACTGATACATTGAAGAAAAAGTAAAGCCTCAAAACATGTCCAACATGAAACAGCTGTGGACCTCTTACCTCCATGATAAGGTGAGTTGAGAATGTCCTCTCACATCTATTCATTCTGAGCGAGGGAAAGCTAGGTGGTGCAGTGGATAGAGCACCAGTGCAGGAGTCAGGAGGACCTGAGTTCAAATCTCTCCTCAGACACTTGACACTCACCAGCTGTGTGACCTTGGGCAAGTCATTTAATCCCAATTGCCTCATCCTAGGTCATCTCCAATCATCCTGATGAATATCTGGTCACTGGATTCAGACGGCTCTGGAGGACAAGTGAGGTTGCTGACCTGCACAGCCCTCCCTCACTCAACACAAAGTCAAGTGCAAGTCATGTCATCATTTCTCTGATGGCATGGTCTTCCTTGGCAATGAAGGATGAACACACACAATTCATTCTGAGTTCTGCTTGGTCTTGATAATTTTCTTACATTCCCTTTTCCTTTTTGGTATGTGATTACAGTTGCTGTGTTAAGTTGGTTTCTTGGCTCTGCTTACTTCCTTGTGCATCAGTTCATATAGGTCTTTCCATGTTTTTCTGTATTCATCACCTGCTTTACTTCTTATAGAACAGTAATATTCTGTTACATTCATGTACTAGAATTTGTTTAGACATTCCCCAATTAATAGGTATCTTACTTTGTTTCCAATTCTTAGCTGTCACAAAAAGTGTTGCTATAAATATTTGGGAATATAAGGGGACTTTTATCTCTTGATGGTTTCCTCCTTAGGGTATGGATCCAATTTGATGACTGCTACTTTATCATATAGTTTGAGTTCTGGATGTGTTGTTATATCCTTGTCCCTACTCCTTTATATCATTTCCCTTGATAGTCTATGTCTCTTGTTTTCCCAAAAGAATTTTTGTCATTATTTTTGTCATGTTGTATACAGTATCCCTTTGGTAATTTGATTGGTATAACATTAAAAGTGGAAATTAATTTTTGGAGTATTATCATTTTTATTATATTGGCATGGCCTAGCCATGAACACTGAATATTCCTTCAGCTTTTTGAGTTGATTGTTATTTAAGGAACATTTTGTAACTGAATCTACACAAGTCTTTTTGTGCTTTGAGAGGTTGATCCCTATGTATTTTATGCATTTTGTAGTTATTTGGAATGGGATTTGACTTTTTATTATTGCTTCTTATATTTTGTTATTATGTAGAAATATTATTGATTGTTGATGATTAATAATATATAATATAATAATATGGTTGTTTTCATCTATCATGTTATTATTATATAAATTGTTC
Organism: Notamacropus eugenii; assembly: GCF_028372415.1. NCBI lineage: Eukaryota > Metazoa > Chordata > Mammalia > Diprotodontia > Macropodidae > Notamacropus > Notamacropus eugenii. The sequence goes on along the minus strand of NC_092872.1, from coordinate 494,004,043 downwards.
TAATTCTGCTAACTTTGCTCTGCATCAGTTCGTAGAAATCTTATTTTCCTCTGAAGCTATCTCATAATTTCTTATGTCACAATAATATTCCATTACATTTGTATATCACAATCTGTTTAGTCATGTCCCAAAAGGAAGATAATCCCTTAGTTTTCAACTTTTTGCTACCATGAAAAGAGCTGATATATATATTTTTTAACACATAGATCTTTTTCTTCTTTTTTCAATTTCTTTGAAGCATAGATCTAGTAGTGGTATCACCGGGTGAAAGACCATACTTAATTTGATAAATTTCTGGGGATATTTCCTAATTGCTTTCCAGAATTCACAGCACGGGGGGGGGGGGGGGGGGGGGGCGCGGAGCCAAGATGGTGGAGTAGAAAGACGCACATACACATAGCTCCGAACCCACAACCCATAGAACATCTACAAAAAAGTAACTCATGGCGAATTTTGCACCCAGAGGCCACAGAACATTGGAGCGAGGGAGATTTCTGTTCCAGAGAGACCTGCAAACCTCTCGCAAAAGGTCCTTCGTGCCGCGGACTGGGCGTCGGGACTGGGAGCTGAGTACAGCCCTGCCGCGGCCACGGAACCAAGAGGAAAAGATCCGAGTGGGCTTCAGGAACGGAATCTCCAGCACCACGCGGGTCCCTCCACCCACAGGTGACAGGGGTTGGTGAGAGGGTCTCTTTGGCGGGTCGAGAGGGGAGTGGGGTGCCCCCATAACCCAGGCCCCCTCGGGATGCAACAGCAGAGATGGGAGCAGACTGGGGCTCCCCAAGCAGGCAGGAGCCCTGATCCATTGTTGAAGGTCTCTGCATAAACCCCCTGAGGGAACTGAGCCCGTGAGGCGGCCCTGCCCCAACCTGAGCACCTGAACTTAATCACACACTGAATAGCAGCCCTGCCCCCGCCCAAAGCCCTGAGGCTGGGAAGCAGCATTTGAATCTCAAACCCCAAGAGCTGGCTGGGAGGATCCAGAGGGGAAGTGGGTGTGAAGAGAATATTCAGAAGTCAAATCACTGGCTGGGAAAATGCCCAGAAAAGGGAAAAGAAATAAGACTATAGAAGGTTACTTTCTTGGGGAACAGGCATTTCCTCCCTTCCTTTCTGATGAGGAAGAACAATGCTTACCAGCAGGCAAAGACATAGAAGTCAAGGCCTCTATATCCCAGCCCACTCAATAGGCTCAGGCCATAGAAGAGCTCATAGAAAATCAAGTTAGAGAGGTGGAAGAAAAGCTGGGAAGAGAAATGAGAGACATGCAGTCAAAGCATGAACAGCAGATCAGCTCCCTGCTAAAGGAGACCCAAAAAAATGCTGAAGAAAATAACACCTTGAAAAATAGGCTAACTCAATTGGAAAAAGAGGTTCAAGAAGCCAATGAGAAGAAGAATGCTTTCAAAAGCAGAATTAGCCAGATGGAAAAGGAGATTCAAAAGCTCACTGAAGAAAATAATTCTTTCAAAATTAGAATGGAACAGATGGAGGCTAATGACTTTATGAGAAACCAAGAAATCACAAAACAAAACCAAAAGAATGAAAAAATGGAAGATAATGTGAAATATCTCATTGGAAAAACAACTGACCTGGAGAATAGATCCAGGAGAGACAATTTAAAAATTATGGGCCTACCTGAAAGCCATGATCAAAAAAAGAGCCTAGACATCATCTTTCATGAAATTATCAAGGAAAACTGCCCTGAGATTCTAGAACCAGAGGGCAAAATAAGTATTCAAGGAATCCACAGATCACCGCCTGAAAGAGATTCAAAAAGAGAAACTCCTAGGAACATTGTGGCCAAATTCCAGAGTTCCCAGATCAAGGAGCAAATATTGCAAGCAGCTAGAAAGAAACAATTCAAGTATTGTGGAAATACAATCAGGATAACGCAAGATCTAGCAGCTTCTACATTAAGGGATCAAAGGGTGTGGAATATGATATTCCAGAAGTCAAAGGAACTAGGACTAAAACCAAGAATCACCTACCCAGCAAAACTGAATATAATACTCCAGGGGAAAAACTGGTCTTTCAATGAAATAGAGGACTTTCAAGCATTCTTGATGAAAAGACCAGAGCTGAAAAGAAAATTTGACTTTCAAACACAAGAATGAAGAGAAGCATGAAAAAGTAAATAGCAAAGAGAAGTCATAAGGGACTTTACAAAAGTTGAACTGTTTACATTCCTACATGGAAAGACAATATTTGTAACTCTTGAAACTATTCAGCATCTGGGTACAGGGTGGGATAACACACACACACATGTAGAATTCACAGCACCACCAAAAATTCATCAATGTTTCTGTTTATTCAGAGCCCCACCAACAATTGTTATTTCCCTCTTTTGTCATCTTTGTCAGTTTGATAAGCACGAACCTCAAAGGTGTTTTAATGTGTATTTTTCTAATTACTAGTGACTTAGCCCTTTTTTTTATATTAGTGTTGATAGCTTGGATTTCTCCCTCTGAAAGCTGCCTGTTGATATCCCTCGACAATTTATCAACAGAGCAAGGGATCTTAGTCTTATGAATTTTAATCAATTTCTTATATTTCTTGGATAGAAGATTTATCAGAGAAGCTTGCTGCAAAGATTTTTCCCAGTTAACTATTTTCCTTCTAATTTTGACTACATTAGATTTTTTTGGTGCAGAAACTTTTAAACTTTAGGTAATCAGAGATGTTTATCTTACCTTGTTCTGTCTCGAACTTTTTCCCTATCCATAGATCTGAAAAGTGATTTCTTCCTTACTTTTCTAATTATATTTTATATCTAGATCACATATCTGTTTGGATCTTTATTTGGTGTATGGTGTGAGGAGTTGGTTTAACCCTAATTTCTGCCAGATTGATGTCTAGTCTTCCCAATAGTTTTTGTCAAATAGTGATGCCTTCCCACAGTAACTGGAGTCTTTGGGTTTTTTAGATACTATGCTAGTGTTCATGTTTTGTACCTATTAGATTCCACTGATAGTTTTCACTTTTTTTTTATAAACTAGTGCTAAATTATTTTAATGATTATTGCTTTGTAGTACATTTTGAGATCTGGTACTGATAAAATCTCTTTCCACTTTTTTTTATTACTTTCCTTCTTGACCTTTAATTCCTTCAGATAAATTTCATCATTGCTTTTTTCAGCACTAATATTTTAACAGTTTGACAAGCACAGTACTGAATTAATTAATTAAGACAATGTTGTCATTTTTATTATAATAGTTTGACTTACCTGTGAATAATGAATGTTTAGTGGGCAGCTATGTGACACAGTGGAGAGAGCACCAGCCCTGGAGTCAGGAAAATCTGAGTTGAAATCTGGCCTCAGATACTTTCTAACTATGTGACTCAGGACTAGTTGCCTCCATTTCCTTTTCTGTAAAATAAGCTGGAAATGGCAAACCACTGCAGTATCTTTGGTAAGAAAACCCAAAATAGGATCATGGAGAGTTGGACACAACTGAACAACAACAATTATTGTTTCTGCAATTATTTATATCTATCCTTAATTTCTGCAAAAAAGTGTTTAAAGCCAGCTTCATGTAGCCAATCATGGTAGATATACTTTTAAGTATTTTTATAACTCCTGCCACTATTTTGAATGTAATTTCTCTTTCTGGTTCTTCCTACTGAGTTTTGTTGTTTATATATAGGAATACTGATAATTTATGTGAATTTATTTTACAACCTACAATTTTACTAAAGTCATTAATTATTTCTTAATTGAAAAAATTAATTACTAAAACTAAATTAATTTTTTTAGTTGACTCTCTAGGTTTCCCTAATTTTGCCATCATATCATCATTTTGATTCCCTTTTGCTTATTCTTATGTCCTCAGTTTCTTTTTCTTTTCTTCTTGCTATAACACTATTTATACATAATTTTATAGCATTATATTAAATAGTAGTGGTGATGATGGGCATACTTACCTCTGATGTTGTTGGAAAGGCCTCTAACTTTTTCTCCACTACATAATGCTCTTGAATTCAGACAAATGCTGTTTGCCATATTAGGGAAAGGTCCAATTACTCATATGATTTCAAGAGTTTTTAATGGAAACAAACGCTGGATTTTGTCAAAAGCCTTTTCAGTTTCTACTGATATAAGCTTATGGGGTTTTAAAATTTATATTATTTACAAGATTATATTTCTTACCTTCTTTTTTTGAAGCAAACCTGAATTTTTGGTACAAATCCAACCTGGTGCAATCTTTTTAATATGTTATTGAAGACTATTTTCTAATATTTAATTTGAACTTTTTTGCATTAATGTTCATTAGGGATATTGGTGTATGGTTTTCTTTCTCTACTTTGTCTCTCAGTGGTTCGAGTATCAAGACCATATTTGTCTTTTAATTACCTGAGGGGTATAAAGGTTAAGTGACTGGCCCAGGGTTACACAACTAGTTTTGGAGGTGGAATTTGAACCCAGATCTTTTGACTCTGAAACTAATCCTATACCATTCTGCCTGCTTGTGACAACAGTAGCCAAATTGTACAATGCTCTAATGTTTATAAAGCATCTTCCTCACAACCACTCTGGCATGTTAATTAGGCTGGGATTATTTTTTGAGCACCTGCTGTTTTTTATTCCAAAAATACACATTTATCCTGGGTTTCCATCAAGGAACTTTTAAATAGACTGCAGGCTGCCAGGGAAGTGTTGTCTTTTAATCTATGTCTCTCCACATTTTCCTAAAGCCTACACTCTGTCCTCCTTCTTTTCTCTAACACTGAACCTCCAGCTGTCACTCTGGCTCACTCTCCCACAAGAATGTGGAGGTGAATTGGCTGTGACACTCCCAGTTAGGTCCTGTACTGGGAACCCAGTCTTGATGGGACAAGAGCTGATCTTTGGTGACCCTGATGAGAGCAGGGTCAACTAGAACCATGGGAGACAATTGGATTATTTGGATTTAATGAGGAAAGGAGTACTGCAGAGTAAAACAGCAGATGAAGCCTCTAATCTATTCACTCATATATGACAAAAATCTTGATGAGTCATGCAGCCTTGGTGAAAGGTATTGAGTGATGGTGGCCATTGAAAAGCAGAAGCATGTGAACTCTCTGTGACAGCTACACCCAGGAGCACCCCATGCCTCCCCAAAATTGACTTTGCCTTTTAGCAATATGTTCTTTTAGTTTTAAAGTATGAATTTTTGTAATGTGCAATAATGTAATTGTATATTGTAAATATTATAGAAATGTATAGAAAGTCTATTTGTTTTTAGCATATATCCCTACTACTATATTGCCATATAACCACTGGTCTTCCCCTTCCTTTCCAATTATTTTTCTAGAAAATTATTTGACCCATTTGTTGTTTTATTTAGTCATTTCAGTTGTGTCTGATTCTTTGTGACTCCATTTGGTGTTTTCTTGACAGAGGTACCAGAGATACTATTTCCTTCTCCAGCTCATTTTACAGGTGAAGAAACTGAGGCAACTGGGGTTAAGTGACTTGCCCAGGATCACACAGCTAGTAAATGTCTATTTGACCTATAGAAGCATATACATTAAGCATATCCAGTGAAGTGTAATTTTTGTTGCACAAACTTCCTGAAGTAGTATAATAAGTCCACATCTTTATGTTCTCATTCAGTGATGCCTTTTTTCAGTTTTAGTATGTGGATTGCTTTTCAACATGAGAATTATAGTAAGAGAATTATAAAAATTATTAAAATAAGAGAATTATAATAAATGTGCTGATACTATCGTATAGACTGACTCAGATGCCTTAATTAAAGATTTATATGAAAACACTGCTGCCAGTTCTGATCAGTGAAATAAACTGAGTTTATGATCAAAAGATATATAATTTTTCTCTTTTTAAATATTTTTATTGATATTTTCTGTTTATTACATTGTCGTAGTTATCCCAAGTCTCCCTCTCCTTCCCCATAAAACAAAGTGTTTTTTAGAGGGGAAAAACAATTAGCACAACCAACTGACCATTGAAAAAAATCCAAAACCATGTGCATTGTGCATGTAACACCTAGGGATGTCCCACTGCCATGAAGGGAGTGGGTTGGGAGAGTTGGCCATCTCTTCATTCTGAGTCCTACTTGATCTTTATAATTTTGTTACATTCACTTTTATTTTTTGGTGTGTAGTTCTTTCCACTTACCTTATTATAATTAATGTGTATGTTGTTTTCTTGGCTCTGCTTACTTCACTGCATCAGTTCATATAGGTCTTCCCATGTTTCTCTCTATTCATCACACATGTCATTTCTGACAGCACAGTAAACACAGTCAATCCTCAACTTTTGTGGGAGAAATGTTCCTAGAAAATGGTGCAGAAGAGAAAAACATGAATCTTGATACATTGAAGCTATGGGAAATAGGGGGTTAGTTTCCTGCAGCTGCCAAAAAGTATCATCTTTCACTAGAGAATACTGAAAATACACTTTTCTGCGTACAATTCTTTATAACAAAGCATTGCTTCTGATCATAGACACTTTTCTTAACACAGTAAACATGATATAACTCATAAAATGCAGTACACAAATAAAATTGGTAATATGCAAAACATTTTTCCTGCTAGCAATTCCCTAGAATTCTGTGGCCCTTTATGCTAATATCTCAATAAAAAAACCACATTGATTTCAGCTTTTCATTGCACATGAAATCTATAGTGCCATAAATACTGTACAACAAATAAAATTCTTAAAACTAAAACATTTTTAACCTGAATCTTATTTTCCACTGTGTCGGGAGGCAATGTGAGGGCATTGTATACTGTACATTATACTGCTGTAACCCTCTCTCCTATAGCTACCCTCTGAAAACCAAGGGAGAGGTTACTTGGACTTTTGTCGCTGCTGTTGGAAGGTAAGGTCTCAACATCACCTTAGGGCCCAAAGGACTTGCGCTATACTTTAGGGGCATAATTGTAACATAAAACTTGAGTTTTAAAGTTAATGAAAATATGCAGTGAATTCATGGGGAGCTCTTTGTAACAGTTAGGGTGAACAAGACCAGTGAATTGCCTGGTAGGATACCAGCTGTTCTACAAACTGGCAAGCACAGTACCTCTCATTTTTAACTGTGTTGCTCATAGCCCTGAATGTGTCAGGTTGCCAATGTAAAAATGAAAATGAGATTACTAATAAAAGCACAGGAATGCTTGAAGTCGTGAAAGTTAAGGATTGACTGTATTCCATTACATTCATGTGCCAGATTTTGTTTAGCCATTCCATAACTGATGAGCATCTTACCTTATTTTTAATTCTTAGTTATCACAAAAAATGCTGCTATGATTATTGTGGAATATATGGGGACTTTTATGTTATTGATGGCTTCCTTGGGCTATCAGTTCAGTAATGGAGTCTCTGGGTCAGAGGGTATGGACATTTTAGTCACTCTCTTTGCATAATTCCAAATTGCTTTGCAAACTAGTTGTACCATTTCACAGCTCCACCAACAGTGTATTAGTGTGCATATCCTTCTGCAACCCCTTGAACATTGACAATCGGCATTTTTTGTAATTTTGCAATTTGCAAGATATGGGCTAAAATCTCAGGGTTGTTTTGATTTTCACTTGTCTTATTACTGGTAGTTTGGAGTATTTTTTCATGTGGCTCTGAATACTTTGCAATTCCTTTTTTGAGAATTGTTTGTTCATATCCATTGACCATTTATTTATAAAATTTTTCTCTTAGTCAAGGTCAGTGTAGTTCCTATTCCAAGCCATATGAGGATACAATTTGTTATATTCTAAAAAATATATTTGACCACTATTTTCAATTATCTATGGGTCATAACATTTTAAATTGAGTATATTTCCTTGAAGTAAAATAGGAATAACAAGTTTTCAATCTGACTGGTGTAAAAAGTAAAAGTGGTTAATATATAGTTTATCAAACAGCAAAGCATCTTTTTTCCTCTAAAGATGCAGTAATCACATTAATCCAACATTTGTTAATAAGTAATCCAGAAACTAGTCTAGAGCTAATCAGTGTTTTAAGAACTAGCAACTGTCAATATCTAGTACATACAGCAGTTCTTCATGATAAAGTTTTAATAAGGTCAGAATATTCATGTATTATTGAATGAAGGAAAATAGACTTGGTACTATAACCAAAGTATAATGGAGTAACTGATTGACGTTGTTGGGTTGTGTATTAAAAGGTAGAAGAATGTTCAAGGGTCACAATAAACAAATTTAAAATTCTGAGAAAAGTTTTTTTCTAAATCTCTTTAATGTGCTCCAAAAAATAACATCCTATCATGACAAAACAAGTTCAATAATCTCAAAAATGCAACCTGATTAGTCACATCCAAAATGATTTAATTAGGTCTTGGAATAATCTGTGTAACAAAAGATTGTATGGTTACCAAATGGAAAAATTGTTTTGATATTTGCTAATGGCATTATAGACTGTGGACACTACTGTTGTGGTACAGTATTTTGAAAATGGAAAACAGCCTTGTTGAACATTTTATATCTGTTCAAAGACTATTTGCAATTGATGGTAAGCCAATTTTTGGCCAGTTAAATGATGTACTTGGCATTCTTAAATTTTGCTGGTCCTCTGAAGCCTGTCTGTTTTGATGGCACATCTAATGTGTCTTGATGTGCTGGAGTGAATTCAAATGAAATGCAAAGAAAAATACGAACATGCTTTATGTAAATGGTCCTTATTGTTGTGGCTTGCTCTTTGTTCTTGAAGAGGACCATGACATCAGGAAGGTGATATGGTGACTTGCATGTGAATTGGATTTAAGTGAGAGAGGGTTGTGCAAAGTCACCAGCCTCACTTTCTCCTCCACAGCCATCTGGGTCTAGTGGCAAGATATAAATCAGGATGACTGGAGATGGCCCCTGTGTAAATAGTATACATAATTTGAACCTCATTCTAGAAAGGAAGGAAGACAGGCAAGCAAGAATGAAGAAAATCCTCATTTATTAAGTTCCTACTGTGTGCTGTGCACTGTGCTAAGTGATTTACAAATATCTCATTTGATCTTCACAACAATCCTGGAGCTTATTAAGGTGTTCAATCATTTCAGTTGTGTTTGATTCTTTGTGACCCTATTTGGGGTTTTCTTGGCAAGAATACTAGAGTGGTTTGCCATTTCCTTCTCCAGCTCATTTTACAGATAAGGAAACTGAAGCCAACAGGGTTAAGTGACTTGCCCAGACACAAGATTTGAGACCAGATTTGAACTCAGAAAGATGAGTCTTCCTGACTCCAGGCACTGAACTCTATCCACTGCACCACCTAACTAGTATTATCCCCATTTTATAGTTGAAAAAATTGTAACTGAAACTCGACGCATGTGCTTCAAGTAAACACAGCAGAATTGTCTTTGATTTTAGAGTTAGACTCTTCTTGCCTTTAGGGAGGCGAGTCACATGTGACATATGTAAATGTAGATTTCACGAGTAGGATTCCAGCTGAAGATTCACTGTCTGTCATGAGATGGATGTGGAGCAGAAGCAGCACCTGCTATTTAACAAAACCACTTCATCACGTTATAAGCTTTACAAGAGATGATTAAAACAACTCATTTGCTGACGCAGACACAAAAGCCAGGAACTAACGGACTAAATTCCATTAAGTTTGACTCTGTCCTTCACATGATGAGTTGTCTTTCCCCAGACTGTGGTCAAAGTAGGGTCCCAGCTCTAAATCTTAACTGGTTGCAATGACAAAAATGAAAAGCTGACACAAGTTTTTAATTGTGACAAGATGTAGCCCACAATATCTTCCTTTTATAAAATTAAAATTTGTTGCTATTTTTTGTTTTTATATTGCCTCAGTTTCCCCAGCATTTTCCTCTCCTGTCCCCCAGAGAGTCATCTCATAAAACAAAGAATTTTTTAAAGAAGAAAGAGCAAGAAAAGAGAGGAAATATTAGCAGAACTGATCAATATATTAAAAAAAAGTCTGAAAACATTACAATTCCACACTTGTAAACCACTCAGTTCCTCAAAGGAATGATAGGAAGTATCTTCTCATTTCTAGTCTTTGGAGTTATGTTTGTTTTTTGTAACTTTGCAACCTTTATTTTTGTCCATTCTGTGACTATTTTCTCCATTTACATTACTATGGTCAATGTGTTTCTTGGCTCTGCTTATTTCACTTTTATTATATCATATTATATCATATAAGTCTTTCTATGCTTCTCTGTTTTCATCATATTGTTATTTTGTACAGTGCTGTAATATACAGAATATTTCAATGACAATATGAAAATCAGTGAAAAGAATGATGTGAAGCTAATGAATGATTGCTGAGTATGTTCAGTCTGATGCAATCCCTCATACAGAATATGGACAAGTATGCTATGACTGGCTCCTGTCTACTTATTGGGTGGTAGAGCAAAACCTTCTTCAGTTGTTTGCTGAGATGGGGCTGAACATATATGTATATATAACACATCCAAGGGGGAGGACAACTTGTTGTCTTTTTTTGCCTAGTACTGATCAAGGCAAGGATAGCTGTGAGTCTCTAGGTTGGGAGAAAGATGTTAGCAATGGTGGCAGTGGATTCCTGCCAGCGTCTCCTCTCTCTGTCTTGGTGAATACGAATCCATGGGAACAAGGCCGTATTTCTGTCGATATTGTGTCTGTTCTTTCCTACCTTAGGTGAAGGAGTATTGGAAATGAGATGAACTAGTTCATGATCTGGTGAGCTTCAAAAGATGGAGAGAACAACAGGAATTCAAGCTAGAGTTCATACCAGGGTTTGCAGACAGCCAAAGATTCTACCTGCTTGCCTCTGCCTAGAGATTCATACCAACACATAGCTTCTGCAAGGAAGGGAATGACTCTGTCCATTGACTGGACTGCCATATTTGGAAGCAAACTTGGTAGGGCGAATGTTCATCCCAACCATATTTAGTTAGAGTCCATTCTACCCAGTTACTGTGGTGATTGGGGAGAAATGTTTTATAATTCTGTTCTTACTATACCTTCTCAGTAAATATCCCTTTGTAAAAGTTAGTTAATATTAATTGGGACATGAACCAATGGTATTGATGATTTTAAGAATATGTTAACTAGTACTGGCAATTAATACTAGAGAGAGGGGTGTACGGAGTATTCAGGGAAGACTGACATTTCTGATGTGAGGACTTGCTGCTCAGCCACCTTTGGAGTCCGCTTTTACCCAACTCTCACCTGTGTCTTCAGAAAACTGTAGCATGTGCAGTGACCACAGCAGTAAATCCTTCCTGGAAAATGGGCTAAACTAGGTTGAAGGTAACTGACAGGCTTGAGTTCTGAGAGTTAGGGAGGATGTCTGTCCCAAGCATATGAAGAATTCCCCTGGTGGAATGGGTAGATAAGAACAATTTGTTCCAAAGGCCACAAAGGAGGCTGAAGTAGGCATTGTAGAGTGCTTAGAGTTTGGTCAGGCAAGGTCATCCACTTCATCCTGGGTCACTACCAGTTGTCTTGACTTTTGCCTTGCCACTGGATTTTGATGACTCAGGAAAAGAGAGTGAGGCAGGCGACTTTTTGTAACCCTGCCTCACTTACATCCAATTCACTTGCAACTCAAGACATCATCTGTGATGTCACTGGAGAACAGAGAACAAACAACACTAATTAGAGAGAACAATCTAGAAGGAAAGCTAGAGCAGATAGCACTAGAGAGGAACCCCATAATTGTTCAGGGTATCCTATAACCCTGTATATGTGGAAAGTCCTCTAGAGACCTAATGGCAGTGGAGCGGGGAGCTGGGCTAAGGACTCCACAGTGTATGATGTTAGAAGGAAAACATCTACTCTTGTTGATGACACATGTGAGTCCCAGAATTACTTTGATTAAAAAAATAGGAGCAAAGGGGAATAATTTCATTTTACCATTTTGGGACTCAACGATTGCTAGCATTGACCAACCCTTTGAATATGAAGTTAGTAAAATTGTGATTGCAGTGGAGTAACTGCTGAGTTTGGGCAGGGGCAATATTTAAATCATTGCCAACAACTTTAAAGAGTCCTCAGACTCGTTGGAAGCTGAACTTGAATTGCTTTGGGGTTACTATAGTTCCTTCTCTAAAGGCTACAAGCATTACAAACATCAGCTGAGAATTGCTTGAGGGTTCTAGAAATCTGAAGAGCCTTCCTCATTCTAGGCTACATTCTAGCTTCTTTTCAGTGCTTGGTGGTTTTACCTGTTAGCAAAGTTATTCATGTGAAAGAGCATTTTTGAAACTAACAGATGTAAAAAACAAAGTACACTGTCCCAGTCGCTCCTCAATTTTCTTGTAATGTTGCATATTGGGTAGGAGGTATTGATAGAATCCTAATAAAGCTGCTCCCAGCCCCAGTGCTCTAACTTCCTTATAGGCCCCACTGAACAACAGGCCCACTGCCCCTACCTAGCCACTCACCCCTACCCAATACATACACACATACACACACACACACACACACACACACACACACACTCAGTACCCTAACTTCCTCATATATGTCTCACTGATCACTAGAACAACAGATGTGTCCACAAACTCATATTTCTCAGAAAAACAGCGGGTGTGTCCATGTGATGAGATCCTAGATACTGCCTCTAGCTAACCACCCCCAGACCCATTCCTCATATTCCCTGAAGAAACAGCAGGTATGTCCAGGCTCAACCATAACCACATCCCTCTAGTCTTAGACAGGACCACAATTCTTGGCCAATCAGAAAGCAGCACCTCAAGGATGCCCAAGCAGGATGTGGATCCCAAAACAATAGAAGGGACTTTCCCTAAGTAGGCATCTGCACAGTAATAGTAAAGAACTGACCTAGAGTAAGCTTATGATACAGAGAGGCTTATTATAATAGCATTGTCATACCTACATACCCCCTAATAGGTTTTTCTGTATGCATTGTGAGTAATTGCATGCTCAGTTTCACTGAGACTGAGACCCCTCCCCTATTACCTAAGCCCTTAACAAGGCCCTCCTGCTTTTTTAATATTCATAATTTCTGTTAATGTAATTGCATCTTTACCCCATAAAAATCCGTCTTGCTTTCTCTAAAGTTGCTGCTTCCTCTTGGAACTTAGGCGTCATGAGAGGTGTCATCTCAATAAATGCTTATATTTGAATTAGAGGTGGTCTGATTGAATTCTTTGAGACAATTCCACCATAACACATCATGAAGCTGAAACAGTACAAAATGTACTTTGGTAAGTGCCAGGATGCGCCTGAAGAGGTTAAGTCCACGACACCTGGTAAGCAATGTCTCGTTCTCTGAGACAGAAAGATAAAGACATCTTGACCCTGTTTTGGTCAGTTTGGGTTAGTGTTTTATCTGGTTAAAGGTAAGGCTCATGAAGATTGGCTGCACCTTTGTATATGCATGGTAATCACTATAGCGAAAGTATTTTATGTCTCGTTTAACTTTTTTTTTTTAAAGTAAAGTTTAGGTGGTAATTAAAAAAAGACGACTTGAGTTTTTGTCTCTTAAATTTGATGAATGAATATAATGTCCTGAGAATTCAAAAAATGTTGGGAGAATGAATGAATGAATGAATGAATTCAAAAAAAGGGAGAATTCAAAAAATGTTTCCCTTAAAAAAATAAAATTCATAGTGTGCATACCATAATGAAATGAAACCCTTTGCTGAAGACAGTAATTAAATGAATGTCTGGGGAGATCAGGTTGAGCTGGGAACATAAGGTCTCCAGCAGGGACGGATGGTCTGTGTGAAGCAGGAGGGAATGAGCATCTGGAAGTATTAGGGCAGGGGATCAGCAGGTCCAGTGGGGGCTGGGGGTGGGAAGAAGGCAAGACAACAGGGAAGGAGGTTGTGGTAGGAGAATTGGGAATAGGGACTGAATTTTCCCTCTCAGGGAGGGAGCAGAGCTGTGCCATGGCCACGTAGCATGTGATGTGGTATTTGAATCCCCTTCCCTCCCCCAATCTGGTTCCAAAAATCCTCTCCTCTCTCTCGTTTCTCTTTACTCTTTTCTCCATCCACTTTCTGTTCCAGTCATTTTATGTCATCTCTGAGAAGGATCATGGGATCATATATCTTAGACAGCAGATGGATAGGCTTCCTGATCATCTAGGTGGCTCAGCCAATAGGGTGCTAACCTTGGAGGCAAGAAGACTTGAGTTCAAATCCTGCCTCAGATAATTATTAGCTGTGTGACTCTGAGCGAGTCTCTTGGCCTCCCCCAGTCTCCGTTTCCTTATTGAGGTAACACATGTAAAGTGCTTTGTAAAACTTTAAGATATTATTATTAGTGTTATACCATCACTAGAACTGGAAGAGACTTCATCTAACGACAGTAAAAATATACTTGGTCCCAGGGAAGGGTAGGTAGGAGCTGTGCACAAGAGGATTAGGAACCCAGCCAGGAAAAGCTGACCTCAGTCCTGGCAAAGGCGCTGACATCATCCAGAGACTCAGCTAGAAAAGGGACAGACAGCAGTAGCGATTGTTTACTGGGATAATATAAACAGGTACCATGGGCAGACTCCCAATAAAGGGAGGTAGGGAAGGCACCAGTGGTCCAGAATTGGCATCAAGAGCAAAGAGTAAGTAGATGGCATAATAGAATTCAGTTAGATCAGGAAAGAAAGTCCTGACATTAAGGATTGCTTGACCAGGAAATCATCTAGAAGAAGATGACTTCTTCTCTAAAGGTAGAAAATTCATTTGTCAAGAGAATGCTTAGGTGGCTGTAGCCTGGAAATAGGGGGAAGGGACCAGGTGACCCCAGTGCTTGGGAACTCAATCAACCCTGAGATGTTTCCCACCCTTCTACAAATGTTCTGACATCTCTTCTACTTGTCAGGCGGATCAAAGCCTGGGAGGTTTGTTACTAGCTGTACTAGTATTTGAAAGGCTGGAAATCTCGACAGAAGAATTAAGGTACAAAACCTTTGATACATTGCTAGCTACCTCTCCTAACCCTTTGTTCTTAATTTCTCCTGCCCATTCTAATGTGTCAGAACCACAATGCCCTCTTTGGTTTCTCAGAAGGCACCCCCCCAGAAATGACTTTTTGGGGAGTTGGGTGGGAAAAGAAAGGTTACCAATCAGGAAATAGTGGGAATTAAAGGGGATTTTCTAATCCCAAGGCAGATTGTGACTAGAGACTTAGAACAAGGATGAGAATTTTTGTCACTGGAGTAAAGAAGGCCTACGTGTATGTATTCTAATTAGCTTTGGCTCTGTATTACTAAAGAGCCTGTCTCTTGGAAGCTAAAAACTTCCATTTCCTCCAGGAGAAAAAGCTATTGTAGGCCAGTCCTAATTCAGGCCTGTCTGGTGATAGTATAAATTTGGAATTGGGATGAAATGAGACACTGGTAGACCTTTTAACAGTTACAAAGAGAAATTTACTTAGCCACAATATTGAAAGGCTACTCAGCAAAGATATAGCTTTGATTTTCTAGAGCAGAGTTTTCCTGCTTCTTTGTGAACAAAACTGGCTCATAGTCAGGCCTGGGGAGGAGAAATGACTGCCTCCCCTGGGACTGGCTTTTGTACTTTGGCCACCAGGAAGCTACATTGTGGCCCAAACATTCCTCTGAGTTAAATAAGTCTCTAGGACAAGTTTCAACACCTTTTAAGAAAAAAAAGTAGTCTAGCTTATATAGCAAGTATGGCTCCTACCACAGGCTGCTGTTCCCTATTTCATTGACTAGGTGTCTGGATGAAGACCCCACCTTTCTAAAACAGCTAATTCTTATCCTCTAGGCTCTCAAGAGAGAGGGCAAAGTCCATTCCTCTCGTTATGGAGAAACAATAGCCCTTCAGTTCCAGGGTCCTGGTGAAGGCAGTAGGTTGGAGCAGTAAGACTTCAGGGGCAGGGGAAGGGAGAGGGATAGCCCAGAGACGCAGTCAGCCGAGGGAACAGGGTGCCCAGAGGGTACATTGGAGAGCAGCATCGGTACCCCATGGGGACAAGCAGATCTAGGGAAAGAAGTGTGGTTAATATTAGCAGCCACATAATATCAGAGCCATGGGTTGCCCCTCAGCGAGCGTGCCCTGGACATACATGTTCTTTCATACAAAATCACACAGAATTTTAGAGTTGGAAGGGACCCCAGGGGCCCTCTATCCAAGCCAGATCCCAGAAGGAATCCCTCCTACAACATATCTGGACATTCAGCTTCCTCCAATGAGGAGCCCACCAAGGCAGCCCATTTCACTGCTGCTTGGCTCTAATTGTTAGGAAGGTTTTCCTGATATTAAGCCTAGATTTTGTTCTTTTAAGCTTCTACCTCCTGCCCTTGGGTTCTGCTTTCTGGGGCCAGATGCAACAAATCTGATCCATTTCCCAAATGACAATTCTTCAAATACTTGAACATGGCTGGTACATCCCATCCCACCCCTGTAGTCTTTTCTTCCAGGCCAAACACCCCCAGTTCTGTCCATTGATTCTCTTATAGACTCAAAGCCTGTACCATTCTGGGCGTATTGCAGCTGTTGTGTCCTTTCTAACTGAGCTATGGACACTAAATACTCCCAATACGCCATGGTCTGACCAGGGAAGACTCCCTATAGCAGGACTGTAACTTACTTCCTTCTTGAGAGAATCTATGTCTCTTAGTGTAGCCTCAAATCTCCTCAGGTTTTTGGAAGCCGTATTGATTTATAATCCACTAAAAACTCATAGTCCACTAAAACCTCCAGATATTTTTTACACAAATTACTATCCAACTTGTGCTTGTGAAGTTGACTTTTTGAATGCTCATTAGTTTCCATCCTTCGATTTAGCCCTGTAGCCTGTCAATATTATTTTGGGTTTTTTGTTTTTATTCCAATATTTTCAAAAATTAAATTTTAAATTATTAAACATACATATATTCTCCTTCCCACCTCCACAGAAATGAAGACAAAAAAAACCTCTTGTAGCAAACAGGCATAATCACACAAAACAAATCCTCCCATTGGCCATATCCAAAAAATATGTGTCTCATTCTTCAAATTTATCCCATCATCTTTCTGTCAGGAGGTGGGCAGCGTTCTTCATCAGTCTTCTAGAATTGTAGTTGATCATTGCATTGATCAGTTTTTAATCCTTTCAAAAGTTTTCATTTTTACAATATTGTTTTAGTACAAATTGTTCTCTCGGTTCTACTCACTTTCCTCTATATCAATGCATATAAATTTTTCCAGGTTTCTCTGAAAATGTTTCTTTCTTCATTTCCTACAGCACAATAGTAATCTATAACATTCAAATACTATCAATTTCCCTTTGGATCTGGACTTTCTCATCGATTATATTAATTCTTCCTCCCATCTTCATGCCATCCATAAATTTGATCAATGCCCCATCTGTTCCTTTTTCCAAGTCATTGATAGAAAATGTCAGGCAGCACAAGACCCAAACAGAGATCCTGGGACACTACACTGGAGATTTCTCTGACAAATGGACATCAAACCGTTAACAACTACTAAATATGTGTGTATAAAATTTGGCATATATTCTCATATGTATAATTTCTCTGACTTATGTTTGCTATCTAGGGTGTTGACTGTGTAAGGAGAATGGAGAGGACATATGTGAGATGTTGTGAAAATAGAAATGGCAGTTTGACAATAGATTAGATTTCTCAGGGGCCAAGGATAATAGGGAGCTTTCAGACCTGGGTGAGTGGAAGGATAAGAATGGTGGTGCCCTCAACAGACTCTTCCTTGTGATCTTCCGTGGATGATCCCATTGTGTGTCCACTCATTCCACTAACAGGGTGGATATTTGTGGGAGGAGTTCACTAAGTTTATGGGGGTGAAGAATGTCCTACTGATACTTTTCTTACTGTGTATGCTATTTCAGAAAAGACTGCTGCTTTGAACCCACTGTGTCCTCTGCAAAGAGAAGCAAAAGATAGTTCCTGCCCTCACAGAGCTTATAATCTAATGGGGGGGGGGGGAACACAACGTGCAAGCCACTAGGTACCAACAGGTACATTTAAGACAAACAGGAAGTAATCAACAGGGGGAAGATGGCAGAATTAAGAAGAATTTAGAAAAACTTCTTGTAGAAGAGAGATTTTAACTAGAGCTTGAAGAAAGCCAGGGAAGCCCAGAGGCTTCCTTTGTACACTGTAAGTAGGGGGTGGGGGTGGGGGTGGGGTGGGCATAACCTTCCTGACCCTCCAACCTCTCTCCTGAATCCATCAATCATCTGCCTCCACTTCTTAGTCCAAGACTTCCATCCGACCTTCTTACCTCTATTCTTTGTAACACAATACTTTATGAATCTCCCCATCCTACCTCAACACCTCCATGCCCCCCACCTCCTTTTGGAATCATGGTGGTGGGAGGTAATAGTCCAACAGCTCCTTCACTTTCATCCTTTGGCCACACCTGAAACTGTGCCTATGGCCCCTCCGCCGAATAAACACTGCTCTTCATTAAATTTATGTTGGGCCCGTGTTGTGTGCTCAGCCCTTTGGGGAGATCAATTCCTGGTTCTTGGGGAATTCATGATTTACCTTGGGGGAGGCAAGATAGATGGGGCAGCTAGGTGGCACAGTGGATAGAGTCAAGAGCCTGGAGTCAGGAAGGTGAGTCTTCCTGAGTTCGAATCCAGCCTCAGATACTTACTAATTGTGTGACCCTGGGCAAGTCATTTAACCCTGCTTGCCTTAGTTTCCTCATCTGTAAAATGAGCTGGAGAAGGAAATGGCAAACCACTCCAATTTGAATTATTCAACAAATATTTATGGCACATTTCTCTAGAGGCCAGGCCAATGGCCTGGTCTTACTCCCCTTGGAACTCCCTGGATAAGTGAATGGGGCTGTTACTCTAGACCAGCTGCCTTGGAGCACAGGGAACAGGGCGCTCTGGGCTGTGCCATTAATGTTTAGAGTGCCCACCAAGGGACATATTTGCACAAACTTCCAGGCAAGTGTGCACCTTGGGTGGCCCCAGGAAAGGCAAAACCCATCAGGAAATAGATCCAGGGTGTAGGAAGGTTCTGTGGGTAGTAGTGCCTTTGGAGTACAAAGACTGTAATGGGAGAATTTCTCTTCAGCGAAAGTGGATGAAACAAGATGTTTGCGAATCCTTCACTTTCTCTTCCCCTCCAGTTTTTCCACTCCCAGTAACTGAGAAGTCACTGAGGTGAAGGAGGAAAACTGAATTCTATTTCTTTGTTTCCAAATGGATCCTACCTCCTCCTCACCAACCCTCGCTAGACTATAAATTCCTTGGATGCAGGGACTGTCATATTTACTGCTCTCTCTCTTTCTCTCTCTCTCTCTCTCTCTCTCTCTGTTTCTCTCTCCCCCCCCCTTTCCTCCACATTAAGCACTGGCCTTTGCACATAATAGGTACACAGTACTGAACCTCATATTTCACTGAAAATATTGAGAGGAATTTGTCAAGGGCTACCCCCTCTCCTGATTTCTCATGTCACATGATTTAGATGCCTTCCCCCACCTTTTCCTCCTTTAGCCCTATCTCACATGATGAGGTGGTTCCTCTTACCAAGGCAAACCCCTCTTCATGCACAGATGATCCCATTCCATCCCATCTTCTCCAGTAGATTACTTCATCTATCATCCCCACTCTCTCACTAATCTTCAGTCTTCTCCCTGTGTCACTGGCTGCTTCCTTGTTCCTATAAATATTGCTATGTCTCCTCCATCTTCCCAAAACTCTCCCTTGGTTTGTCCCTTCCCACTAATTATCTTGTATTTCTTCTCCCTTTCCTGGCTAAACTCCTTGAGAAGACTGCCTACACTAGCTGCTTCTACTTCCTTTTCTCTGATCTTTTTCTGATGCTGCTTCTAATCTCATCTTTCAACCAAAACTGCTCTCTCCAAACTTACCCATGATCCCTTAGCTGCCAAACCTAATGGCCTTTTCTCAGTTCTCGTCTTTTTTGTCCTCTCCACAGCTGTCAATCACATTTTTCTTCTTAATATATTCTCTGGATTTTCATGACATTCCTCTCTCCTGGTTCTTCTCCTACTTATCTGACCTTTCTTCAGTTTCCTGGTTTGTATCTCCAGTCAGGTTGTGCCCACTAACTATGAGAGTCCCCCAGGGTTCTATGCTGGAAACTTTTCTCTTCTCCCTCTGTAACATTTCACTTAGTGATGTCATCAGCTCCTTTGGATTCAATTAGCATCTCTGTGCAGATAATTCTCACATCTAACTATCCAGACCTAACTTCTCTCATGACCTCTAATCTCATATCTCTCCTAGCTAAGTGACACCGTGGATAGAGCCCTGAGCCTAGAGTCAGATAGACCTGAGTTCAAATCCTATCTCAGATATTTACTAGCTGTGTGACCTTAGGCAAGTCACTTAAACTCTATCTGCTTCAGCTATAAGATGGAAATAGTAACAGCACCTACCTCACAGGGTTGTTGTAAAAAGCAAATGAGTTAGTGCCTGGCACATGTAGGCATTTAACAAATGTTTATTCCCCTATCTCTCTCCTTACCTTGGACATCTCAAACTGAATGTCTCATAGACATATTAAACTTCACATGTCCAAAATGGAACTTATCTTTCCCCCAAAGCCTTCTTCTCTTCCTTACTTCTGATGACTGTTGAGGGTACCGTTATTCCCCCTCGATCTCTCTCACCACCCCCTATATTCACATTCAATCTACTGCTAAGTCCTGAGGATTCTACCTTTGCAAGATTTCTCTATAGTCCCCTTCTCTCCTCTGATGCTGCCACCACTCTAGTGTAGGCCCTTATTACCTCATGCCTGCAGTCCTGCAATAAATAGCCTGTCTCAGGTCTCTCCCCCACTCCCTTCCATCCTTCACTCAGCTGTCCAAGTGACCTTCCTGAAGTCGGGCCTGATCCTGTCACACTCTGTTGCCCCCCTTCAATAATTTCCATCTCCTCCCTATCCTCTCTAGGAGTGAATATGAAATCCTCTGTTTGGTTTTGAAAGTCTTTCATATACATGTTATGCAGCTTCAAATGGAGAGCTGGTAGAGTCAGCCTGCAAACTGTAGCCTCTTTTCTTTTCTTTCTTGACATGGCTGATGGGGGAATTTATTTTGCAAGACTATATATATTTGTAATAGGTTTTTCTTGCCTTCTCAAAGAGTGAGAGAAGGAAAAGATGGAGGGAGAGAATTCAGAACTAAAAAATAAAATAAAATTGAATTTAAATGTAGTCTTTCATAATGTTGTCTCCTCCTACTTTTCCAGTCTTCCACCTCACTCACCATCATGTTCTCTGTGATCCAGAGTCACTGGCCTCCTTGAGACTGCTGGTACAGAACACTCAGCTTTCTGACTGGCTGTCTCCTATACCCAGAATTCTCTCCCACCTCATCTTTGTCTCCTGCCTCCCTTCAAGTCTCAGCTAAAATCCTGTCGGTATTTAGTAATTTTTCATTCACATCCAATTCTTCATGGATTTTCTTGGCAAAGATACTGACATGGTTTACTATTTCCTTCTCCAGCTCATTTTATACATGAAGAAAGTGAGGCAAACAGGGTTAAATGACTTGACCAGGGTCACACAGCTAGTAAGTGTGTGAGACTGAATTGGAACTCAGGTCTTTCCAGGCCTGGCTCTCTATCTAGTGTGTCATCTAGCTGCCCTAGCTAAAATCCTACCTTCTGCAAAAAGCCTTTCCATGTTGCACTCAGTGCTGCTGCCCACTATGATTACTGCCAGCTTATGCTGTATACATATTATCTGTACATAATTATTTTCATCCTGTCTCCCTATTAGATTGTAAAAGGACAATAAGGACTATTTTTGCATTTTATTCCAGTGCCCAGTGCCCAGAACATATGAGGCACCTAATAAATTCTTGTTGACTTGACTTGTTGACTCAGGAAATGTCTATTGAACGAATTTATCTAAGTTCTTATGAAGCTTACCTCTAGAACTATATCTAGAGAGGATGGTTGAGACTTTTCCCCAGGAAACTAGATATCAGACATAAGGAGGAGTATTTTCTTTCTCTTGGACCTTCCTTCTCAGCTCCCGTAACGTTGGTAGCTGGATGCTTTAGAGCAGGGGTTCTTGGAGTCTGGTGCAGCCTATGGACCCCTTCTCAGAATAATGTTTTAAAAGAATTTAAGGAACATAATTTAATTTTAATTGGAGGTTAGTAAAACTAAAGATATATAAGTATTTATTTATTTCCCCAGCCAAGTTCATAGACCTCCTAAAATCTTGTCTACAGGACTCCAGGTTAAGAACCTTTGCCTTAATGATCAAAGAAGACTCATGATGGAATATGCCATCCACATCCAGAGAAAGAACTCTGGAGTCTGAATGCAGGTGGAAGCAGACTATTTCCTCTTTTTTATTTCTCATAGTTTTTCCCTTTTGTTCTGATTCTTCTTTCACAACGTGACTAATGTGAAAATATGTTTAATATGATCATACATGTATAGCCTATATCAGATTGTATGCCACCTTGGAGAGGGGGGAAGGGAGGGAGGGGAAAAATTTAGAACTCAAAATCTTCTAAAAGAGAATATTGAAAACTAAAAATAATTTTTAAAAAACTTTGTCTGAAGGGATTGGCTGCTACCACTTCCTCACTGTTTTTGCCCCATGATAAAATTCCTGCTTTCAACTCTGCTTATTTCTATTACCTCTTAACCTCAAGGTGTGAAATAGATAGACTGTCAGAAGTAAACTTTAATTAGGCTGGTAATGTTCAGATTTGGGTCCTGGGACCACTGTTGTCATAACCAAACAAGATTAATAATGATATTTATATAGAATCTTTCTAGAGAACTTGAAAATTTGCAAAGCACTTTATTAACTTGTTTGAATGTCACAACTCTAATGACAGGTATATTTATACCCATTTTACAGATGAGAAAAACTGAGGCCCAAAGAGGGCTAAATGATTTGACCATGATCACACAGTTAATAAATGTCAGGGATGGACTGTGAATTGAGATCTTTCCAGCCCCTTGTCCAGAACTTTTCTGTCAGTTCACCATCACCTTTTATAAGACAAAACAAACAATAGAGAACATAACTCTTGAGGACTCTCTTTAGCAGTATCCTTGGGTCCTAGCTTGAGTATGATTTCCCTTAATTATATTGCACTTCACTATAGTAATTATTCATTAAAGGAATGCAACATCTGATCTGACCACTCCTTCTACAGAAAACACCAGGTGGGTGTCTGTCTCTGATGTTGGCTTGTGTGGGTAAGCCTTCCTTAAAAAGCTGCAGTCTCTCTATTGACCATCAGAGGGCATTCAGTCTTCCAGGACTAGAATTAATCTAAAGGATGGAGTGTTTCTCAGACCATGAAAAAGTGAAATCCGGGATGTGTGCATGGCTCTATCCCATCACGCAGTCTGCTCCAGCCCGTGGTGAAGGTGAAGACCCTTTGACACATCCTGGTGAGGGAGGGAAGGGCAAGTCCCCTCTGGTGTGCCCAGAGCAGCAGATCTTCCTCTCCTTGAGTCATTATCCTTCCAAGGCCAAAGGAAGGCGACACTTTGAAACACTAAGGTGGGGGCACCGCTTACAGAGGCTATTTTTGTTTGCAGGAAAGGATTCTCCACACTCTCCCCTGGCTGGGTAGGCATCTAAGCTAGTGCTACCACCTTGTGGTCCTGGAGAGGAATTACATCCTCCTGGGGACATAAAATACCTTGGTAATAATCCCATTCATGACTTAAGCATGGAGCTGGTCTGGTGCGGCCATTTTCCTATTCCATTCCATTCTATTCTATAAATTCACTCTGAGCCAATCAGGACCCAAACGTTGACCTGAATGGGGATTGACCTGGGACCTATTGTTGGCCAATCAATGAGAGCCAGAGTGGTTTGAGTTTAAGGCATGATCCTTAAAGAAATCTAGTCTGTCAACTCCAAGGTTTCTTTCAAGGTTTCAGCAATCAAAATTCATCTTTCTTTGGGCAGAGCACCGCAGGTAAGGGTATGATAGTCTATGTGGACAGGGACAGAGGGAAGGGAAGGAAAAGAAGAAAGTGTGTGTGTGTGTGTGTGTGTGTGTGTGTGTGTGTGTGTGTGTATGAGAGAGAGAGAGAGAGAGAGAGAGAGAGAGAGAGAGAGAGAGAGAGAAGAGAGGGGGGAGAGAGAAAGGAAAGAGAGCGCCAGAGCTGTGTTGTCCAACTGACCAATTTCAGTTTGGCAACATAGCTTCCTTCCTTCCTTCTTTCCTTCCTTCCTTCCTTCTTTCTTTCTTTCTTTCTTCATTTCCTTCTTATTTTCCTTTTTGACTAGGTAAAAGAGGACATTCTCTGCCTCATTTCTTACCTAGTCTTAATCAATGAAGGGTGTTGCCTCAGTCAAACTGAGACCCATTAAAAACCTTAGCTTAAAAAGACAAAAGGTCTTCCACTGCATTCTGGGCCATCTCCAGTCATCCTGATCTATCTGGACCCAGATGGCTCCAGAGAAGAAAGTGAGATTGGTGACTTTGCATAGCCCTCCCTCACTTAAATCCAATTCACTTCCACATCATGGCATCTCCTCTCTGATATCTTGTCCTTTTTGAGACCAAAGGACAAAACAACAATAATTCTATAAATATAAATGTTAAGCACCTATTATGTGCCACAGGTACTGTGGGATTTGCAGTTTAATAGAGTTGAGGGGTGGATACAAATGGGAACTAAGACCTTCACACAGAAATAAACAATGCAAAGATCTGGCAGAAACAGATATGTATATTCATTCATTGCTTGTGTCATAGCAAATTTGTAGAGTCTTTTCTAAAAAGCAATCTGGTATTACACCGTCATTAGGCATTCAGTCAAAAAACATTTATTAGGTGCCCATTATGTGCCAGGGAAGGTGCTAAGCACTGGGGACACAAAGAGAGGCAATAGATAGTCCTCTCCTTAAAGAACTTATGTTCTGATGAGGAAAGACAACACACACAAGGAAGTTCACCTATCAACTTCAGAGGAAGGAGTCCAAAGGAGTGCCACAGTGGGATGGGAAAGGAAGAGCTATTTTGCCTGGGTGTATCAGCAAGGACCTGACATACACAGGAGGGCCTGCTATCACAGGTTCTTTGATCTGCTTTTTAAAAGGAAAGACAATTTTTGAGGGGTCAATGATCACTTTAATCAAGCACGTATATCATTCATTTAGTTCTGGGAAATAAGTCAGCACCCTGAACTTCAGAAAAAATACAGAAAAATAACGATCAATAGAGAGGGCTTCCAACTGTCTGACCATAGGCAATATATACATGACAGATCCAACTGTCTGATCATACATATGTAGTTAACAGAGAGAAGCACCAACATCTGGGTTTTCAAAGCTGGGGGGCTGCTTAGCAGCTGCCCAGAGTCTCATCTGGCACACAAACTTTCTTCCAAAAACTAAGCCCTAAAGCAAAACCTCACTTCAGGGTAGTTATACACTTTTCAGAGCCTCTGACCCAGTGCTTCAACAGAAATTAACTAAAGGTTTTGAGACCTATTAATGGGTAGGGAAGATCTTTAACTCTTCCCCCCCACTCATCATTATCTTTACACTGGGCACCCTCCTTAAATAGAGGTTCTGGGAGATTCTCTTCAATGTCCAGTCAGAGGGAGGAGCCCCAAGGGTAGAGATACTGAGGAGGTATGATTTCCAGAGGTGAAGTGTTTTTCCTAGAGGAAGCTGTTCCTGGTGCCTGATGGAGCAGTGCAGAGGAATACGGCTCGATGAGAAATTTTGTAACCTAAGAATTACAAAAGTTATTATATCCTTTTGACTCATTAATTCCTTGTTAGGAATATGCCCTGAAAGTATCGTCAAGAATGACCCAAAAGCTATTTGTTCAGAGATTTTCATAGCAGCGTTAAATATATTTGCAAAGAAACTGGAAGCAATTTCAATGGCCAACAATGGGGGAATGGTTAAATCAATTATGGTACATTAATATAATGGAGAACTAATGCAATTAAGATGTACAAGTATGAGTAATGCAAAGAAATCTGGAAAGACATTTAGAAAATAATTCAAAGTAAAACAGAGACAGAAAAACAAAGTAAACACTAAGACCATATAAATGGAAAATTGAATGAGAAAGAATAAACAAAAACTCTTGATGAAGGAGTGACTGAAAAGATTTTAAAGATACTTTATGTATTGACATTAATTTAAAGATTAAACAATTGTTTTTAAGTTTAAAGTCAATGATTTATTCAAAATAAAGAGGAATCTGAACATTAATGTAAATGGTACTAAGTTTTGTTATCATTTATAGTCAATATGGTTTTAAAGAAAATACTTATCAAGAAATAAAAAATGCATATGATATAAAGAAGGATATATAGTTGATGCCTGGATGGTGGGAGAGAATGGCATCATTCCCTGCCTTTTCCATGTCTGCACCAGACATCCAGATCCACACATTTCAGAACCCCAAACCAGAGTCACATGTCCCGTAACCTTTGGTTCTGAAGTGTAACAGTCAGGAAATGACAGTCAAGGAGCTCCTTGCTTTCCTCTATTCTCCCACTTCCAATCCAGCGCCCTGGTGCTTAGAATCTGCTCCAATTCCTCACCAACCTTCCAGTTTAACAGGTCTGTTACTTCAGGGTAGTCTTTGATTCTCCCCTCCCTTTAATCTCTTACCAGTTACCAGATCAAAAGAGCTCTCTTATCAGTCCTTTCTTTTTCATTCTCACTATCACTACCCTAGTTTTCACCTTTGTATCTCACCTGGTAGATTGTTTAGTTGTTCAGTTGTTTCAGTAGTGATCAACACTTTGGCTTTCTTGGCAAAGATACTGGGATGGTTTGGCATTTCCTTCTCAAGCTCATTTTACAGATGAAGAAACCGAGGCAAACAGGGTTAAGTGATTTGCCCAGGGTTACACAATTAGCATCTGAGGCCAATTTGAACTCAGGTCTATCTAACTTCACATCCAGCACTATATCCATTGTGCCACCTACTGTCCATTACCTTGTAATAGCACCTTGATTGGTCTTCCACCTATAGTCAGTCCCTCAATCGATCCTGTACACACACTACTTATATATATGACTGATCTTTCATGGAGATACAGTTTACATCACGCTATTTTCAAGCCCCTAGCCTTAAGGAACAAATATTCTACTAGGTATTACACCTTTTTTTTTTTTACATACTTTGGCACTTGGCCTAGTGTCTTGCATACAGAAAGTGCTTAATAAATTCTTGTTTGATGAATGAATGAACACATAATAATTCTACAAACATTCATTGAAGGTACCTCTATGTGTGTGTGTGTGTGGGGTCACTGTCTCAGGGAATATGGAAAATACAAAGGGAAATGAAAATAGTCCTTCAAGGGGCTTATAGAACCCCAAATCTCACCCCCTTTCAGATACATGAATCAGGTTCTTAAAAGTCCTACAGTCCATTCATCCAGAGATACAGATGAACATACAGATACCCACATAGAAAGAAACAAACACATATGTGTATGCCTTGTACAATCATATACCTACACAGCCCCATACAAACAAATGCCAATGGAGACACAATTATCTGGGTAAACATATAAACATATGTACTCACCTCCCAGACCTAGATCTTGGTGATTAAAAATGTCCTTTATTCTCAAAGAGGACCAAAATGATATCACAAGTTACAGTGTGTCCGACTGTGGCTGATCAGACCAATACAAACTCAGAATGCTTGGGCCAAGAACAAATAGTCCATGTGAACATTTGGGGTGGTTCTCTAAATTTTCATATCTCACGTTTCCTTTGAGTTACTTCAGTTCTGCTTTGCTCATAGAGCATGGCGCCTTCTCTGATCACACCATGCTGAGTGATCCTGTGCCAGGGTCTCCCACACAATCAATTTCAAAGTTCTTAAGAGAGTCCTTGAGAGTGTCCTTGTATCACTTTTTCTGACCACCATGTGAGCTCTTGCTCTGTGTGAGTTCTCCTTAAAATAGTCTTTTTGGCAGGCATTATGTTTGGCATTCAGACAATGTGGTCAGCCCTTTGGGGTTGTACTCTCTGCAGTAGAATTTGAATGCTTGGCAGTTTAGTTCACAAAAGGACCTCAGAGTCTGCTATATTATCCTGCCAGGTAATCTTCAGAATCTTCCTAAGACAATTCAGATGGAAGTGACTCAGTTTTCTGGCATGGCTCAGGTTTCACAGACATACAACAATGAGGTCAGCACCACAACTCTTTAGCCTTTCAGTTTGATAGTCAATTTAATACCTCTTCTCTCCCACACTTTGCTTTGGAGTCTCCCAAACACTGAACTAACTCTGGAAATGCGTGTGTCAACCTCATTGTCAATGTGTACATCCCTAGAAAGTATACTGTCAAGGTGGGTGAACTTATCCACAGTATTCAAAACTTCTCCATTTGCTGTAGCTGATGGTTTCACGTATGGATGGTGTGGTGGTGGCTGATGGAGCACCTGTGTTTTCTTGGTGTTAATTGTTAGGCCAGAATTAGCACAAGCAGCAGAGAATTGATCCATACTTTGTGCCATCTCACCTTCAGAGGTTGCATTGAGTCCACAATCATCTGCAAACAAAAAGTCATGCACCAACCCTCCCTCCACTTTAGTCTTGACTTGTAGCCTTTTCAAGTTGAAGAATTTACTATCAATTTGGTAGCTGACCTTGAAGCAGTATACACAGTGCCAGGCACTGCTTACACTGTGTCTCTTCCATATGACAGCCCATCAAGTATGTTAAGACATCTATCCCTAAGTCTTCTCTTCTTCTCCAGTTCCTTCACCTGATGCCCATATAGCATGATTTCAGGACACTTCATCATCCTTTCACTTTTCTTTGGATGTCCTCCAGGCAAAGGAATTGAACTTAATCAATAGGTATTAGGAAGTCACCAAAGACTTCTCCTCAAAGAGTAGAAGAATCTACAAGACCATATCTCTTTGTAAGAATGATTATTCAAAGAAGATAATGCATGTAAATATGCTTTAGCTTTGTAAAATGCAAGATTCTAATTAAATTTAATTCAATGAGCCTTCATTAAGCACATGTGCTAGGTGATGCGGATACACAGACAAACATTTTAAACTACCTCAAAGTGTTTACATTCTATTGGAATGTAATGTGCATGATGTATTAGCAAATGTAAAATATATTACAAATAAAGCCCCATATGGAGAGGGGAGAGGTGGAGACACTCAGGGATAGGGGACAGTCCTATTATGAACCACAGTTTGCTACCAATAGAGCGTGGATACAGAAGGTTCGATGGAAGAGAGGGAAGAGTTGTATTGAGATATGGAAGAGATGGGCATGCCTTGGATGTGTATGAGGGAGAAGAGAATGCAAGTTAGGGAAGGGGGCTTAGGCTTATGAAACCTGAAGGTCAGAAGTGAAGGATTCTGGGGAGTACTACAGAGCAGTAGATCATCCCTTGCTTCATGGTTGCAGAGATATTGATTTGATGATTAGTCCCAGAGAAAGAGGTGGAAAGGAGGGAATATCACACAGTATTAGAAGTAGGATTTGAACTCAGGTTCTCTGCCTTCATATAGGTCATCTTTCTACTATGACATGATGCCTCCTGGGGTGTCTGTGAGCTATGGCAGGCCACATGGGTACTCAGCTTTTCCCTGTCTCTTTCTTCCTATATAGTCTTGGGTATTGTTGTTTCATCCTCCTTTAGACATCCCTGACTTTTCATGACCCCTTTTGGGGTTTTCTTGGCAAAGATTTGCCATTTTTTTCTCTAACTCATTTTACAGATGAGGAAACTGAGATAACAGGGTTAAGTGACTTGACCACAGACAAACAGCTAGCAAGTGTCTGAGTTCAGATTTGAACTCAGGTCTTCCTGACTCCAGACCCAGCGCTCTATTCACTGCTGCACAGTCTTGGGTACAAAGGGTTTGAGTGGGCAATGTGTCCCAACCTTCTACTGCACCTAGTCCCCTCATAAGGATGACCCTTTAACTCCAGCTCTGTCACTTACAACCTATGCGACCCTGGGTAAATCTCCTGGGCAAATGACCCTGGGTCTTAGCTTCCTCATTTGTAAAAGGAAGGGATTGGAATAGACCTTGTTCTAAATCAGGAAAAGATAAACGAGGAAACTTGGGAGGACAGAAAAAAAGGGAGAGTGACAAGCTAGGAAAGCCCCGAAACTGAGGACAGCGCACACCCCGCTTTGCAATCCTGGGCTCTCCGGGAGTGTCACATATGACTTGGGCCACGAGAGGGCGATATTGCCCACCCCGTCCCCACCTGGGCGCTCCCTCTACTGCCCTCTCTCGGCATAAGGTATATACGACACCTTCCTGGCTCTCATCCCGAGGGATCCAGCCTGGGGAAGTGGAGATTGTGAGAACATCAAGGCGGAGTAGGCAAGTCTCAGCCAGGTCTGAGTCCTTAACAGTTACCCATTCAGAGTCTGTAAATTTAAATTGTGGGTCAAATCCGCCAATGGAGAGTCGGGGAGGATGGCACAGCCAGGAAGGCAGTAGCCAATCAAAGTGGGAAGGGGCGGGGCTGTTTTTGTTTTGTTTTGTTTGTGTTGTGGGTTGTTTTTTTTAAAAAACAAAGTCCTTAGGATATTAGCGGATCTTTTCAAACTAGCCTAGTTCTACCTGCGATCTATTCTGTTCTCTGTGTAGCTTCAGAGTCTCCACCGGGCACCGGGAAATCCCCATCATTTCACCTTGAACTTGAGTTTGGGGAGGGGGTGGGGGAGACCCTGGAATTGGAACTTAGGAATTTGCTGTTGCTGGAACCAGAGGTTGAAACTTCTGCTTGCGAAGGTGCCAGGGGGTAACCTGGACGAATTTAGGAGCCTTCGCTCGGTTTGTCTCCTCCAAGGCTGCCTTGCAGCTCCTCCCTGCCCCTCCCCAGGCTGGTCTGTGGGTCTGCGTGCATCCAGGCACTACCACCTGGCAACACAAACGCATACCCAGTGCTGAAACTCCTTCTACCTCTGGGGAGTTCAATCCCATTCCTGCACCCGATAAAATCTAAATCTTCTGCTGTCGAAATTGGGGGCCACCTCCCACCAATAGAGTCTTCTTCATTTTCTTTTGTAGACTACCGCTCCCTTCCCAAGTCAACGTTTAAGGAACCCAAACCACAACTTCTGTTCTCTTCTCCCAAAGCCCCTTAACCTGAGAAGGCTTGGGCAGGGGTGGGAACGTGGGGCCGCAGAGGTGGGGATAGTGGGAGAAATTTTTCTGTTAAATGGGGAGAAATGAGAGTTCAGGTGAGATGGAGCTGAACTCTGCACTCTGTCCCTCCCCCACTCCCATGCCCCTCTGACTGGGGACCTGTTTATACATTCCAGCCGGAGGGTCCAGGGCAGCGGGGGAGACTGGAGGCTGGTCTATTGCCTATTTGGGTTGGAGACTTGCAGCTATTTTCTTTGAGGCTTTGAATAGCCCTGTTTCATGGATTTGAATGTGAAAGGGTGCTGGTGTTGGGGAAAAAGGGAGGGGCTGGGGCTGGAGACCCCCTTTGTCAGAGAGGGCCGTCTCCTCCCTCCATGGGGACTTATTCAGCATTTGGAGAGCTCTGGGCCTTTCTCTCTGGGCTCCTTCTCTTTCTCCTCTGGGTTCATTAACATAGCAGCTGCTTCCCGAGAGGGGACCAGTCAAGGAAAAAAGGGCAGAGGCCCCTGGGAATGAATAGGGAAAAAATAGCTTTAAAGGAAAAAGGAGAAAGAAGAAAGAATGAGGAGACTGAATTGGGGAGTTTGAAAGAAGGGGGGGTAGGTGAGTGAGGAGGGGGAGGGGCCTGAAGGCGGTCTCTGTAGCTCTGCTTTTGGTAAGACCCAGTGGGGTAGGGTGGGCCGGAAACTCTAAGGGGGAGGTGGGAAACCCGGGGGCCCAG
Organism: Notamacropus eugenii; assembly: GCF_028372415.1. Taxonomy (NCBI): domain Eukaryota; kingdom Metazoa; phylum Chordata; class Mammalia; order Diprotodontia; family Macropodidae; genus Notamacropus; species Notamacropus eugenii. The sequence goes on along the minus strand of NC_092872.1, from coordinate 493,972,368 downwards.
GTAATCGTAGGAACTGCGGAATATTAGTTCAAGAGACTTTCTTCGGCGGGGATTCCACAGCACCAAACCTATTGCACTTCATCGTAAGGATAACAGAGTTCCTGTCAGGTAAGACAAGCTCAGGGACCTTCAGCCTGCCTCGTGTCTGCAGTCTTTCTCACTCTGCCCATCCTGCACCGACTCTTACCTTTACAGCCTGAATATTCTGACTGTTACCACTTAGACCTACCTCCACTCTTTAGGGGAAATTTCACAGCTGGCTCCGCCCCTTTCCATCATTGGTCCTCCTTCCTATGACCACACCCATTATCCTTCTGTTTCCTCCCAACTTCTCCAGGCTAGCTCGTCTCCCAAGTTTTTGTTCCCTAATGTGTAATCCTCCCACCTCCCCCAAAAAACAGCCAATACTAGAATGACAAGGTTTGCTGCCTCCCATAGTGTTATAGTTCCAGAACTGGAAAGGACCGGAGAAGCAACCTAGTTCAACCTCCTCATTTTGCAGATGAGGAAACTGGGGCTCAGGAATTTCAGTGATCTGCCCAAGGTCGAATAGGCAAAAAGAATGCTACATACCAGTAATTTAGAATCTGATTTCTTTAGCAGATGGATATTTAGGGAAAAGGCCAAGAGAATTTTGGTGCAGGGAATGGGAACAATGACCAGGCTGAACAAAGATGAAATGGAAGGCAGAGGTAAGGAACCTTCGACCTGGAGGCTACACGTGGTCCTCTAGTTCTTCAAGTTCAGCCCTTTGACCAAATCTGGATTCAGTCAAAGGGCTACACTTGAGGACCTAGAGAAATGCATGTGGCTTGGAGGCCACAGATTCTCCTCCCTGGAATAAAGACTTAACTTCCACATTTTCATCCTAACATTGGTCAAAGGATAGTTTTAGGTGCACAACATTTTTAAAAATTAACTTCTCAACCTAAGTGACACCCATCTCTATTAACTGCGTGGAGGAAATAGAGGGGTTTGCTATCAGCTTGTTGGATAATATTCATCAATCTGTCCTGGGAATGTAGGGTCAAAGATATAGAATTGGAGAGGAGTGTTCAGGAAATCTAGTCCAGCTTTATTATTTAACAGATGAGGAAACTGAGGCAGAGAGATTGTTACTTTCTCAAGGTCAAACAGGCATTCATCAGCAGAATCAGTATTCTAATTCAGGTTGCCTGACTCAAATCTTGTGCTGTTTTCACTGCATCTTTGCTCTATCTAGAGAACCCCTGAATAAGAGCCACTTACCCATACCCTTTCCTCTTGCATTCCCCTCACATATGCATATCTTCCATGAACAACTACACACAGTCAAAGTCCATGCATACAACATGAAATCACACCCACCTTCTAATAGCAGGTGAACATAATAACCACAACACCAGTACCAGCCCTCCAATCACTTAGGGCTCATGGATCAGTCGGTCAATTATGATGCTAAGGTTTTCTCCAAAAGATAGACCACTTCTTTCTTTATTTGACCAGACCATGCAAAAAAAAAAAAAAGTGCTGCTTGCAGTGGGAAGTTTGTATGTCCAGAGTTCTGGCAGATCTAAGGCTTGCGGGTACATCACTTGCTGTGGTTGTTGCTCCTGTGTGGTTGGCTGTTGCCTGTTACTCATCCCAGGGTGCTATTCCAGCAGCTCCCAAGGTGACTCCTTTGGCTTCCAGGGTATCCTGTTTTCCAGAGGATATCTATATCTATCTGTGCACACACACATATGTATGCATATATATACATACATATATACATGTATGTGTATTTGAATGAGGATGCCCAGGGATGTTGGCAGTTCTTTGGAAATAAAAATAATCATTTTAAGAATTTGTCAGGGTTTGGGTTTTTTTTTTCTCTGATATAGGACTATGAAAGGAGATCTAGAACAATTCTAAAACATGAATGTAAGGCAGTGTGATTATTTCTTCCCTGAAGAAGGAAAAAGTCATTCTTAGCCATGTGTATCTGCATAAAAAGAAAAGAAGAGAATCCTTCAAAAACTCAGAACTTTCATCTACTGTATATAAACACCGCTTTTTATCATTTAAAGCAAAAGCATCCGTGGAGAAAGTTTTCTTGACTTCAAACGCCAGTTTCGCAACATTTCTCCATCAATAGGAAAATACTGAGGACTGTCTCTTCTCTCCCTCCACCCCACAAGAAGAAGAAAAAAAAACCATCTTTATGCCACCCCCCTGAGAAACACAAAGGCTTTCTCAGACAAATGTGTTTTTCAGAAAGGGAAACTTAATTAAAGGAGCTGCAAATAAGTCTGTTGTTTCGAGATAAAATGATGCGGGGGTAGACCCCCAATGGAAGCCCATCTGCCAGGCTCCTTCTCCTTTCTGAGGTGCTGAGCAAGGGACCTGGGCTTCGGGTTCTCCTGATGGCCTTGCTAAGACGAGACTCTCACAATGGAAACTCTCCAAAATACTATCTATGTCAAGGAAACTTGGAACCCAAATTCCTGTACTAAATGTTACATGGCATCTTTTATCCACAATTTCTTTGGTTGCTGTTTATGAAGGGCAACTGAGACAGGGTGGGGAATGTTAAGTAAGCCGGAATTTTAATACTAGAACATACCTACAACTTGATTATTTAGACTAGTCTTCTCCTTTTACAGATGAAGAAAGAGAATCCAGGAAGAGAAATGCTTTGCTTTGGTCATAGATCTGGTTGATGACACAGCCAGGACCAAAACGAGTGTGGATAGAACCAGTCGGAGTTCTGACATTGGAGTCAGAGGACCTGGGGGTGAATTTTGACTGTCTTCTACTACTTGTGTGCCCTCAGACAAGTCATTTAATCCTTTGAGTCTTTATTTCCTTGTGTGTAAGGTGATGAAAGGATTTGCCTAGTGGAACCCAAGGTTCATTCCTTTCCACCTCTAAATCCTAAGAGATCACAGCCTCCCTAAGCCCAGGCTTGTGTTCTGTACCTACTGCCTGTCACTTGGGCCAGAAGCACTTGAGCTAATGACATCTTTAGATGTGACTGCTTTTAGCATTTCAATTAAGGGACAGTCTGGCCTTAATGAGGCTGTTTTCTCTTTGCATAGAAATCTATCTTCACATAGTAGTTAAACTTCTGGAGTCAAAGCCCTATGAGGAATACATGTGTTAAGTGATCTATTTTTGTATATTCTGATCATCTTTTTCCTTTCCAGAACAAATGCTAACTTTATTTGTCTGCCCTGAAAGGGAATAATATGGAATGATGCTCACTGAATACCTCCAAGGTTAAAAAGGATCATGGTGACATAGATTTAAAACCAGAAGAGGTCACAGAGGCAACTGAATCTCATCCTTCCTTTCAGAGATGAGAGAATTGAGCACATAGATCTTAACTGTTTAAGGGCAGGATTTGAGCCCAAGTTTTCTTGACTTTAGGTTCAGAAAGCCGTATCCATGACACCAAGCTTCCTCTAAAGTCAGTTGTTACTCAATAAGTGTTTATTAAGTGCTCATCATGTATAGGCTCTGTGGATACAAAGAAAGAAAATGACCTTCCTTGACCCCAAGGAGTTTTTATTCTAATGGGGGAGAAAAATATATGCATAATTATATATATATGATATATATATGTGTAGGTATATATATATATATACACACATTATATATTTTGTATCTCTATCTGTATGTAATATGCAAACAGCTAGGTGACACAATGACTTATCTTCCTGAGTTCAAATCTGACCTCAGACACTGTGCACTGGGCAAGTCACTTAACTGTTTGCTTCAGTTTCCTCATCTGTAAAATGAGCAGGAAAAAGAAATGGCAAACCACTCAGGTATCTTTACCAAGAAAACTCCAAATGGGATCAAGAAGAATTAGACATGACTGAAAAACAACAACCTTCCACACACAGAGTAAATGGAAGGTAATCTCAGAGGGAAAGCATTGTAGGGAGTGGAATGAGAAAAACTTTCTGCAAAAAGTGAGGTTTGACCTGAATCTTGAAGGAATTCAAAGATAAGAAGTAGATTTGAAGAGCAAAGTATTCCAGATCTGGGGCACAGATAGTGCAAAAACACAGATAGGAAAGACTGAGGGCCATATGCAGATGAACCACATATAGGCCAGTGAAACTAGATATTAAAGTTTAGCAAGGGGAATAAAGTGTAAGAAGATTGGAAAGGTAGGAAGTGTTCAGGTTATGAAAGATTTTCAATTCCAATTTGTTGTTATTCAATCGTGTTCAACTCTTTGTGACACCATTTGGGGTTTTCCTGGCAAAGATATTGGAGTGATTTGCCATTTCCTTCTCCAACTCGTCTTAACAGATGAGAAAAAACTGAGGCAAACAGGCTTAAGGGATTTGTCCAGGGTCACAGTTAGTAATTGTCAGAGGCTGGATTTGAACACAGGAAGACAAAGTCTTCCAGATTCCAAGCCCAGTGCTCTATCCACTGCTCCACCTAGATGTCCCATTCAATTACAGAGGATTTTTTTTAATCTTAGAGGTAATAGGAAGTCTCTAGAGTTTATTAAGTAGTGGGGTGACATTGTCAAGCCTGTGTTTTAGGAAAATCACTGTGAGTACAGTATGGATTAGAGTAGGGAAAGACTAGAGGCAAAGATACAAATTAGAAGACTGTGTGTTTAAAATGAATGTTAGCAGAGGAAGTAGCTAGTGTAGACAAACTCAACAAGAAGGCGAGGAGAGGTAGAGGAGGATAACTAGAAGGGATAGTGAAATCAATGAGGACTTTTTAAGGATAAGTGAGACATGGGTATTTAGGGTTAGGGTTAGACATGGGCATTTTTGTAGGAAAATCTTTGTGGGAAGAAGCCAGCGAATAGGGAGAGATTGAAGGTAAAAGGAAGAATGGGGTTGATAGTGAGGGCAATCTGTTGTAGAAACGGAAGGCAGGATGGGATCAAGTGTGCATGTCTATCAGAGATATGAGTGATGCAGAAGGTTAGGAATATGAGAGGTGGGAGAGAAGAAGCTGTTGGTGAATAGCCTATAGACTAGAATTTTTCTGGTGAAGTATGGGGTGAGGGCCTCAGTTGAAAGGAGAGGGAGATGAGGTTCAATCGGAGGTTTAATGAGGGTTGAAAAAGTTTGGAATATCCTTTTTTGGTGAGTGGGATAGAATGTATAAAAGGATCGCCTTGCTGCAGTAAGGGTCCAGTTGAAATTATGTAATATAAATTTGTAGTGGACCCATTCAGCCCAATCTGGTGACTTTCTCTAGCTCTACTCAGTAACATATAAATAGGAGCAAAGGAGGTAGATGGCAGGAATAGTCCATGATTGGGATTTGGCAAAGTGTGACTAGGGATAGGGCAAGGAGACAAGGGATTCAAGAGTGGAGGATAGTAGAGAATTTAATTGATTCACCAAAGCATGGTAGAGATAGGGAAGGAAAGAGATAGAAATGATGGCTGGGAAAGAACTGAGAGGTAGAGGAATTTGGAGGTCATAGAGAGGAGAAAGAAAAAGGTTGCGGGTTATGAGACATAAAGAAGCATGAAACAACAGAAGAGTCTGATTAGAAAAAGGCATTTTGGAATATTCATGAACGCAGAAATTTAACAGTTATGAATGATGACAAGATCATGCAACCATTCTGACTGAGTCCACCACAAAGTTATGTTATACAACCTCCACTGGGTCCTCACCACTGCTTAGACAATCCCACTCTTCACAGTGGCCCTTCAAACCTTGTTATTCCTCCTCAGACCTGGCATGACTCTATCTGCCTCCACTTTCTTGGCAGAGAACTTTGCCTCATGTTTTACAGAAGAAATTGAGGCCATTTGCTATGAACTCCCTCCTCTCCCTTCTTCCTTGTCTCCGATTATTCAGATGCCTTCTGCCCACTATCTCCCCCTTCATCTCTGTCTCACATGATGAGTAAATGTTCTTACCCCTTACCAAGGCTAACCCTTCTACTCTTCAAGGGATCTCATTCTATCCCACCTCTGTCAACAGATTGCCTCTTCTGTCCATCCCCCTTTCACTTATTTTCAATCTTTCTCTGTCTACTGTCTCTCCCTATTGTCTACATGCATACCCCTGTTGGGATGTCCCCCATCCCAAAAAATCCCTTCATTGATCTTTCCATCTCCACTAATTATTATCCTTTATCTCTTCTGCCCATTGTAGCCATCTTCAATAGGTCCCTCTACTTGTCCTCTCACTTCACAACCACTTACAATATATCTTATCATTCCATGGAAACGTTTCCCTCCAGAATTACTAATGATCTCTTCATTGTCAAATCCATGACCTTTTCTCAGTCTTCATTTTCCTTGACCTCTCTATAGCCTTTGAGAGAAATTATTATAATACTATTGTATTGCTAATTATTAAATTGCAATCCAGGTTTTGATCCTTCTATTTTTTTCTCAAGGCCCAGCTCTTTTAAAAGGTCGGTCCATCTTTGAAGGACATGGTTGGTTGATGAGATTCCTCCTAGCCCTCAAGGAACATGCTAGTCAATCTTAGGCAGGACCCCACCCAACTAGGAGACCTACTCTTTGTTTAGACAGAGTATGAACAGAATCCAGTTTGGGAGAGCCCTTACCCTGAGAGAAGGAACCCCTGTCCTTGTTTCCCTCCATTAGAGTTGAGGGTGACCCAGCTCATGAAGGAGAAAGCCATCCAGAGAGGTCAGAATGGACATGGATTTCCCTGCCCAGATTGCTGGAGGCTGCTGAGTCTCTTGATCAAGCCATATTTTCAGCAGGAGGAGCTGAAGCCTTTTAGCCTTACGTCCTCATTAAGTGTCCACCAATTAAGGTTGATGTACACTTGTCCAAGGAATTTCATAAGGGTTATTTAAGGCTTTCAAGATCTCCGCTGTGGGTCTTTGGTTACTGAAAGAAACCATGATCATCAATTTATAGATTATTAGCTAACCTAATTAATAAACTGACTATCAATTACCCTTGAGGTTTTTCTTCATTACCCCTTTGACACTTTTGATCACTCTCTCCTAATTAATACTCTCTTCTCTCTAGGTTTTTGGGACACCACTCTCCTGGTTCTTCTCCTACCTGTCTGATTGGTTGCTCCTTCACTTGTTTCCTTTGCTGAATTCTCTTCTAGATCATGCTCTCTAACGCTAAGTGTTCCTCAGGGGTCTGTCCTCTTTTCTCCCTTTATGCTACTTTATTTGGTGATCTCATCATCTCCCATGGATTTAATTACAATCTCTATGCTGCTGATTCTCAAAACTACCTCTTCTTCTGCCCCAAATTCTCTACTGATCTCCAATCTTCCATCTCCAGTTGTCTTTCAAATAGCTCAAACTGGATGTTCAGTAGGCATCTTAAACTCAATGTGTCCAAAACAGAACTCATTATCTTTCTTCCTAAATCCCTTCCCCTGCCTACCTTCTCTATTACTATAGAGGGCAACACCATCTTCCAATCCCTCAGGCTCATAATCTAGGAGTCATCCTGGATTCCTCCCTATCTCCTACTTGCCCCCTTCAATATCCAATCTATTGCCAAAGCCTGTTGATTTTGTCATCTCTAATATCTCTCTAATAAGCCCTATTCTCTCCTCTGACACTGCCGCCACTCTAGTGTCTGCCCTCATCACCTCATACCTGCACTATTTACAATAGCATGCTGGTAGATCTGTCTTTCTCATGTTTCTCCCCACGCCATTGAATCCTCCATTCAGCCACTAAAGTCATTTTCCTAAAGCGTATGTCCAACTATGTCAAACCCCTAATTAACAAACTCCAGTGGCTTCCTATTGCCTCCAAGATCAAATACCAAACGCTCTGGCATTCAGAACCCTTCATAATGTTGCCACCTTTCCAGTTTTCTTACACCCTATTGCTCAATTCTTCAATCCAGTGACACTGATCTCCTGGCTGTTCCATGAACAAGACACTCCATCTCTCTGCTCCAGTCATTTTCTGTAGCTGTCCCCCAAGCCTGGAACACTTTCCCTCCTCAGCTCCACATACTGACTTCTTTCAAATCCCAGCTAAAATTTCATCTTCTACAGGAAAGCTTCCTCAAACTCTTTTAATTCTAGTACCTTCCTTCTACTAATTATTTCCTATTTATCCTGTATATAACTTGCTTTGTATGTATTTGTTTGCATCTTGTCTCCCCCTTTAGATTGTAAATTCCTTGAGGGTGGCTTACAACAAACCAAACTTACCTAGGGGATTTTTCAAAGGTGGCTAAATTTGGATTGAAACAACCCTCTAAGGAGGATGGGTGGCTGAGATTGTAAATTGAGTGTCTGGAAGGGAACGAGGAGCGAGGAGTCTTCTCACTCCCCCCTGATCCACAGCTTCTGGGAGTGTGGAAAAAAGCATAGCCTACTCTAGAAAGGGGGGTGAGAGATGAAATGTGACTAGCAGGGTCTCGCTGTGTGCTGGAAGACGAAAGAACTAAAAAAAGAAAAAAAAGGTTCAGGATAAAAGCAATTGCTTCCTCTTTACCTCCATTTAATTCAATCTCTTCATTTTACAGATGAAGATGTTGAGGCCTAGACGTGGACCAGATCTGAGCCCCGGTCCTTCAATATTTTTTCCCCACTCCTCAGTACGACCTTCCATGTTTCCTTACATCCTCACAGGAAGGTCTGATTTTCATCCCAGAAAAGCACACAAATGAAGAAAACCATATGAAAGGATACCGCATTTTACATTTGATTCTAAAAGAACAATACAAGGAGAGTAATGGTGACTGACAGAAACGTGGCCTGGAATTCTGGAAATTCTCTGTGAAAATCCAGCTCGGGTTAAAGAGGCTTGGATCCTAGTTTTATAAAAAGCAGCTTTTGTTACTTACAACTTAGGAATTTCTGAAAACAAACTGACAAATGATAAGTATATCAGACCATCAAATAATATAAAACCTTTAAAAATGATTATATCAGAATGTGTAAATTACTCAGAAAAACTAGACTTTCTTTGAACTGATCCCAATACCAGAGCTTGGGAGTCACTGACTATTGTTTCCTGGTATAGTAACTCCTCTTAATCTAGTAAAAACTTCAGAGATGGGGGTATTTAGAAGTATAAGGTGTGACAGGAATAAGACTGAGTCCTCTCTTGGAGTCGTTTCAGATTTACATGTTTAACTTGTGCCTAGGGTAGCCAGGAAAGGGACTCTTTGGCAGAGCCTCCCAATCTAAGACTACTGTGGGTTAACCATAGGCACATGCACACCTAGACCTCTCACTGCACCTCACACTCTAACTACAAGAGAATGTTGGCTTCCTGTTATCCACTTCACAATCAGAGCTACTGGGATCAATTTGAAAATCATTTGGATGGTAGATCCTTGAAGTTCGTTTTGTGGCTAGGGATCTTCCTGGTTCAAATAGAACTGGGTGAGTGGCTGTCTTCAATATGCAGACAATTTCCCAGATGTTTAAAGTCTTACAAGACTAGCTAAAACCCTTCATGTCAGCCCTGAGTCTCTGAGTCTTTTTCTGTTTTCTATTAAAACACAAATCCCCCTTTTATGTACTTCCTCTATACAAGTGTACACTGCTTACTTTTTTCCCCCTTGAGGCCACTGAGCTTGGAGGGAGTCAGTGAACTACAGGCTAAGGTAGCCTGGAGCTCCACGGTTGGAGATTCTAAGAATGTGTAAAGCCCTAAGAAAAGGAGAGTAATATAACATGTGCTTGCTGTAAGGCATCTCTTACAACAGACCAAGCTTGCCCAGTGGATTTTTAAAAAGCAGAAGTTTATATGCAGGATAAACAATAGGCATAATTATCTGCCTTGTGGTGAAAACTGAGAGATAGCTCTAAACAAGGACTTTGCCCTAAGACGTCTCTAGGAGTTTGGAAAATCTTATGAGTTATTCGTGTTGGGCAAGTTACCCTGGATGTCAAGGTCATTTAGCTCCTCCTTATATATGTTTGCCTGTGTATATATATGCACATATATATTTCCACATATATAAACATATGCTGCTCAAAAAAAGTAATGATTTTCAGATAATCTCTTAAATATTTGGAAATAGCACCTTTGTAATTTGTTATTCCAATCTCCCCTCCTCCACTCCCTCCAAGTAAAGTCTCATTTTAAGGTTTTAAATCAGACAATGTTGGAGAAGGAACATCCCCCCAAAAAAAGGCCAAACTTTTTTTTATAAAAAGATCAATGAAAAATTTATTTATAAATTTTTCACTCTGGGACTACCAGTCAATATCATACACTCAGGAAGATGCTGTGCTGTACAGACTTCATCCAGTTAGAAATGATCATATAGTGACCCATATACAGCTTCAATATAAGCCTAAAATTCTTAACATTAATTAACATAATTAAAAAGGTATTTGCATCTAGAGAAAAAAAAATCTACAGAAAAACTCCTTTCTGGAGCAATCTGTGCATCAGCTTTCAATGTCTGCTTAACTCACTGACATTATCTTCTTCCAAAATAAAATCACCAGGGATGACTGCCAAAGATGACCAGTCATGCACACACACAAAAGCCTCCCTCCACCTGTCTCTTCTCTTCTCCCCCTCATTTTGGCATGAAGGGTCAAGCAGCACTATACGCCAAATAAAGGGGAAATCTCATTTAAATTTGAATTATTCACCATCCCTTTTATTTCTCAGAATCAAAACAATATGGGGTGTGGGGTTGCATAGAAAATTGAAACTATAGGGACTAGGAAGGGCAGCAGCTTTTCAGGACAGAAGTGATGCAAAAAAATACATCAGCTCACACATTTTCAGAGCAACCCCCCCTCCCCCCTTCCCAAGGTCTAATTTTCCATTTCTAATCAGGTCTACAAAGCTCCAGGAGGCTGAAGAGGAACAATACTTTTCTTAAAAACTCACTCAGCAATTAACACAAGAGATTCACAGTCTTATAGGTATTTTATAAAAATATAAATATGGGTTAACATGTTGTCTTCACAACACTGGACATAACTCCCTTAAGAACTGGGTTTATAACCAAGATTTCTTTTTAAAAAAATCATCTAGAACTTGGCTTAATATATGTTAATATTTTATATTATGTCATAAATGTTATGACATATAATTGTGGCAAATTCATTTATCTTTTAAAAATGTGCAACCATCCGGTAACTATAATAAAACTCACTAGAAAAGGTATTGTTGCCCCCTCATCACTACAAAGGAGAAGCACCAAGATGCTGGAATCGTCTCCATCGCTCACGCAGAAAGTTTGCAAACCAAAAAAAGTTCTGGCAAATTACAACATTAAATGAGAGAGATGTTTCCCAAAGGTTTTTTTTAAACCTGGAGCTTTTTTCATTATAGCCAAAGTTTTCCAAAGAGAAAACTGCCCGTGAAAGCCATTAGCCAAAGCAGTGTTCAGTGCAATGAGAAAAACCGGCAGACTCAAGTTTTTAGTTTAAGACTAGAAAAAAAAATGCATATTTTTCCCACAAACCACATTGACCACTCACAATATTTCCAAACAAAAACCAGGCTCACAAACCTCACCCACAAATATACAACATACAAGATAAATAGTTTATAACAATTTTAACACCTCCCCCCAACCCCCAGTCCATAGCTATTTTGTTCCTTTAATTGTCATGGTTAGGGCCAAAGGAGTAGTCAGGGCGTGGGGAGAGAGAAAGAAAGGTTACATAGCAAGGAGATGGCAGTGATCTATCTCTTCTCTTAGTGCAGACACTCGGGGTGAACACACACGCACGCACACACAACACACACAACACACGGCAGGGGGCCCCAGTTTGAATTTCTGCCTCCCCGCTGTCCTTGTGCCAGGGCAGTTAAGAGCAGCATTGCCAATGGACGTGCAGGCCACTTTCCCAAAGCCACGGAAGGTGGTTTCTTCTTTTTCCTCCGGTTTCAGCGTCAAAGAAGAGCGATCCCAAGTCGCCAGATGGAGAAACCCATTCCATTCCTTCGCTCAGGGTTTCCAGGCTGTTAGCGAGCGTGGGCAGCAGGGGGCGCGCGTTCCTCGCCGAGTGCGCCAGCCTCCTCCGCTCCTGCCTCCAAAGTCGAGCCCACTTCTTCCTTCCAGGCCCCTTCCCCCGTTTTCGTAACCCTGAATTCAGTCCAGGACTTACTAAACACCCCACTGGATTGTTTCCCTCGGAGTACATTTTGCTTTTTTTTATAAAGGAGGACCTGACGACGCTTATGTGACTTCTGGCTAAATTCAGGTGCACAGGGAGAAGGAGAGGGGCTGGGGTTTACGACCTTCCCCCAAAGACAACGTCCAATCTCCTCCCCAACCCAAAAAACAAATTAGATCCAGAACCAGAGATCCCAGCGATCTGTGTGCTGAGGATGGACAGAGGGAGCCCTAGCCCTCCAAACATACTACAATCAAGGAAAGTTCTTGTTCTTAAGTTTTGAACCGTGGGAAAAAAGCTCTTCCAGGTGGAAACCACCCGCCCCGTGGACGTAAGCGAGAGATGAAAAAGCCTGTCTCGGTTTTAGATCCTAGGGAGGATTTGTTTCCCTTTTACATTTTTTTTTAAAGGAAGGAAAAAATGAAACCCAGAGAACAGCGACAGGAACGGTTAAGTGTGGAAATGGGATCAATCTCTGTGCCAGAATACTTTATAAAAAGGACAACCTCCGGGGCGAGTCTGGAGGGCGAGAAGATCGCGTGGGGAGTGGGAGAGGGGGCCACTCGCGGCAGCAGACGGGGGTATGCCCAGGAGGCCGAGGGGAAAGTCCATTTTTAAAGCATCTGACCCGATTTCTAACCGAAACGGCAAATACTCCTGTGCTAGCACAGCCGAGGTAGATGGCAGACAATTTTACAGTAGAAAACAAACCCCGAGTCCAGCCCCAGACACCCGCGGAGGACAGAGCTCCGGACGCAATCGCGGGTCAGTCACCAGGGAGGATGAGTGGGGAGTGGGGGGGCGTCTTGGGAGGGGAGAAAAAGGAGTCCAAGCAGCTTTTGATGTTTAAAATGAAAATATTAGGAATTTTTTTTTACAAAAAAAACCCCAACACACACACACCGAGAAATCCCTCCCCCCTCCCCCATGTCTCTTGCGCGCACACACACTCACGCACGCGCACGCACTCACACTCACACACCGAACACTCTTCGCGGAGCCGCCGCCTGCTCCGCGACCCCGACCCCGGGATGGGGAGGTCCCCTGGGCGCTGGGCTTAACGGACGCGGCCCGCGGGCCCCCTGCTCTCCTGTCCCGGCTCCCCGTGTGCCTGCGCCCTCCCGGAGCCTAGTCGTGCGAGGGGAGGAGGGCGCAGAGGAGTTGCGGACAGGCGCCCAGGCGGGTGGAGAGTGCAGTGCGCCGCGCCTGCCCCGGTCCTGCCCCGGTCCTGCCCCCGGCCGGGCGGCGCCGGCCATCACCGGCCGCTGGCCGAGTACTTGGCCTTGGTGATGAGGTATAACACGATGTCCTGGTGACCCCCGAAGGCGGCGATGTGCAGCGCGCTCCAGCCGTCGCGGTTGGCCAGGCGGATGTCGGCGCCGAACTTGACCAGCAGCTTCACCAGCTCCAAGTTGCCGTCAATGACCGACTGGTGCAGCGCCGTCTGGCCCTCGGGCCCGAACGAGTTCACGTTGAACTCGCAGTTCGTCATGTTCTGTAGCAGCGACTGCAGCTCCTTCGTGTTCCCCTTGCGCACCGCCTCCTGGAAGATTCGCTGGCTCTGCGGGGCCGAGCAGGTGGACAGCTCCGCCTGGCTCATGCTGCCGGGCCGGGCCCTGGGGCCTGGGGCTGGGAGGGGCGCGGCGGCCGCGACGGGGCCCTCCTCAGCTCCGGGGCGCGCGGGCTGGGCGCGGCCCCAGCAAGTCTCCAGGGTCGGGAGCTGGCTCAGGCCGGGCGCGCTTCTGGTCCCCGCGGCGGCGGCGGCAGCTCCGGGAGCGGCGAGTGGCAGCGGCGTCGGTGGGGGTCGCGGCCCCGAAGCTCTAGGACTTCGGCTTCGGCCCCTGTCTCCCTCGCGGGATGCAGGGGCGCATGGAAGAACCCGGCCACTCAGCGCTGCCGTCCTGGACACGGGCCCCCGGCACCGGCCGGCGCTTCCCGGGCCCCTGCGTTCGGGGGCGGGGGCCGGGCTCCCAGCCGGCTCGCGCCCGGGGGGAAGCCGCCTCCTGCCGCCGCGGGGACCCGCCGCTGCATCCAGCCGCGCCGGGGGCCGAGCGAGGGGGCTGCCGCCGGGCTTCGCTCGGCCGGGAGAAGGGTAGAGCCGGGAAGGTGGGGGCAGGCTGGGGGGGGGAAGGCGCCTCCTTGTTACAACGCAGGGTGCATGTCCAGTCGGGTCAGAGTTAAACGCAGCCCCACGCGGCCTCTGCTCGGCTCTGTCGCGGAGATGCAGCCTCGGCGCCTTTTAGGCTGCTTATATTTGCATAACAATGGTGCACCCGTGACGCGACCGCCGTGCTGGGAGTGGGGCTGCTTATTGGGCTGCGACCCACGTGGGGGTGGGAGCAGGGGGCGGAGGGAGCGCGGTTAGCCTTTGGGGGGCGGGGTCACCCCCCAGACTGGCTGCTGGCGGGGAAGGAAGGAACGAAAGTGGAGATCTTTTAGGGGGTGGGGCCGGGCTCGGAGGCGGGAGAGGAGACCCCCCCCCTCGCAGCTGCCCCTCTCTGCCAGACCCCGGGGACCACGACCCCTAGGTTGGAAATGGCTCGAAGATTGGCCGCTGCCCAGCTACTCGGGGTGTCAAATCCCTGGATGCAGAAGGGACCAGGGTCCAAGAGCTGCGGGAAAACCCTCTTGGTGTCGATTTCATTTGCGAGCTGCGCAGGCAGAGGGAGCCCGTGAACAGGACAGCGCCGCGGGACCAACGGAGGTCCCCCCAGAAGGAGAGAGGAGGGTGATGAAGGTAAAAAGATGTCAGTTTATTTACCAGTCGGAGGAAGTTACACACGCTCAGGCGAGGCGCACACACAGATTCGGAAGTTGCATGCCTTTTTCTAACACCCATCCATCTTCAGCTCAACAATTTCCTGGAAAATCAAGCACAGTGAAAGAAGAAGCCGCATTTTGGCATTTTACCTTTAGATGCTCACAAGCTTGGTTTTGTTTGAGCATCTAGTGGGCCTGTCAGATCCTTGGGAAGTCAGGGGGATGGTGTCTAGAATTATTGAGGGGACGAGTCCTAGCCCACCCACTCTTACAGTGTTCAGTAATACATTCTGAGGCAGGAGGAGGGAACGGAGAGAGGCAGGACAGGTTAGGGAGACGTTTACTTCATTAATGAGTAGCATCTTTTTTATTGGATAGGGAATCATGATCCAATTAACTTACTCTGCTTCATTTTGAGTTAGGAGGTATGTGTGCAAGTGTCTAGTGTGGGTATGGTTCTGAAATACCTGTCCCTCAGTAATTAACAAAAAGAAGGAACCTCTTCCTAAGAGGAAGCTTGGCACATTGGATAAAGAGCCTGGGCCTGAGTCTTGCCTTCCACACGTAGTGACTTTGTGAACCTGGACCAATGACAGACAACCTCTCCATGGCCTAGGGCCTAGATTCTAGGCTACTTCTTTTTAGACCTCTAAATTGTAGGCAAGATATGTTGTCCTGTCATCAGCTGGTAAGGAGCTCTCTGTACCCATGAAATCATATGTCTCTATTGACTCCTAATTAAGCTCCTCAAATTACAGGTAGTTGAAGATTAAAGCATACAAAAAATAGAGCTCTAGTCCTAGGCCCTTGAATACTAAGACTCCAGGCTGGTCTGGAGGCTACTTTATCCAAACAAAAACTGAACTCATTCCCACTGGAGCTAAAATGTTGAAATTGCTTTCAAGGTAAGTCCAGGAGAGAAGCTTACTGGTGAGACAGAAATCTGAAATGACTCATATCTGAACAGTTTTTTTTAACTGACCAACATAACAGTCAACCTATTAAAACATGTTTGCAGGAGGAGACATTACCTGTCAAATTTTCTCATTAGGTTTTTACAGTTTATAGCTTGTTCTGTGGTCTCTGGAAATTAAAAAGGAATAATTTCTCAGAGTTTACAGAGTAAGATGCAGTCCCTTAATTGTCTGACGAGTTGTAACTTGTATTCACTTTGAAGCCAGTCCTGGAATTCCTCTTAACAAGGTACCTCTCAAGTCCACTGTGGGTTGGCTAAGACAACAATTAACACAATGGAGGAATCGTTGCAGAGGATTGGAAATTTGGGAAAGTGAAAATTTTTGGTGGATCCTGAAGCCAGCATTCAGAAGAGCTGGGAAAGGAAGCAGCTGGTATGTGCAGGCCAAGGCCTGGTTTTGGCTCAGTGCTTGCTCACTAGCTTCCTTCAACTGTGTCCTAATTTAACTCTCCCGATGGTGAAATTGAGGAGGAACTGAGTGTAGGCCTAGAACCCAACATGTCTCCCTGAGTGAGTCGTTATATAAACTAGATCCACTAGGGAAGATCATTTCAGAGCTAGGCTGAATATTGGCTGTGGATCCCCATCTACCACCATCTTGTCTGATATGGGATACATATAACTGATTTGCAAAGACCAAGAAGGCTTTTGTTCTAGGATCCAATAGGGTAGGCTATAGTATATGGCATATTATCAGGCAAAAGATTAGGTTTGTAGATTTAAGGTGGGGAAGCAACTATCGTTTCCCTTGAGGAAACTGAGGACTGAGGCTGATAAAGGTTGGATTACTTGCTCAGAATCATACAATAGTAGCAGAAGTGAACCTAGGCCATGATTCCAGCATCATTTTCATTGTACTATGATGCCTGTTATAGGATTGCATTTATCCATTCATTTACTGAATGCCTACGAAGTGTATACTAACAGGGAGACTTCCAAGTATTGCCTGCTATATAACTTTAACTAGTACTTCTGATTTACCTTGTTCATGTCCCAGCTAAATACTTCAGACTTCACTTAGAGGTCCCCTTTCTTTGGAACAAAAGTGGTGGAGGGCAGTCTGGCACCAATGCCCATTCAAAGGATACCCCTGAAATAGTGATACCTCATCTGACACTAATAATGACCCTTGTGTCTTTTTGGACAAAGTCACTTAACCTCCCCAGGCATCCGTTTCCCCTCGGCTATAAAATTCTGGAATTGGATTAAGTGGCTTCAGCTCTTCCCATGGGATCTTATGAATCTGCATTTTTAGCCTTCTTTTCTAAACAATGTCCCATCCATTATCTCAATTGGTATTCAAAATGTGAGGAGACTAAAGGTGAAATTAACCTATTTAGATAAAATAAATCAAATCAACCTCATTTTACAGAAAAGGAAATTAAGGCTCCTTTTGAGAAATGTCATGACTTGTCTAGGGTGACTCCAACTCAGGCTATAATAGACTTGGCACTAGAAATCAAGTCTTCTAGTGACTGAATTTGTAGCTGTAAAGAAGAAGGAATATAAAAAAGTAATAGAAGAAGTAGGAATATAAAACAAAGGATATAAAAGAAGGAATACAAAATTGCATCAGGACAGAAATGTCAGAATAGATGAATGCCTGAAGGGAGGTCACACTAAAGGATATGATGATCCTTAAGAGTCAGAGAATGTTGGAGCTAGAGGGGCCCTTGGGAGCCACCTCCATGAGTGGAAATGATGTAACAGGCTATGGCCAAGAAGGTGAAACAGGTGCTGCTGCTGGGGATAGCTCCTATATCAGTTTTCCAGCTTTTTCCACCCTCTACTGGGGGCTGGGCAAATTTGCCCCAGGGAAAATGATGTACCTCCTGCTCAAATTATAGCTGAAGATAAGGGCCAAGGATCTGCCTGTTTGCTTCTCTGATAACAGAAAATCTGCCAACTTATGGAGGACAGGAATTTCTCATCTCCTATCCCTTCCCCAGCATGGGTTGAGGTACATAGAGTTGAATAAATTCTTGTGAGACAGTGTGGTGTAGTAAAAAGACTGAATCTGAAATAGGAATATCTGTGTGACCACTGGCAAAGTCACTCATCTCACTAGGACTCAGTTTCCTCATTTGTAAAATGAGGGGGTTGAACTAGATGATCTCCAAACTCCGTTTTAGCTAAATCTAGCTCATGTCTCCACTCAAAACCAGGGATAGTGGGAGAAACCAATAACTGGCAGGAGAAGGGATCCCAAAATGATTTGGTGGGCCAGACAGGAATGGCCTGTCTCTGCTGTTTCCCGAATGTTTCTAACACAGAGGTTGGGGTGGATGCTGAATGAATTCGACTTTGCACTTAACAATGACTTCCTTCTACAAACTTCAGAGGTCTCGGGGAATGAGGGTAGGGTTCTTTCCTGACCTTCCCCACCCAACATGGAAGCTTGGCTGAATTCTCTCTCTCTCTCTCTCTCTCTCTCTCTCTCTCTCTCTCTCTCTCTCTCTCTCTCTCTCTCTCTCTCTCTCTCTCTCTCTCCCCCCCTTCTCCTCCTCCCCCAATTAGGGTAGTTTAGAAGTGCTGAGAAATGACCTGTCTTATACAGTGTGACAAAGGGTTTTTCCCTCTATCTTGTGCACTGGGTGGTGAATTATAATAACAACCCTTTGAGACCCTGGCTTCCAGACCTGGCCCCACCCCATTAACTTACTAGTGGGTGAGCTGGGATAAGTCTGAGAATCAAATGAAGAAGTCGCGACTGAGGTTTTCTAAACTCATAGGGAAACCTGACTGAAAATGACCAGAGAACCGAGCAGGATAAAGACTTTCAAATTTAGTGTTGAGCACTGACTCTGAGCTCTTCATGCACATTCACAAGCAAAACTCTTTTCAAAAGAGCATGAGAACTTTCCTTCTAATTAGTTCCCCTTCCCTGGGCCAGTGATGGCCCATAGCTACTTCACTGGGAAAGTTCTCTTGCCTCCCTCCTCCCCACCCCTTCCCCAACCTTGACAGTTTGAGAATCACCTCCATCCAGACACACCGAAGCTCGGATCTGTGTTTGGCCAGAACAAACTGCCTTCTAACAGTTTCTAATCTTATTCCTCTAATCCTCAATTACTACAGCCTATGGACCACGATGGCCCCAAGGGAAGCTTAAGCAATACCTAGTAGTTGAAACAGTAGCCAACGATAGTGCACTTGGATTGCACCAAAAGAGATATTAGTGAAATTGGAAGCTACAAAGTGTTCTACTAAGCAAGGCACAGTGCTGTCTTTATTGCCTTGAGTTGGCAGAATGTGTTTGGTGAATTATTCCTTATACAGGCCCTGTGTATCCACTAAGCCCTTCTCTGATGGTCCTCTGTGACATGGATGTGAGCCTGGCCTCTTAAAGGCTCTGTCCTCAGAATAAAACATCTGGCAGCACCTACCATTCTGGAAGGGCTTCCTGTATTGGCCCTACAATAGCCTGGGACAGTGTATCTGAGGACAAGCCTCGATAAAGAGTGGAGAGGCTGCTCTCCAGAAAGTTAGCCACCAGGGGATGATTTTTCTTTTGGCCACAACAGGCCATGAAATTGCCTACAAAGACGAGTGTGTGTGTGTGTGTGTGTGTGTGTGTGTGTGTGTGTGTGTGTGTGTGTGTGTGTGTGAGAGAGAGAGAGAGAGAGAGAGAGAGAGTATAGAGCAGGAGTAGGGAGAGGATTATTTCCACATCTATGAAATCACAGAACTTTGAAGTGAAAACCTTTTAAGATTTATTTTTTATTTTATTTATTTTATATTTTATCCTAGTTGCCCCTTTTCATAAATGAAAAAAAAAACAACCAGACTCAGGAAGGTGAAAGTGTTCAAGCTAACACAATGAGTCGAATTGGAACCAGGACTTGAACTTCCCATCACCAGGCTTTCGTATTTTTTGAGTCCCAGTCCAAGATGAGGGAAGAAGGTCAACCATCATAGAACCGAGTAGGAAATGCTTCTATCTGTAAGGATTTCTCACTCCTGAAAGCCACAGGTTAGTTAGCTGTGCAAGCAAAAGGGCCTGCAGGCTGTCCTGACTGGGATTTCCAGACACTGAAATGAACTGCAATGACTTGGTGGCTGTGGCTTTCAGGTTTGTCACAGTTTCCTGCCTGTATCATTATATGATGATGGAGGCACTGGGAAGAAACATATCAGGCTCCTCCCCTGAGTGACCCAGATGCCTTCTCCTGGAATTGCCTGCCTAACAACTGGAGGATGGATTGTAAAACTCTTAACCTAGGTTGATCCCTAGCAGCCTTCAGAGCTCTCTAACACTCAGTCACATAGAATAAATCCTCCAACCAGTCCAAATGGTCACTGAGCAACTGGAAAATGAGCTTTAAAAGAAAGCAGTGTAGTCAGATGGTTGCTGTATCATGGGTGGAAGAAGACTGAATCTTGTGACCTCAGTGCTTTATGGGAGTTCATAGACTCCCTTGCAAATGTCTGAAACTGTCCTTGGATCCTGCCTGATATTTTAAGGACTATGTTTCTGTTTGGGAACATTCTGCTTCCTTCAGGTTAAGTTTGGGGGTTTCTTTGACATCAAAGAAGGCTCATGGGTTAACGGTAGCTGATAATCCTCTGAGTGCATATCCAGGGGTAAGACAGAGAAAAATCATCTGGTTATTTAATTCTTTGAGAGACCCATGAGTGATGTGGAGGTACTTGTCATGCAGAGGACAGAGGGGAGAGCCTTCCAACTGGGTTTTGAATACCTTTGTCTTCCCTAAGGAACTCAGATGTATCCCCAGGAAGTATCTCAGGTTGTGAAATGTATATGATAACAACCTTTTAAGGTCACAAACCATTTTCCTAATGTAGGAGACCCTCTCAGTCCATTCTCCAACTTGCACTTGATGATTGGTGTTTCCAAAGGGTGGTTACTATTGCTACTCCAGATTCCAAGGATAAGCTGGGGAGGCTGGATTTTTAGTACTGTCGCTCTGGAGCCCCCATTGGCATGCTTCCCTGTTGACAATCAGCTAGACATAATTAGGTTTTTTAAAAATGGTATTTACTGAAGAGTAAGAAGATGGTTCAGAACATCCCTAAGAGATCTGGGGAACATCTTCCACAAATACTGTTTGGACTCAGTGTGTTTCTCTGTTCTCTGCTAGGTGCCTTGTCTCCTACGATCCCTTCTCTCTGATGATATAGTCTGTGTGTGTGTGTGTGTGTGTGTGTGTCTGTACACAAGCGTCTCCAGGGGCATGGTTAATCAATCATCTAGTCCATTCTTGACTTGATCACAGAAGTTTGTACCTCATAAAGAGATATGGCACGTGTCATGGTACATACTTAAAACTTCATCATGCCCTTACATGGATCACTCTGGTTATTAAATATCATAAGTACTATAGTTCTCATTTTAAAGATGAACAAACGGAGGCTGAGAAAGTTGGAGTGACTTGCCCAAGGTCATACAGTAGGTGCTGGTGGCTAGGTCTTTCTGATGCCAAGACTAAGGTTTTTTCTCATGACGCTATGTTGCTTCTTATTACTTTGTAATAGGTTCACCCAATTTCTCTGCTAATAGCTAAAGTTTATATGCTATTCAATGTGGCAGCTAGGTGGTACAGTAGGGAGGGTGTTGGACCTGAGACATATAGCTGGGTGACCCTCAGCAAGTCATTTAAACACTCTCCTCCAGAGTTTCCTCCTTTGTCACAAAGTGGGCATCATAACAGCACCTGCCTCTCTGTGTTGTGAGGATCACATGAGTCAGTACTACTATGCCAAAGGGTTTTCTAACCTTAAAGTCAGCTAGCTTTTATTATTGTTGGTGCTGTTTTTAAAAAGTGTGGCCACAATCTCTGGATCCATAAAATTGTTGTTTATTCCCCACCTCCTGTAGTTTTTGTTGATTTAAATTTTTTTTATTAATCTTGTTTTTACATCACATTTAATTTCAATTATAGCCTTTCCTCCTCCTCTCTTTTGGTAGCAAATAATTTTTTAAAATTTATTTATTTACTTTTAGTTTTCAACATTCACTCCCACAGCATTTTGAGTTCCAAATTTTTTCCCCATTTCTCCCCTCAGAAGCAAATATGTTTTTTTTAAATAAAGGGAGGAAAGTGAATTTTCTAACATTTTTTGGGGAGACAAGCTTGGTCATCATAAATACACGACATGTATTTGGGTAAACTTTGTCTCACTTTGCCCACATTATCTCATTAGATTTGCATGACAACCTTGTGAAAAAAGGTGCTAGTAATATCCTCAAATTATAAATGAAGAAACTTAGGTTAAGACTAGCCAGCCCAGGGTTACAGAACTGGCAAATGTGTGGGAGTGGTGGTAGGATTTGAATCCAGGTCTTCCAAGGTTCCCAGGTCTTTCTATTCTTTGAAAACCCTTTGAGGGCAGGTCTGTTTCTCATTTGAGCACATAGCATACCGCTGGGCACATTCTGGGTCCTCAGTAAATGCTTACAGCACATCTACCCATTACCAGCTTCTGCAAAAAGCTTCTCTTAATCTTAGTGCCATCCCTCTGAGATTATCTCCCAATTTATCCTGTCTACATCTGATATGTACATAAATGTTTTTGCATGTTGTCTCCCCTTTTAGACTGATCTCCTTGAGAGCTGGAATGGGTTTTTGGGGTTTTTTTGCCTTTCTTTGTACCTCCAGGGCTTGTCATGGTGCCTAGCAAATCAAAGGTGGTTAATAAATGCTTCTTGCCTTAACTTCCTATAACCAATTAGACTGTCCTTGCAAGGTGTGGGAAAGGCCAGATAGTAAAAGACACAAGAAATATGGCACAAAAAGGCAAAACTAAACACTTGGACAGCAGACAGACCAGGAAAACGTGTTCAGAATAATATGTGTTAGGCTTGGGATGAAATTAGGTTTGGGGACATCTTCTAAAATGAAAAAAAAATAATACTCATTTAAAAATATCTAGTAGCTATGAACTTTATTTTTATTGCAGGGCTAGTCACGTCATTTTACACTCTTTGCAAAACAAGTTACAAATACACCACCGAATCTCATAGTATGGACAAATGAACTCAGCATTCACTTTGAGGAAAGGTCACTCACCAGGAGGAGGATACTCTGGAAGAGTCTTCCTAAGGGCTTGAGTGAAAATTGGGAAAGGGGAGAAAAACTCCATTTAGGTCCATGCTGGGGTGGGCAGAATTGGGGCCTGCAGACAAAGGCTGTTCTGTGATCTCAGTGTGGGAAAAAACTGTCACTGATAATTACAGAAACTCAGGCTATTAAATCAGTGAGGTCTCCCAGCTAAAGTTCCTTGGCTCTGGCATGCAATAGTTAGGGGCTTGGCTCCTGGATGCTCTTTCGTGGCCCATCTGTGGGAGCCCACACAGCCTGGGTCAGGGCCTGGCCAATCCTTATGGATCCCTCCAGATCCAGGATCAGTGGTGAAGGATGAGGAAATGATCGGCCCTTCTGCCAATGACTGATCAGTGGCTGCTCAGAGATGATAACCATAATAGCGGACATTTCTGTAATGCTCTGCAGTTGACAAGGTTTTCTTCATAACAAACCTTTTATCCCCATTATACAGTGGAGTGAACTGAGGCACAGAGCATAGCTAGTAAGTGGTGGAGCCAGGATTCAGACAGGGGTCTTTTGGCTCTAGGCTCATTGCTTTTCCTCCCTCTCCACAACTGTGGCCCAAGCAGACAGCTAGACAGGATACTTTGCTTCCAAGTAAGTGTGAATTCACTACAGAAGGCAGAACCCAGTTTGTGTTCCCAAGGAGCTTGGTCGTAGGATCACAAATAACTATAACTATATATAATATGTGTCTATTCACCTAAATCGATGTGGGTGGTGAGGGAGATTCAGACAGAATGCGATTAGTTTGGAAGAGTGAGACCTGAGCGAAGGAGGTCAGGGATCTGAAAGTGGTGACATTTGAGCTGATACTTCAAGGGGTGGGTAGGAGAGTGGGAGGCTAGAGAGGACATTTCAGTAGAAGGAACAGTGTGAACAAAGGCAGACAGGAAAGCGGGAGTGATGTTTAGGGAATGATTAGATGATAGTTAACAGTGTGGGCTGTGTGTGGGGAGCATCGGGAGGCAGAGCTGGAAAAGCAGGTTGGGATCACACTGGGAAGGGCCTTGCATACTAGGCCAATGGTTTTGTGCTTTATCCCTTTGCCTCCCCAGTGCCTAGTACTGATTACTTCATAAATATTTACTGAATTGAACTAAAGCTTGTAGGCAATGGGGAGCCATTGCAGGCCCCTGAGCTGGGGAGGAATATGATTCATCTGGCAGCCTGGGTACTGGATGGATTGGAGAGGCAGATGCTCACTGAGTCTCTCCCAGTGGCACCCTGGTCTGCCATCTTGGGCAAGGTATCGGATTTCTCAGCTTCTGCCTCTTAAGTAGAGGATCCCACTGTTTCTCCAGGGTTCTGTGTTTCCAAATCCACACTTCTGATTTGTGATCTTGGGTTGATGGGACTTCCTGCCAACTTGGACAGAACAGCCTTTGATGGGCTCAGCTCACAGCCCCATGATTTTCATGCCCACCAGACACTCTCAGCAGCCACTCAGGAGAGGCTAGGGGTGAGGAGGAGTCCCTATGTGGGGAGCTTCAGGTCTAAAGGAAAGCCATTTATTCCAAAGGCCCTAGGGCAGGAAAGTACTTTTTATTTGCTTTTTCATTATTTGCTCTTCAGTTTTCTAGGAATCCTGACTAATTTTTCAGCCTCAAGACAAAAGAACATCAACAACTTAAGCCCCTGTGGTGTGATAAGGTAGAAGGAGGACTGGTTTTGTAGTCAGAGAAACTGGTTCAGCTCTCAGCTCCACCAATTCTTGCTTGTGTGTGATCTTGGGGAGGTCACTCCCTCTCTGGGTCCTATCCTCATTTGTGAAATGAGAAAGGCATCAAGGTCCCTTCCAGATCCAAATCTCAACGATCCTATGAACCCCAAATGTGGTGCTTTTAATGTGGCAGTTTAATGCCACATTTTAGGAAGAATATTGGTAAGTGTGTCCAGAGGATGGGGGACCATAGTGATGAGGAAAAACATGATGCGTAAGTCAGGCTAAGACCTGAGATATTCAGCTTAGAGGAGAGAGATTTGGGATGAAGGGGAAGGACACAACAGCTGGTTTCATGCATTTCAAAGGCTGTGTTGGAAATAGACTTCATGTTCCTCCATTCCAGAGAGCAGAACTAGGGATGACAAGAATGGAAGTTCATAGAGATGGTACGTTTTTTCAGTAATCCTGTTGAAAAGTGGAATTAGCTGCCTGGAAAGAGGCATCCCTTATCAACAGGCTATGAAGCAAGAGCTATTATGGGAGAGGGGTTCTCCGCTTAGGTAGCCTGTGAGGATGACGAAGTCTTGAGTCTGAGAGTGATTTGCTGCTGGGCAGAAGCACTTTTTACCTCTGAGGCTGCTGAAAAAAATGTGAAAACACCAAACTGCTTTCCCAGGAGCCCCAGAGCAGAGCGTTTAACCTCAGCTGTGTTTTCAGGGACAGGTTGCTGGTTCAAGGAGTCTTTTACCATGGCTTACATCAGAACAGAAGGTGGACTCAGAGGGTAAAACCTCTTGTTCTTTCTCCAGTACTTACTGAATATTTAACCTTCATGAGGTTGGTGGCTCTAGTAGGGAAACCGGTTGCTACCCTGCCATGCGTGGGGCAGTCTTGGCAATTTCCAGGTGAAAGATTTTATATGTGAAGTTGCTTTCCCTTACAAGTTTGTTTTTGGTTCCTAAAGATTTTGGTGACCTCCCCGTTCTGTAATGACAGACATCGCTGGGCACCCCTGCTCCGCAGATGCTCTCATGGGAGTCACTCCTTTACCTCATTTCTTCCTGCCCCCTCCTCCTCACAAGGGCCAGTGCCAGGGGCAGCAGGAGGTACAGAAAAGGTAGGAGGACAGGTAGAGTTGGGGCAGCACCAAGTACAGGAAAAACAACTGGCTAAGTGGACTGAGGATCAGCCTGAGACATAGGAGACCTGGCTAGAGCCCTCTCTGGCAATTCAGTTAACCTCTCAGACAGTGTTTGGGCAAATTTCTAAGACTCCTAAGTTACAGATGAGTTGCCCGTCTGCCTCTGTGGAGGGAGGTACCACACTGGGAGCTCTTCACACTGCCAAAACATCTGCTTTCCACACCTTTGAATTTATTAGACTGTAAGCGCCTTGAGAACAGGGTTTATGTCGCTTATTATCTTTATACCTCTACACTCAGCACAGTCTTATACATTGTAATGAGCCTTAAATAAATGTTTGTGAAATCCTTGTTGGATTCTCATCATGCCCAGACAGATGCCAGTGGCCCACAGCCCCAGGTAAATCAGGCGCCACTAGCGGGGAGAGTGGGTGGGAGGGGAATGCTGCAGAGCAGACCCCTGGAAGCCCAGAGCACAGGCGGTTTGTGCTGAAATTCTGGAGAAGGGGGTACCTGAAAGGCCTTTACTCTAGTTGCTTTTTATAATTCATAATTGATTTTTGTCGAAACAACTGTTTGATTTGCTGGGAACTGCCTTGTGAACCTAGCACCCTCCCTCCCGGGTCTGTTTCCCTTCTGCAAAACTTCATGCTCAGACCACACAGACAAAAACCAGGCCCGGAGAAGAGAAGCCGGACAAGAGCCAGGAGCGAACAATGAGGCCTGCAGGCCACCTTAAAGGATTTCTGCCACTGGGGGAGGGGCCCGAGGCTGCCAGGAGGGGGCGGGGCTTCCAGTTAATTCATTAAAATGTGTCGGGGAGCGTGGGAAAGAGGAGAGCTTTTCTTCCCAGCAGCAGAGAAACCCGGTAGAAAAGGCCGAGAGAGGATAGAGATCAAATAACAAACCGGCCCAGCTCCGAGCGGCAAACTCGGAGAGGAAGAAGGAGTGGACGCAGCTCTGGAGCTGGGGCAGACGATTCCTGCCTGCCCAAGCCCTGTCCCCTGTCCTGTGTGCCCCCCATACCCCGCCTGGGCCCCCCTGACCTCCCCTTCCCAGTCCCACGACTGGCTGGCTGGCCGGCCCCCCCCAGTATGGCCCTGGGGGTTTAGGAGTAGAAACTGGTTCCAAGATGATGCCCCTGTGCCTCCAGGGCCATTCCTTCAGTGGCCTTTAGGCTTGTAAACTGAGAGCATTCATTTCCCGCCTTTCCAGGAAACACGTCCAGACAGATGATGAACTCCTAGACCCTGTGAGGGTGCAGAGGCTGGAAGGGCTTGGGGCTGGCAGCCCTGGGCACTTGGGGATTGAGCCTTCGAGTGAGAGAAGCCGTATTAAAAACCAACCCTCCCAGCTCAGCCCTGACCTCCCAACCTGGGTGTCAGACCCAGATTTCACACTTGTAAATACATTTCGGAAAACACAAAGTGTGAGAGGAAAGGCTGCACTGAGAGGAGGGGGGCACCAGTTCTCTGAAGTCCTGCGTTCCCATGGTAGAAGGCAGGCTCTAATGAGGAGGATTCCCCACAGCAACGATCGAGCCTAGAGGTGACAGCTCCAGGAGCTTTGTCATCATTATTGTCATAGTTATGAACACTTTCCTCATAGTAGTACTGTGGGAGTAGGCAGGGAAAGTACAGTAAGTATCATCGCTTTACTGATGAGGAAACAGTCTCAGGCAAATGAACTGACATCCACCATTATACAGTAAAGATCAGAGCCAGGGCCTAATATGCAGATCTCACCGTGTCACACACACCATTGGATAAATACCAGTGGCTCCCTGTTGTCTCCAGAATCAAATATTAAATCCTCTGTAGGGCATTCAAAGCCCTCCACAACCTGGCCCTCTCCTACCTTTCCAGTTTCCTATCCCTTACCCCACCTCTCTCTCTCACACACTCTGCCTACTATCCAATGAGTCAATGACACCGGCCTCCCTGCTCTTCCTCTCACAAGACACTCCTGTCTCCAGCCTCTAGGCATTTTCACTGACTGTCCCCCATGCTCTCCCTCCTCATCTCTGCCTCCTGGTTTCCTTCAAGTCCTAACTAAAATTCCATCTGGGGCCATCTCCAATTGTCCTGGTCTATATCTTGCTACTGGACCCAGATGACTGGAGAAGAGAATAAGGCTGGTGACCTTGCACAGCTCTGTCTTACTTAAATCCAATTCACTTTCAAGTCATGGCATCATCTTACTGATTTCATGGTCCTCTTCGAGAACAAAGGACAATAACAAAATTCCATCTTTTACAAGAAGCCTTTCCCAGCCACCCCTTGGGGTGTAGGGTGTGTTCAGGGAGGACCCAGTACCTTTGGTGTCATGGCTGCCAAGCCCTTTTGGGGGCTCTTTCTACTTTTGGTGCCCACCTGTTTCACCCAACTCTCAGCCGTGGCTCCAAGAAGCTGCAACATGCCCAGTGTAAACCGTTTCAGCAGATGGGCCAAATCAGGTTGAGGGTAACCAAGGGGTCTCAAACCCATTGGTGAGTTAGGGGGGTGTCTACCCCAAGCATGTGAAGACTTCCTCTGGTGGAATGGGTAGATGAGAACAATTTGTTCCAACAGCCATGAAGGCAGATGAAGCAGGTGATGTGGAGCTCTTAGAGCTTGTTAGACACTGAAGATGCCAAGGTCATCCACTGCATCCTGAGCTGTCTTGACTCTGTACTGCCACTGGACTACGATGGCTCTGGAGGAGAGAGTGAGGCTGACGACTTCGTGCAACTCTGCCTCACTTAAATCCAATTTACACATGAATCAAAAGAGATCACCCATATGATTTCTTCCTAGCTAGTGCCTTCTATTGATTATTTCCAATCTATGTTTGTACATGGTTGTTTTCATATTGTTTCCTCTATAAGACCATGAGTTTAAAAGCAGAGAGTCTTTTACCTTTCTTTGTATCACCAATCCCTGGCATAGTGCTTGGTATATACTGAGTGCTTAATAAATGCTTACTGACTAACCAAATCTCCTGACTCTTAACATCTAGAACTCCAGCCCGCCCAGCTACAGGAGCCACCCAGGCCCTGGGGAGGCAGCTCCAGTGTTGGCCTTGTCAAGAGGAGAGAGTCATCATTCAGTCTTCTGAAAGGGTATGGGAATGTGTTCCTATGTCTGTGGGAGTGTATATGAACATGAGTATGTGGACATGTGGGTGACTGGATAGGGGTATGTGGGGGCATATCAGTGTATGAATTAGACAGATGTGTGAAGGTACATGTGGGCAGTAGAGTAAACCAGATGTGGAGTCAAGAGAGAAGATTAGAATCCCACCATATGTGTAAGTCCCTCCAAGTTTCTCCAAGCCTCAGTTTCCTCCTCTGCAAAATAATCATAATGGTAACACCTCCCTCGCATGGTCCTTGTAAGGATCAGACTGACTTATTGTATAGAAAGCACTGTCTAAATGTCAGTTATTATAAAGGTGACTGAATGTACATACGTATGAGTGTCTATATACAGACACCAGGCAGTGTATATGTAGGAATCTATGTGCTGCTAGGTGGTGCAGTAGACATAACCATAGGCCTGGAATCAGGAAGACCTGAGTTCAAATCTGACATTGTATACTAATCAAATGACCCTGGGCAAGTCTCTTAATCTTTTTGCCTCAGTTTCCTTATCTATAAAAGGAGGACAATAATAGCATCTATCACCCAGGGTTGTTGTGATGATTAAATGAGAGAATATTTGTAAAGCATTTAGAAGACCTTAAAGATGGACCAACTACTATGTTTTGGGGGCTCAAATCAAAGACTAGACTGTCTGATCACAGTCCACACACTGTCACTCATTTCAAGCATCAGTGTGTTTGGCTTCCTTAACACCTTAGTCATACAAAAATTACGGTAAGATACTCAGCTAGACTGAGGAGACAGAAGGAATCTCCCTTAAAGCTAATCTACCTTATTATTTCTGTTAATTAGAATTCACATTTCCCTAGCACTCTAAAATTTACAAAGGGTTTTTTTCACAACAAAGCTGTGGTGAGTGTGTAAGTAATTCATCCAGTATTATTTCCATTTTACAGATGAGGAAACTGAGAGATCATGGACCAGATCATCACACGAGAGCTAGAAAGGACCTTAGAAATCAAGTCCAAATCTCATTTTACAGATGAAGAAAATAAGGAACCAGTTCGTGCCCTTCCCCTCCTCCCCCTCATTGCACAAGTGAAGAAATTAAGGTTCTGAGAAGGGCAGGAGGAGGAGTTAGTTTTTCTGACTTCTTTAGAAATAGAAGCCCCCCAGTCAAATCCAAGGGCAGGTTTGGAAGGCACAGGCTGGGTCACGTTGAGAGCAGGAACTTTTCAGGATGCAGCTGGGGGAAGTTCCTTTTTTTTTTCTACTCACTTTTGTTGGCTATTGCTAGTGGGAATGATTTTAAGTCCAGTTTCCTCCTGATATTTGGTTAAGGAGCTGTTTCAACAGATAGACCTTTCCCTCTCACAAGGAAAGAACTGGAACATAAAGGTTTATATATAGCTGGAGAAGTAGCACTCTGGATTAAAATGCTACAAATCTCTATTGTAAAGAGTGTACTTGGGGCAGAGCCCAGGCTTGGAAAAGTGGTCCTCAGATGCTGGGAGGATTGCACATGGATAACCTATATCAAATTGCTTACTGTCTCAGGAAGGGGGGAGGGGAGGTAGAGAATTTGGAACTCAAAATTTTAAAAAGTGAATATTAAAAAATTGTTTTTATATGTAATTGGGGAAAAAATAAAATATTTTTTAAAAAGATTCCAGGAGGCATGTCCTAAGAATAGAACTTAAAATGGCAAAAAGATGAAGACAGAATTAAGAACAAAACAAAACAAAAACTCCTTTTAGGGAGAAATTAGAAGCTTAGGATAATTCTTACATGTGTGTCTTTTCTAAGGTTGACTGAGTCTGAGATTAGGTGAAAATCAGCTCAATTAGGGAGTGATAAATTATGTGTTATGCTTGTATATTCCTATGAACATATATGGCGTCCGTGAGTACGTGTGGACTGCCCCCACTAGTGTACTTGGGTTTTATACTGTTGTCAACATTCTACCCCCTTACCACTTCCCCACTTCCCCTTCTCCTCCACCTCTTCTTTTAAATATCCTCCTCGTCTCCATTTCCCTTCCCAGGGGAGTATGGGATTACTCACCATGAGCTGAGGGCTGAGGGGTCAGACTGCATCTGGAATACCATGTTCAGTTCGGGGTACCAGGTTTTAGGAAGGACAGGGACGGAAGCAAGTTCAGAGGCCGGTGGCCAGGAAGGTGAGGAAACTGGAGACGGTTCCATAGGAAGTTAAGCTGAAAGAACTGCCCTTGGGAAAGACCCTTCCTTCCTTCCTTCCTCCCTTAGGTGTAGTATGAAGGAGGGGGGGCAGTCAGATGGCCTGTGTGTGAAGCCCAGCACTACCACTGTCTGTATGATCTTACACAAGTCACCTTTCTGGGCTTCCATTTCCTCATCCATAAAAAAGAGGGAATGGGACTAGATGATTGCCACGCCTCCCAGTTCGGGTTTCTCTAGATCACCGATGTTGAGGGAAAATTCTTTAGAATTAGGGCCATCTAAAAGTAGAGTGCCTTTGGAGATGGGAGGTTCTCCATCACTGGATGCTTTTAATCAGAGCCTTGATGAGTGCTTGGAGGAGATTTCTGTTCAGGTGTGTGGTAGGATTAAGTGATATTTGAGGACCCTTCTGATTCTAGAATTCTGGTTCTTAGTCTTGACTCTCTTGTGAAGGTGGAGGAAATCTCTCTCCCTGGAGATGACTGCCGTAGCTGGCAAAGAGAAATCAGTATTTGTCTTGTCTAGAAGCTGCTGCTGCACTTTCACTACTCCTAATAAACAGGTAGGAGAAAAATCTAACAAATGAGGCCCAAGGACACAGTTGAAATGAGGCAGTTCAAAGTGCAGTGGGAGTGATGGACTTTTCTCCTGTGTACTAGGGCAAGTTATATAAGTATTCTGGGCCTCAATTTTGCCACCTACAAAATGGGGATAATAATACTTATACCACCTGACAGGGTTGTTGTAGGGATTGGATGAGATCATATGTATAAAGGACTCTCTGAACCTTAAAAGTACTATCTAATTTATTAATGTTAATAAATGATTCCGTTAAGGTCATCCCATCAGTGGCTATGTTAGGAATGGGAACTCCTGATTATCAATTAGGGCATGATGCTCTAACCTTCAGGTTCCCTTATGGATGAAGCCTGAGGCCTCTAGTCTGGTATGCAGAGGGATATCCAGTACTCAAGTGTAGCCTTTGAATTAATGGAGGTGAGGGGAAGCTGTCAGGTGGTGGAAGGAAGGGACTCTCCTTTGCCCCTACTATACACATTCATAAATGTGGAGCTGAGCCCCACATCTGAGAAGTCTTGCTTAGTTAAAAGACCACAGCTCACTGGGAACACCAGGCAGGGAAGTGCTAGCTCTCCTTCTGTCTGGGTCCCTTGAGAATCAGCTGAATCACGGAAGGTAACTTCAGGCCGAGCTATTAAGCCACTGACCCAACAGAAAGCCAAGAGTCTTTCCCCCCACCCCCCTTGGGGAGCCAGCCAAGTACACAGTGAGGTTTGTTTCCGATCCAGATTATACCAGGAAGGAAGTGTGCCCGGAAAGGGATGTGTGGGGAGGGGAGAGGAGACACATTCCTGGTGGATGAGAAATGGTGTTTGTACATTCATTTGTAAAGTGCATTGAGGATCAATGCCAAGTCCTGCTCAAGGGAGAGACCTTTGGAGGGGAGGTGGGGGAAGCAGGGGCAAGCTCATCTAGAGAAGCAGTTCCATCCCTGCTACCTTGGAAAGGGATGGGCAACAGGGGACCCCTCCAGGCAGAGGATGTGTTTCCTGGGCAACCAATCTTCCAGCATCCCCCAGATTCTAATAGTTGGAGAAAGTCAATGCCTTAGAAAACAAACAAACAAAAAGAAACCCCTTACAGGCACAAGATGATTTTCAAAGATACATTTCCCCTCTCACTTTAGGTTCAAAAAGCATCTCTAAAGCCAGCTGATGATTCTCTAAAGACCCAGAGGGTAGCACAACCATTAAGAGGTGTCTGTGATGGCAGGGCAATTCAGAGTAAAAGCCAACACTAATCACAAATTCAAAAGCTTGAAGATAAAGCAGGACTCCTGTCTTTCAGCATTGGGGTGGTGGACTACTACAAGTGAGCCGGGAGGCATATGTTTTCAGATCTAGGTGTTATATAATTTATCTTGTAGATTTTACTTATTTGTTACAAGGGAGGGCTCCATTTAGTCAGGGAAGGACAGAATCTTTGGAAAATGACAATGATCTTAAAAAAAAAAAAAGATCTTCAATAGAGCATTTAAGAGAAATAGCACTGGATTGGGAACCAGAAAACCTCTGTTTGTATTTCAGGTCTAGTTCATAGAATTCATAGAGAGAGCTACAATGGAGAGATCATTTAGTCCCACCTGATTTGGCAGCACAAGAAACTTTGGCCCAGGCAAAGGAAGTGACTTGTCTAAGGTCATAAAATGTCTGAGTGAAGACTTTGATTTCGCTAAACCTCAGCTTTCTCATGTGTGAAACCAAACTTGTACCATGAAGGTTTATAAAGCGCGATATAAATCTAAGCTATTAATGTTGTTTTTCACTATTCCATTGAAGGCTTGATGCCTTTTAGATGAAAACAAACAAACAAACAAAATCTTAAGGCCTTGAATTAAAGTAAACCAATCCCATCCTCCTAACATTAGACCCATTCAGGAGGGAGGCTGGGCCCCTTTGATGTTTACCCCTTATTCAAATCTAGACAATTTATTACTTCCTTGAGGACGATCAAGGCCAAGTTTCCCGGCTCTGGTCTCCAGCGCCCAGTTTATTGTGGGAGATAATGGGAGCCAGGCTCTTACTTCTGACAAGCCGCCGAAAGGTGGGGTCCTAACGAGAAAAGGACTGAGCTCAAGGAATGGGGACCCGGTAAGGTGTAGGTATCTCCTTCATCAACATGTTAGAGAAGAAATGATACCCCAGACCTTTTGGTGCTCTGGCCACTGTTCTGTGGCAGGGGAGGAGAAATTGGAATGTGGTGTAGTGTAAAGAATGCCTGATCTCCAGTTACAAGACCTGGGTTCAAATGTGGGTTCTGATACTTAGCAGTTGTATGGCTACAGGGAAGTTCTCCTTGACCTCAGTTTTTTCATGGGAAAAATGGGGAATCATTAAGCAATGGGCATTTATTAGGTACCTAAGTGATGGGGATCTAAAGACAAAAATGAAACCATGCCTGTCCTCAGTTTACATTCTGGTGGATGATGATAAGACATCTCACAGGATATTTGTGGGGAAGGATTTTGGTAACCTTAAAATATTAGGTCCTAAGGTCACAGATCCAGAGTTGGAAGGGACCTTGGAGGCCACTTAATCCACCCTATCCCGTCAGTGTACAGATGAAGAAACTGAGATCCAGGGAGGTTAAATAACTTGCCCAGTATCACACAGGTAATGAACATTGAAGTCTTCTGACTCCAGAACTAGGACTTTTTCCTCCTGCCTCTTCCTCCACTGTATTATTCTTAACTTGGGGATTTCCCTCCCACTACAAGCCCCAGTCTGACTTAGTTTCCCATAAGTGCTTCATTCCAGTCTAGTTATAGTCCCCAAAGCCCTTGGAACAGCCCATGTTAATGGTCATTTGTATACACTTCCTAACCCTTTAACTCTGGTACTCATACCCTGATTCAATTCATTTCCATGAAATCTTGGAGAATTTATAAACATTTTATAAAATTATAGAATTTTAATGGAATTTCAGAGTAGGAAGTCATCTAGTCCAAATCATGCCTAAACAGGAATTTCCTCTGACAATATCCTCCGCAAGTAATCAGCACTGCCACCTCTCCCCTCCCCGCCCACTAAACCCCTTCCAGACCTCCTGAGGTGAGAAACCCACTGTCCTACTAGGGCAACCTCTTTTACCTCTGTACAGTATGAATTGTTAGGACTACCTGTTCCACCCTCTCACATATCAGTTTATTTCTTTATTTTATTTTGGGTTTTTTTCTTTCCAAGCAGGCTAGTTTCTTTCACACATTTGTAGAAGGTGGAGAGATCTGAAAGAAGCAAGAACCAGTGAATATTCCAGAGACTGTGTTGTACACAGGCCCTGCCATCAGGCTGCAAGAAGGGCATATCTGGCAGAATCTGATTGCCTTTCTGGACCCAACACCTGAATATGTTCTCTATTTTGCATTTTTTTGAAAGGGTCTTTCCAAATTCCGTCTTCAGGTGCCACTTGTTTGGAAAACCAATCAAATTTATAGGACCAGAGTTCATTACACTATTTTCTTTAGATGTCTACTTTTGAATAAATGATTATGTCTCAGGTGACGTAATCTAACACAACCAGTCCAGTGTCAGCTTCTGAAGGTCAGTGAGTATTTCAGTCTGGTCTTTGTATCTCCAAAGC
This sequence comes from Notamacropus eugenii, assembly GCF_028372415.1. Classification (NCBI taxonomy): domain Eukaryota; kingdom Metazoa; phylum Chordata; class Mammalia; order Diprotodontia; family Macropodidae; genus Notamacropus; species Notamacropus eugenii. The sequence goes on along the minus strand of NC_092872.1, from coordinate 493,937,291 downwards.
CTACCATAATGTCTCAATCACTGTCGTTCTTGAACTTTCTGTAATATTTAACACTTTTCACCAACCTTTCTTCCCCATACTTTCTTCTCTAAGAGTTTTTAGGACCCTGCTCCCTCTTGGTTCTTCCATCTATCTGACTGCACCTTTTTGAGCTCCTTTGCTGGATCATCATGCATGCTATGTCCTCTAGCTGGAGGTGTGCTCTAAGGCTCTGTCCTGGGGTTTTCTGCTTTTTCCTTTTTCTACTCTTCTCTGGTGACCTTGTCAGCCCCTACCCCTGAATTTGATGATCATTTCTATGCTGCTGACTCCCAGATCTATACATCCAACCCCCACTTTTTCCTGAGCCCCATCTTACACCACCACCACCTACCCATTTGCCATTTTGAACTGGATTTCCTAGAAACAACTCAAATCCATTATGTCCCAAACCAGATCTCGTTCTGTTTTCCCCCAGTCACCTCTCTTCTACACTTTCCTGTTTATTTCAAGGAGAGTGTCCTTTCAGTTATCTGGGATGCCTCATTCTCCTTCAACCCTCCTATCCAATCAGTTGCCAAGACTTCAACTCTTCCTCCCTGTCCCTTGCATATGTTTCTTTCTCACTACTCCTGGGGCCACCACCCCAGTTCAGGCCCTCATCACCTCTTACCTGGCTAAGGCAGATTTCCCTGCTTCAAGTTTCTTCCTTTGATCCATCTCCACAATGGTCAAGGTGATTTTCCTAAAGCATAGATCTGACAACGTCACTTCCTTGCTCAATAAACTCTAGCAGCTTCCTATTATCTTCAGGACCAAATACAAATTTTGTATTGGTTTTAGGACCTTTTACAACTTGGCTCCCATCCATCTTCCCAGCCTCTTTATACGTTACCCCCTTCACACACTCCATTCTTCCTGACACATTGGCCCTCTTGCTTATTTCTTACACAGGACCCTCTGCACATTCCCTACATAAGTAATTAATCCCCTAGTGACTCTCTCTTCATCTCCTGGCTGTTCAATGAACAAGACCCTCCATCTTTTGGCTTGGGCATTTTCTCTGGCTGTTCTTCATTCCCTCCTCCATTCTGACTATTGACCTCTAAGGTTGCCTTCAAGTCCCAACTAAAATCCCACCTTCTAAAGGAAGCCACTTTTAATTATTTACTATTTATCCTGTATGTAGCTTGTTTTGTACTATTTGCATGTTGTCTCCCTCCCCCCGTTAGATTGGGAGCTCTTTGAGGGCAAGGATTGTCTTTTGTCTCTTTGTATCCCTAGCTTGTAGCACAATGCCTGGCACATAGTAGGTACTTAATATTTGTTTACTGAATTGAAATTGAACCTATTAGAATTCCTAGATTCTTTCAAAATTAGTTTAGTCATCCCCTTCTATATGACTTGCCTGATTCCCTCAGTAGCTAGTGCCTAACCCTTCATTATTTCCTATATTTTTGGTATATTTTAACACACTGCATGTTACTGTCTTTGATAGAACATAGACT